>NC_083105.1:93755300-94063800 GCF_949774975.1 Lagenorhynchus albirostris
GTGCACTCATGTACGTACATCATTTTGTGTGTGTATATATGTATATCGCCTAATATAATGTATAACACACTTATTAGATAGGAAATACCCAGTGCTCCTTCCCTCATTCCCCCTTCTGATGAGAACCCACTCTTCTTATTTCCTGTGGTTGCATACAATGTAATAGTTTTCTATAGTCCTTATTCTTATGCTCAAAGAACCAAGCCCTTGCATATTTAGTCACATCAGGGTAGGCACAGTCCTCATAAGTGATGAATAGGAAGGACTTTCTCAGTAACAAAGACTAACGTTACTACGTGTGTGGACAGAACAGGACTAGTATGATAGAATAATTGGTAGTTCTAAACCCCCTCTATCTTATATTTTCCTGAAGAATGTTACATGGCATTCATTCCTGGAAGACAGATTAATTCTCTCCCTGAATTGTGAGAAAGGAGAGTTTCTTTCATTGACACCATTTCTTTCTTTCTGCCTTTCTTTTTCACCTTCATCCCATACGCCTGTCTTTCATCTTTCTTGAAAAATTTAGTGTTGATCTCTTCTATGGTGATGCTCCTCACCACATTGTCTTCCGAAGCATCCCGTATTTCATCTGCCCTGGTCTGCTGTGACAGTAAAGGTACACATCTCTATCCAGCAGGGTCCCTCTGAAAGGAGTAAGATACTACTGAACATCAGAAAAGCCTTGGGTAAGGTGCCACTGTTAGGTTGCCATGGACCCTGAGAGCTTAGGGCTTTTTCATATTAGGCACTTAGATTAGCACTGGCTGATAACACAGCCATTTATTTCAATATATTATTTAAGTCCCATGTCCTCCGTGAAGTCCACTCCGACTTCACCTCCCCACGCTGTGCTCTCCTGTCTCTAAACTTGCACAGTATTTATCGCCTGTTGCATCACCCTAGTCCCACTTCTGCATATAATCAATGGCACTTTATTAAGAGATTGTTTCATTCAAAACTTGGTATTAGGTTTACTGTAGATACAGAGGTAAGTTAGATACATTCTTTTTTTTAATATTAATTAATTAATTTATTTTTGGCTGCGTTGGGTCTTCATTGCTGTGAGCGGGCTTCTCTCTAGGGGCAGCGAGCGGGGGCTACTCTTTTGTTGTGGTGCGTGGGCTTCTCGTTGCGGTGGCTTCTCTTGTTGTGGAGCACGGGCTCTAGGCACGCGGGCTTCAGTAGTTGTGGCATGCGGGCTCAGTAGTTGTGGCTCGTGGGTTCTAGAATGCAGCCTCAGTAGTTGTGGTGCATGGGCTTAGTTGCTCCATGGCATGTGGGATCTTCCTGGACCAGGGATCGAACCCAAGTCCCCTGCATTGGCAGGCAGATTCTTAACCACCGGGCCACCAAGGAAATCCGAGGTAAGTTAGAAATATTCTTATCCCTGAAGAGTTTTCAACCTGATGATGGTTTAGGTCACCAGTGGTCCATTGATAACTTTAGTTGTAGATTTTTAAAAAAATCCTATAGAAAGGATTTTATGGCTCTTAGCTCAGTTATTTTGGACTCAGGTCATTATAGACAGGGTCATGATTTGGGAATACATATTGTGGAGGAAGTAAGTGAACACTGGTAGAACTTCCATCGCCACTTTGCATCGGGATCAAATTCTTATGCTTCCACAAATCTTCTGGTTAAGTTGACATGAAAAACTATAATGGCTTACAAAAGAACTTGCTCTTATGAGATCATTATGACCAGTTTGTTTTGCTTTGTCATCAGGGGGTCATATATCGCAATTCTGGAGCTCGTACAAGTCTTGCATTGCTCATTTGAAGGGACAGCGTTCGGGTTCCCTGAGATCAGTGTTTCAGAGCATAAGCTCCAGATTTCTTAAATGTCATTTTTTACCTGCACAATAGTAACAATTCTAATTAGCAAAGAAATATAGTTCAAGGAACCATTCTTCATTTGCCCACTCACTCATGTATTCATTCATTCCTTTTACAATCGTGCATGCGTTCATTCAGAACATTTACCAAGTGTTTCTTGCATGTTAGTTGTCTTGGAAGGTGAGGAGCAAAGGCAATTCTTTAACCTTCTATGCAGGACTATTTCTGAAGAGCGTGATCTTATTTAAAACTTTGGTAGCTCTTATTTTATTAATTCCATCCAGAAAAAAATATTTCTCAGTCTAATGATGTAATAAGTTTAACTTGAATGCTGTTAGCTCGACTCCTGGAATTCACTTTCTGCCACATCTATATTATTCTAGGAGAAGTGAGTATCCTAGGAGAAGTGAGTATGACGTGGAAGATAAGACTTGAGAGGCTTCAGAAAAGTGAACGGATGAATACATACGTGATAATCATTCTCAGAATAATTCCCAGTCCAGCCTGTCAGGTCATTTCTTAAAAACCTGGCTGATTCTCATTAGTGAGCATCCTTGTCTCCTTCATGACTGTCACCACTGGCACCTCCACCACCAGCATCATCCATCAGTATTAACACCATAAGACCTATAGCCCACCAGCAATGCACTAGGCACCATGAGTGCGAGTATTTACTGAAGAGACTAGACCACTGTCTTCAGGAAGTTGGCACCTAATTTGATCTTAATAATATGTGTGTAGTGTGTAGAAACCTATTTCTTAGAATTCTGAAATCTCTTGACTGAACCTTTAACTTTGGTTCGCCCAGGAATTAGGTCCTTTGTGTCATAGAATTTGTTCTCAGAACATTTGGTCTTCTCAGTCTTTCTTATCCTTTTGCGGGTAGATGGAAGGCCGGATACCCAACCAGAGTTTCCCTTTGCATTTGAGATTAAGAGACAGCATCGATATTATTCATCGAAGTTCAGAACCTACAGAACGCTTGGGACACAGCAGGACTCTGTGGAATGTGGACATTTTACAGAGAAGATATGACCTCCTTTTCAAAGAGCTTGGAGTCCAGGTCAGCTTTAAATCATAAGCATAGCAACATAATATTTCTCAGAATCCCAAACTCCCTAGGGAAGCTATTTCTCTCCAGTTTCTCTAAAGAAAGAGCTGTCCTTTGTTTAAAAATCTCCTCGTATCAAGCCTCTGTCATGGACTACTTTTTTCCTACCATATCAGAGGAAGCATCTTACTGAATAGATCTGCTTTCCTCCTGTTTGCTGGGACTTATTAAAAGAGCTGACTGCAAACATATTTTTACTGCCTCAGTGTGGCCTTATATCAGGTAGCACCCAATAAGACTTGACAAGCTGACATCTCCTATCCGTCAACAGTGATGGGGGTGGGGGGAGGGACCACAGGAAGGAGAGAATCCTATTCCCACCCACTTTCTGAGAGATGGACTTTGGTTGCATGATAGAGGGTCCGTTTTTAGAAATCTGTTTAATTTCTGAGTTGGAGTTTGGGGATTTTGCTTTTGGAATATAAGGCCAGAAACAATACCCATTTTGTCAATGCAAAAAAGAAGCTGAAAATTATATACCCTTTAGGTCACAAAGGAGAAATAAGAATGAGTCCTTAGGAGGAAGGGGGAAAAAAAACCTTACAGAACACTAGTGTTAGAGCATCTTAAACACACTGCACTCTTCTCCAGCCGGGCAGCCTAACAGCTCTGTGTGATTAGTACCGATGGCAGGCTTTTGTTCCGAAGACGGAAAGATCTTGTGAACCCAGATTTCCACCAACTTTTGTCCCATCCTTGCCTTACTTTTCTTTCTTAAGCATTGGTGACACTGTGATTTAAAAAAAAAAAAGCGAAAACTACAACCAGATTCTGAGTTGTTCACTTACAGGATTTTCATTTAATGTAGAATGAAATATTGATACATGTGACTTCTCGTTTATTAAGAATTCTCTACAAACACTGATGGCTCATTCCTAGGAAAGAAGTAAGTCAAGCCTGCTCTTTCACTGGAAGCATGAAAGTATAAATACTGATTTCTGCTTAATTTTTAGGATAATTAGATTCTGTTATTCTTTTAGAAAGAAGTTGCTGCCTCTTTAGGGGGAAATCACACTGGCCTTCTTATGTAAGCTGGGGACCTCTTGAATATGTGAAGTTTAAACCACTAAGGTCAGTGTTCTTTGAAGATCGCTTGCTAAAATTATTAGGACTAATAGGAACCGAGATTTGGTGGGATGAAATCGTCAGCGTCTGCCAATTTTATGTTTGCGAGGAGCATAAAAGCAGCACATCAAGTGGACTGGGAGTGGGAGTGAGAAAGTCATGTTATTAACCTAGAATGCCTCTCAACGAAGGATGTTAAAAGAAGCACTTAACATTTCTCAAATTTGTTGTGCAGGTTTCATATCTTGTTGACTCCCTGTTATACTTTTTAAAATTACTTATATTCTACCAATGTTTTAGTTTGGTATTTCGTTATCTTACTCTAGCTGGTAAGCATCGAGAAGGGTAGACTATATGCCATCTGTCTCGGGTTTCTTACATTGCTTAGCACGTTGCCTTGCACACAGATATGGTCAATAAATATTTATTGAAGTGAAGTAAATTGAAATGAAGAAATATTTACACGGTGACATATTCTGAATATAAATTAAGCACCAAGAGAAGCTATGTCCAAGAGCTGCTGAAGATGTGAAGGTGACTAGAACCTTGGGGGATATTGACCATACCAACTTAAGGATTTAAAATTTTGAAGTTAGAAAACATGTGCCTGTACTTTATGGAAAGATATTTCGAAAGCTGATAGAAGAGATTGGCTTGACCTGATGTTCAGAGACTCTAAAATATCCTCTAAAGGTAAAAGTCTAATGAAAACAAAGCACACTAGGTATTTCAACACATACTTTAGGTGTGTCTTCAGTGAATTTTGCCAAATGCTTTCATGGGTATAACCCACACCTCTATCAAAATATGGAATATTTTCATCACGAAATGTTGCCTCACACCCCTCCCCAGTTGATCCCTACTGCCCCCCAACCCCCAGGGACACACAAAGTTAACCACTATCTGATTTCTTTCAGTGTAGATTAATTTTGCTTGTTTTAGAACTTATTATAAGTGCAGTCATACAATACGTATTATTTTCTGCTTGACTTCCTTTGCTCAACATAATATTTTGAGACACACCCATGTTGTTGCATTTATAAATAATTTGTTCCCTTTCAAAGCTAAGTAATATTCCATTGTATGAATGTACTAGAATATGTCGTTTTCTGCTGGTGATCATTTGAGTTTCCAGTTTTTAACTACTATGAATAAAAATGCCCTGAGCATTTTTTTCTGTGTCATTTTGTGGACATAATGTTTTCATTTCTCCTGGGTAAATATCTAGGAGTAGAACTGTTGGGTCAGAGGATAGGTATATATTTAACTCTGCAAGATAGGGACAAACCATTTTTCAAAGTGGTTATATCATTTTACATTCTGCCACATTTATTCCATTCATATATTTGTATGAATATTTCAGTCAACAAGAGGGAATGTACTGTAGGAAGTTGGAGGGCTCAAAGAACAAAAAGTGAATCCTGAGAAATAATACCTGCAGGAACACCTGTTATTTCTAGAGCTAGGGTTGTGGTTAGAACTTAAAAGCTTAGAGGAGAATATATGCCTGGTGCCATGTGAATCTGGTACAGTACTTAGAGCTTCAGGGAGGAAGTACTGCCCAATTACTTTTGTTACCGTTAAGTCACTGGCTCTTCTGCCATCAGCATTCTGGTCGCTGAGTCTGTTTGATGGGTAGTTTTTATTTTGGCTATTGTATTTTCAGTTATAAAACTTCCATTTGCTTTCTGTTTTAACTTTTGTTTCAAGAGTGTTTGAGATTGCTTGTTTGAGTATTTTTATAGTAGCTGCTTTAAAAGCTTCATCATATAATTCTAACATCAGAGCCATCACAATTGTTGGCAACTGTTGATTGTCTTTCCCCATATAAGTCTAGATTTTCATGGCTTTGTGTATTATGAGTAACTTTGGGTTGCATTTTGGACATCTAGAGTACTGTGTTATGAGATTCTGAGCCTTGTTTAGAGCCATTAGTTTGATGGTATTTTGAATTCTGGTGTTCTTTCCAATCTGCATGTTGATATTTGATTTTCAGAGATCTCAAATAGCTGTTTTATGCATTCTCTCCGGGTTTAATAGCTGTTTTCAGTGGGAGAGAAAAGTTGTCATGTATTTTTTCCGTTTTACCTGGAACCAGAACCAGGAAGCTTGAATTTCAGAAGCATCTATTCACAAGATGAAAGAAAACCCAGGTATTCATTTATGTTTGGTTAAGGGCAAGGATCATTGTTATATTACCAATGTATCCCAAGTACTCAGAGCACTGTCTAGAACTAAGTAAATATCAAAGGCATTCAATAAGCATTTTGGAATGAATGAAAAATAAGCTAGTAAACAAGGAAGAATACATTAATGTTCGCTGAGCAGTATTACAAGAAAACAATTAGAATAACCAATACATGTGACTTTGTACAAGTTGATCAACCTTTCTCTGTGTGTATCAGTGTCTTCTTTTATATAATGGGAAAATGATATTTATTTCATAGTAGAAAAATACGGAAAGTATTTCGCACATGGTAGGTACCAAAAAAACCACACAGATTCACCATTTCCTTTTCACGCCTCTTCAAGTAAAGACAACTTTTAAAACTGGGAGCAAGGAGAATAACCCAAAGATGGGTTCATTCCGTGGGGCCGTTGGTTTTGTGTAAACAGATGGCAAATAAAAGCAGAAATACTCCACTCCTATTTTCCTTCCATCTTCTCGATTAAGGAAATGATCTTCAAATGAAAAAGGATAATATATCATGCCCTCTGAAGTGAGATGGCTTCATAGGTGACTTTTTTTTAACCTCCCTCAGATTGAGCCAAATTATTTCTCTAAAGTAAGAATGATAATAGCTACTCCCACAGAGCTGTTTTAAGTGTGACGGGATGAAAATTATGGAGGTTTGGGGCAGGGGGGACAGGAGAACATAGGCTCTTCTCATTTCCCAGCCTGTCAAAGACAATCTTTTAATTGCCAGCTCATCCCAAAGCCACTCCTGATGGACGGGGGTAAATTGGCAGCCTTACCCGTTTTGCTGCTGTCGACCTTGTGGTCCAGTAGAGCTGGACTAGGTTTGACACAGCTTTGCCTGCTGAGTCACGGCCTACTCTGTGTTACTCCCTACTGCAGGAAGCCTGTGGCTTTCTTGGGGCCTGCAGACCAAAACACCACATCCATCAGGCTTCCAGCTTTGTTTGGAAACTCAGCCTTGGTCCCACACCAAAGCAACTCTCTATCAGAGCTCTGTGAGAGACCCAGAAACCTGTTCCTTTCACCCATTGTTTCCCAGTAATCTGGCTCAGTATTTCATCTGTTACTAATTCTCAGTTGCACTGTTTCTCAACCAAAGAGTTTTATCTCTTTCGTTCCTTCTTTCCCAGTATTGAATGGAAATATCCCCCACCGCATTTCCAAACAGCTAAAGTAGTCCAATTTTTTCACACTGCTGTCCACCAAGCATTTATATGTTATCCAACTCACATTTTCCACTTAGCCCGTGCCCTGAACCAGAGAGGTGCTTAGTGAAAGTTTCAGACTTTATGCAAGAGATCTGGTAAGTGTTCAGAAATGTGCCTTGACAGCCTTGATTTAATGGTCCATTGACACAACACCATTTAACTTTTCTTTAGACTCCCACGGCATTCTAAAGTCTATGGGAAGATGCTGTTAACGTCTTGGGAACTATATAAACTTGTAGCAGATGGGCATCTCTATGAGTACCTTCAGCTCTGTTTATTACTGTTCGGCATCATAACTGCTGAATTCAGGGAGAGGATATAGGGATTAAATATGGAAGGAGGGGGGGTCAGAAACCAGAGTCCCAGGCTATCGTTTAAAGTATATCCTTTAGAGCATGTGAGGAGACCTCCTACTGTCCAGGATGAAGATCTTCTGAGATGCCACCTGATGCCAGGGTACATCTGCTGTTTACCTTTTTTTAAATTGAAGTATAATTCATTCACAGAGTTGTGTTAGTTTCAGGTATACAGCACAGTGATTCTGTTATACATTTTTTTTTCAGATTCTTTTCCCATATAGGTTATTACAGAATATTGAGTAGAGTTCCCTGTCCTATACAGTAGGTCCTTGTTGGTTATCTATTTTATATATAGTAGTGTGTATATGTTAATCCCAAACTCCCAATTTATCCCTCCCCCACCCCTCTGGTGTAAAAAAAAAGAAAAAAAGTCTGTCTAGAATGAAAAGGGGACTACAAGGACTTCATTAATAGGGTAAAAGGTGATAGGATTGACATGTGATAGGTTCTTCAGGAATGAAAACAAAATGAGACTTCCATTTACTGTCTCTGAAGGGAATTAAGGCCAAGGAGCCAAACCAGACTATAAGAATATTTCTTATAATCTGGTGTTTTAAAAATTCATTCCTGTATGTATAAGCCCATAGTGATTAAAAAAAAGAAAAACAACTTTGAACGGAAAGGGGCTTATATGTCGGCCTTCGTGGGCAGCAAGAAGTGAAGAGTTAGAGAGACTGATTTCCCCTGCATAGCCAAGCTTGAGCAAAGAGTCTTTACAAGCGATCATGAACGTGAGGAAGTTCCTGACAGAAGGGGAAGGAGACTGTGTCCTGGGCGCTAGCATCAAAGGGAGAGAAGACGGCCATCTGGGCCATGGGAGCCCTCTGGGCCTGGGAAGACGCTCTGGGATGAGACAGGCCAGAATTTCTCCTGCTGTCGTGGGCTGCCACTCTTTTGACTCCGTGGCGCTGTGGAGCTCAGGCAAGCAGACATTACAGAGCCCTGAGGTGCGCCGTGACCCAGACACAAAGGTGGCGATGCGGTGAAGAAGAGGTGCACTCTGGCTTAGGGGGATTTGGTAAATCTTCAGAGAGAAGGTGGCATCTGAATTGGAATTTTAGGGGTGGTTAGGACTTTGATGGTCAGACATGGGGGTTTGGGCATTCCAAGCTCAGGCTAGAGGAAGAAATGGGTAAGACTTTTTTGGGGGATACTGCTGTCCATATAACCGCACAGCATAAAGCTGGGGCTTAGGATCTGTGATGCAAGTTGGTTTACTGGAAAATACAGTTAAATAATGAGTCTGTTTTGACCTTTTAATTGTCTCTACTGATTGAGTTCTGCTTAGGTCACTGGAAGAAACTTTATTTCATTTCTAACCATTTAGTCTCCCACTGGGAAAGTATGAGTTTATGCATTTTTCTTTTGATCTCGACAGTGCTAGAATATGATCGTGTCAGAGGATGGCACGTCTGACGTCTATTCAGTACTTCATTCAACTGCTAATCCTCGCTGTTCCTCAGCCTTATTGATCCTCAGCCTTTTGCCAGTTCCAATATATTTATGTGATCAATGAGACACCAGTAAACACTGTGAGAGTCATCAAATCAAATAGTTGCAAGGGACCCCTGGAGGTCACGGTGCCTATAGGTAGATGATTTCCAAAGCCCACTAAAATAGAGTTGTTTATTAGCGCTCCAGAAATACAAACTGGCAGCCTCCCTCCAGTAGCTCATTCTAGTAATTAATCAGCTGGAAGTTTCTTCCTTGTGTCTAATTGAAGTCTTTCCTGATGTAATTTAATTTATTTGCTCCTGTTTTGTCTACTTGGGCAAGGATAGCAAATGATCACTGCACCACTAATAACAACCCTTTATGAACTTAAAGACAAAATCTCATCACCTTTCTACCCCTCTTGTCTACACTAAACAACTCCAGTTTCTTATACTGTTCATCAAAGGTTTTCTTTGTGTCTTTAGCTATCTTTATTAAAGTTCTCTGAACTCTTGAGTTTTTCTTCATTGTCTTAAAATAATTACTGTAGTGAACAGACATTTAGACTGAGTGCAGAATAACTGCTTGGGAGCCTCGTTGATGATTTTTCAAAGTGACAAAGCTCATGGGCCTTTTTTGGTGAAAATTAAAGTGACTGCTGCTAGGGCCCGGTTCTAGGTAGGGCTGTGGGATTTTAATTTTTTTCTTATTATTGTTTTAACAGACTTAATCTCATTGTGGTTCACCTACATTTCTCTGGAATCCTTGTAGAGATGCTCATGTGCCTTCTTGTCATGAAATTGCTTTTGAATTATAAACCTAGAGCAGACAAGGCACTACGCCTTATGTTGTACATTCCTTTTCTTTTTTGGTCTGATCAGTTTGGGAGTGTTTCCTCTAATGTATTTTAGAGTATCTTGTCCAAAGAATCTGAAATAATAGACATAGTAATTACTACAAATAACTGTAAGAGTATGTGACATTTATTCCCTTATGAAATGACTTTGGGGTTCATAGAGAGGTTAAGGGACTAGTAGGTAATCAGGTTGTGCGAAGGTGGGAAGCAGGGGAGCGAGATTCAGCACTCATCAGGTATCTTCCATGTGTGAGCATTACGGCAGGTCCTGTGGATACACAGACATGGGCAGAAACAACACATCACCCTCAGGGGAAAGGATGAAGAATGGATGGGATGATCGAATTAGGGTATGTTTGTGTGGTGGCACTGTGGCACCTGGGCATTGGAGGAGGAGCCGTCTAGGGAAGTATGGGTCGTGGGGATATTCCGCTGAGATCAGTCATCAGGCAGGAGGAAACTGGCTCCTCAAAATTTGGGATTAAGAGACGAGGAACGAAAGTATCAGTGACATGCATTTTACTTATAAACGAGGAAATGACTGTAATAATGGCTAACATTGTTTAAATTAATTTTCATTGGAGTATAGTTGCTTTACAGTGTTGTGTTAGTTTCTGCTGTACAGCAAAGTGAATCAGTCATACGTATACATATATCCACTCTTTTTTAGATTTCCTTCCCATTTAGGTCACCACAGAGCATCGAAGTAGAGTCCCTTGTGCTATACAGTAAGTTCTCATTAGTTACCTGTTTTATACATAGTAGTGGATATATGTCAGTCCCAATCTCCCAATTCATCCCCCCCTTCCTCCCCCCTTTGTAAATGGTTAAAAAGTTTTGAGCTTTCACAGCGTCCCAGGCAAAGTTCTCAGTCCTTCTACGGGTATTAATTCATTTAACCCTCACAACAGCGCTATGAGGCACATACTGTTCTATCTCCGTCGGGCGGAGACACAGGCATGGAAATGAATAAGGAGGAGAAATCTCACGGAAATTCGTGGAGTGGTGGGTCTGAGTAGCAGGGAGGGAGTTCACTTGGAGACGATGCCAATAGGACTTAGAGATGTGGCGCTAGATGAGCGGGTGTGTGGCTACTTCTAGGGGTTTGGGATGGCACTGAGGGATGTTGTGATGACCAAGAAGGACTGTAATGCCACAGGCATTATTTCAGCATACTCCTGAAAACAGATGAATGCAAAATGAGAGCTCTCTGGTTGAGTCATCAGAGATGCTGGGTGACTGCCGTGTAGGGATTGGCCATTCACGCAGTGTGTTTCACAGCGATCAAGTCCTTCCTCCCTTCATCATCCCGTGCTCTCCTCCTCCATTCTTTCTCCTTCCTCTTCTACTGTTCTGTCCTCCTCTAAGACCCCTCAAAGGCCGTTTTCTCGTGGCCCCAGCCTGGGCTCTGCATGGCTGTGTGTTGGCTCCCTAACTGGCTCAAATCCTCCACACGTCATCACACCCGTGGAACATCACTGTTGGCCTGCCAGTCTCAGCATCAAACCCTTCCTGACCATGGCTCTGATGTCCTCTTCTCTTCCCATAACTGCAGATGCCGCCCTCATGACCCGGTCATTACTTTCTTATCCCTCTGATGACTTTCGTTCTGTTCAAGCCTTCAGAGTCCCTCTCCTACCTTGTCCCCATCCTCACTCACCCCTAGCCCCCTCCCACCCTCTCCCCCTCTTTGGGTGCCAAAGACAGTGAACACGTGACCCTGCATGAGGGGTGGGTTTCTGAATGCGTTCAAGCTTGAATGTGAACGTGATTATGAATGGAAGTGCCTAAGTAAGGGTATGTAATGAATGAAGGGTGTATCTGTGCCCGTTTGTATGTGTATATTTATGTTCCCAGGGTGGGAAGGAGCAGCTGGGAGTAAACCGATATTGAAAGGATCCTGTGGTCAAGCTTACTTAAAATAAAGAAAAGGTGAGCTGCACAAAGACATGCATAGGAGGGCAATTATCCAGTTTTTGTAAACTGAACACATCCTAAATTTCTATTACTGTTTCCATTTCTGTGACGGAGTTGATTAAATTTTGGTTAATCAGTCAATGAGATACGAGTTTTTAAAAATATATATGCTTACATGTGTGTATGTGTGTAGAAAGAGATGGAGGCATAAAGTGAAAATAGAAGGTTACATACTGTAGAGCACAGGGGACTCTACTTAATGCATGTGGTGTCTTAACTGGGAGGGAAATCCAGAAGGGAGGGGATCTATGTATATGTACGGCTGATTCACTTTGCTGTGCAGTAGAAGCTAACGCAACATTGTAAAGCAACTGTACTCCAATAAAAATGAATTTAAAGAAAAGAAAAAGAAAAAAGAAGGTTAGAAAAATAGATAACTAATAATAACCTGCCGTACAGCACAGGGAACTCTACTCAGTACTCTGTAATGACCTATATGGGAAAAGAATCTGAAAAAGAGTGGATATATGTATACGTATAACTGATTCACTTTGCTGTACACCTGAAACTAACACAACATTGGAAATCAACTATACCCCAATAAAAATTTTTAAAAAATAGAAGATTAGATACATGTGACACATTTTTATTGCATTTACATATTTACGCTTAGAGAACTTCTGAGCAAATTGCTAAAATAATAATGTGGTTACCCCTGGAAAGTGAAATTATTTTTCTTAACTGCATGTTCTGATTTGCCATAGTGAACATGTAGCATGTGAGTAAGAAAAAAAGTATAAAGTTGTGAGATGAAAACAGTATTTTAGGAGTAACATAAAGAGTGGGCCGACAGGAAGAGGTCACTATTACAGCCAAATAAGGGAGGGTTACGAGGCCTGTGAGCCTTTCCTTCCCTCCTCCTCCAGCTCACCTTACTGCCCAAAATCTCTTCCTAAAAGTTCTACCCAGTTAGAAATTTATTTGAAGTAATAAACACCCCTGGAAGGGCAAAGGTTTACCAGTGATTCACAGGACATGTTAGCCCACAAGTCACTTCTGTGCAAGTTAGAAGAAGGAGTCCATTCCTTAAAACACTGTACTGCCGTGTGCTGGAGAACTGTCATAGTGAAAATCTCAGCGACAATATTCATGTTAGGACGACCCTCCTGAGTTTGTGCAGTGCCCTTCCTACACACACATAAGCAACATTCCTTCACCATCGCATGAGTTAGCGATGTGGATATTGCCTTCCTCCTAGTCTGGCTGAGACCATAGCTCTAAAGGATGGGCGTTTCCACGAGCACAGTGGGAGGAGCAGTGAACTGGGAACACCTTGCGGAAGGTGTCAGAGAGAGCTCTGAATCCAGAAACTCTGGATAGCCTGAAACAACAGAGGGCATTAAACTAAGGAAAAAGAGGCACCTGGGTGGCCGGGGTCTGAGAGAATAGAAAGGAAGAGAGATGGGCATCCAGAAGCTGTCCTTCACGTTCTTGGTGCTTGACCCATGGTCTCCTGCATTCCTGAGGGCTTGGGGCACTGCCCTTGAATTCTCGTGGGACCCCCTCCTCATGGGGCCTTGGAAGTGAGCCGAGTCCCTGGTTTATAATGGAGCTGCCTCCCAGGGAGGGAGAGACTTGTTGTGCTAATGGTGTGTGGACCCCTGTGGAGGGCATATTAATGTGATCTATTCCCGTGTTCAAATCATAATGCTTATTTTGCAGCTGTGCTTCTTGGTTTAGGTTATAGCCACTTATGACAATTTCCATTCTAGATCTTTTCATTCGTCACTGCTACAGAGTCATTCCCGAGTCACTGAAGTTAGGAGCCTAAGAACAGACCAGGAAACTGACTGACCTCTGAGCAGACACCCTGCCTGTGCTCTCGCTGTTTTGTCATATGATAAAGCTCTCCTTGGCTCCAGGCCGTTTTGATTGTTACCAGTCATTTATCAAATACAAAGTGGATACCTTGAGATTCCCTTTTAAAGGGAAAGATCCTGGGGAACACATTTTTGAACTAGTAAAATGACAGACATTTTAACAATTATAGTTCTGTTACTTTGGGTGTGATGGTAGCATCTGAGGAGGGGTCAAGCCAAGGTCTCGTGGGAAGCAGTTTCTGAGACCGATAATGGAAGAACTAGGATACACATGAAAGAGATCCATGAACTATAAGATGCTCAGTGTACAAATCTTTTTTTTTTCTTTTTTTTGCGGTATGCGGGCCTCTCACTGTTGTGGCCTCTCCCGTTGCGGAGCACAGGCTCCAGACGCGCAGGCCCAGTGGCCATGGCTCACGGGCCCAGCTGCTCTGCGGCATGTGGGATCTTCCCGGACCGGGTCACGAACCTGTGTCCCCTGCATCGGCAGGCGGACTCTCAACCACTGCACCACCAGGGAAGACCTACAAATCTTAATTAATGTGATTATTTGTTAGCAGATGGCTGAGGTTCTGTTATCGCTAAGTTTATTCAAATTAAAAAAAACTTTCTTGGAGTTTGAATTGACCAGTATTGGTTTGTATAGCAAAGATTCTAAACTCACTTAGTAGAGGAGTTCCATGTGAATTTCTCGAGCGTTCTCCAGAGATTCTTCTCACAGCTCCTGTAACCCCCTGCTTTGCTTTGCATTTGTCTTTCTTCCAAAGAACACTGACCTGAGGGCGTGTCGAGGAGGATGGGTAGAGTTCCTGCCTGCATCTTGCAGTGCTCCGCTTGAGGAAACGCCACAGGAACTGGTGACAGCAATTGAACATGCATTGCAGCTGTGCAGTTCTGGACTCCTTGTCGTGAGCCAGACTTCACCACTGCAGCAGAACCTCCACTGAGATCTGGCTTCGATCGTAGAGCTGTAGTAAATTTAGTTAGAGTAGGCACTGCTATTATCGTTAGAGAGATGAACTTGGACACCTACTAGACCAAGAATCCTGTGACGGCAGGAACTGTGTCTATTTTGTTTGCCACCGAATCCTCAGAGCCTAACAGTTGCTTGATATTAGTTAAATGAATATTAGTTAAATGAATTAAAAATATTACAGAGGCCAGTGGGGTGCTTGAGCAGAGCTTGAACAGAAGTTATTGCTTTGACAGGATTATGATGACCTCTGAATATTTAAGCTCCCAATCTCAATTGTTATAGCTCCCTCCGAGTTGGTCAAAATCAGGACAATAACCTATCCTAACCAAACTCATAAGAGACTGATGTGTAAGCCAGATGCCACTTAGTAACGATGTTTTTGTTGTCAGTTGTTCCATAACAAATCATCTCTAAACTTACTGGTTTAAAAAAACAACCAGTAGGGCTTCCCTGGTGGCGCAATGGTTGAGAGTCCGCCTGCCGATGCAGGGGACACGAGTGCGTGCCCTGGTCCGGGAAGGTCCCACATGCTGCGGAGCGGCTGGGCCCATGAGCCATGGCCGCTGAGCCTGCGCGTCTGGAGCCTGTGTTTCGCAACAGGAGAGGCCGCAGTGGTGAGAGGCCCGCGTACTGCAACAAAAAAAACAACCAGTAAGCTAACAGTTTTGGCGTTTGAGAAGGACTCAGCAGGAACAGTGTATTTTAGCTCCAAGCAGCCTCAGTTAATGTTTGGCTAGAGCTGGAGGATCTAATTCCAAGATGGTTCCCTCGGACGGCTGGCCCGCTGGTTCTGGCTATTAGCTGGGAGTCACCAGAACTCAGTTCTCCTCCATGGGCACCTCTCCACTTGGCTACTTGGGCTTCCTCACAGCATGGTGGCTGGTTCCACCTGGCACGGTGCCACTTCTGCTATATTCTCTTGGTCAAAGCAGTCACAGGCCCAGCCCAGGTTTACCAGGGCAGGGGGTGTGGGGATAAGAAATACACTACCTCTTGGTGGAGGAAGTGATAAAAATTTGTAGCCATTTTTAATACACTCCAGATGTTCACTGAAGAACAACTATTGTAAAGATTTGATACTAAAGTTAATTGTTCATTCTATTCTCTTCCTTACAGAGAAGTTTCAGTTAGCTAAATTACACAGGCCAAAGGTGGGGGATGGTATTTGACTTCCTTAAAGTTCCCATCAGTTGCCCTTCCAAACCCTGGCAAATAAGTGTACAATCTAAGTGAAACCAGGTTATTATGCAGATGACTTTTTAGGAGAAGTCTCAGTCTGCTAACGTCTCCTACCCCGCCCTCCCCACACATAAATCATACACCGCTCCTCTTTTATTGAAAAGCCTTCATTATAAGAAGATTCCCTGATATGTATAGACCAAGGGAGGGAATTACATGGTCTGAGGGTATGGTGTCACCAAAGTTACGATATAGCCATCTCAACTCTCGTGTTACTTGCCAAATGTATTTAGACCAAAAAAAGAGTTTTCTCTATCCTTCAGGTGACTTTCTCCCCTCTCCAGCGCTAGAAAAGTCATCAGCAAATTTATATACATTGGTTATTCTTCTAGAGATTTCAAGCAAGTTTCCTTTGTCAATTCAATCTTTCTTCAGAGATTTCCTGCCAAACAAGTTGTATATGTTCATTTCGTATATGATTCTTCTGCAGATTTCTCATACCATTAGACCCACCTTGATAAGCATTCCAGGCTCTGCTTACTCTATTTGAGTTCAGGAGACCCAAGTAGCAACCATTTATCAATGACCTGTTAGTTCCAGGCAGTATATATGCATTGCACCGTCCCCAGGCAGCACTACGCAATGCCCTTAGTGGGTACCTGGGGAGAAGGGGTCTCTGAGAGGCCAGCTCACCCGAGGTCCTTAGTTACTGCTGCCACCAGGTGTGAGCTCAGGTTTTCCTAAGAAGTCCACTGCCTTCGTGATGCTTTATGCAAGCCCGTATCCGCCATGATAGGTCCAATTGTACTAGTTTAGCTCTCAGAGCCAACTAGATCCATTTCTTGAGGCACTCGGTCCTAGCCCCTGATAAACTGCCTTAACAAGCTGTAATTCTGAGTCCATTTTTTTAAAGGATAGGTGAGATAGATAGATGATGTAGATAGATGACAGACAGATAGACAGATAGATAGCAACAGTAGGAAAACTAGAAACAAAAGAAAATACACTTATTTTCGCACTACCATAACACAAGTATTTTAATTTTTTTGTAGCCTTTCACCTTGCGCCAGCCTCTTTTTATACAATTGCCGTCCCAAGTGTATGCCCAGTGTTTCATTAAGCTTTTCAGAAAATGTTTTGATATATGGACTCTCCCCCAAGTTTCTACATATTACGGTAATAATTTATATTTGCTAGGTAGTAGTCTGTGCAGCCAAAGTAGATTGATTTTTTTTGGTTTTTAAAATATTTTTTCTGTATATAAAAGCAATTCATGTGCATTATAGAAACATTTGAAAATCTACATAAGTATAAGAAGAATACAAAGATTTTTATCACGCTCAGAGATAATACTGTAATAGTTCGGAGTATTTTCTTCCAGGCTTTAAAAATGGGGTATAAATATATTTTGTTTATATAAACACACATATGCCATTTTATTGTATGCAGAAGTGGAATCATGCTGTCAGAGCAACAACTTCAACTCATGTTTGCATGTCTCCACAAAAGGAATTTTTTTTTTCTGATGCTTTTTCTATAAGGACTCTCCTTTTGGAGTGTTTTGTTGTTTTCCCAAGGTAGGGATTTCTTGGGAATTTGAGATGTTCCTAAATGTGACATTACATTGGGCTGCATCAGGGCAGAACAGCACACACCTGCATCCTTTACCAGAGCTTATTATGCGTTCATTGCCTCATAAACCATGGAGCAAGGCTGATAATGATGTGGCGAGGTGACCTCCAGCTCACTGCTGAAGGTGGACGAAACGATGCTATTCTGTGCACCTGTGGTTACCTCTGAACAATGCCCCAGGCTCTCACACAGGGACGCTGCAGACCTGATGGGGGAGAGTGGACAGGGTCCATTTCATCCTACCTGTGAGATGGGAAAGCCAGTCTGTTACTTTGGCGCATATTTCCGAGGCCTGTGTTAAATTGGATATGGAAGCTTAGTGTCCAATAGGAGTAAATGCTGTACAGCATAGCAAAATGCATTTCGAAAGATCGACATTCTCTGCTTTAATTCATTCTGAAACAGTAGAGTTGGTGCAAGTCGCCTGTCTTTTATGTTCCATACAGTGAAACATTTTTAAAATGTGACATTCTTGGGCTTCCCTGGTGGCGCAGTGGTTAAGAATCCGCCTGCCAGTGCCGGAGACGCGGGCTCGAGCCCTGGTCCGGGAAGATCTCACATGCGGTGGAGCAACTAAGCCCACGCGCCACAACTACTGAGCCTGCGCTCTAGAGCCCGTGAGCCACAACTACTGAGGCCACGTGCCACAACTATTGAAGCCCGTGTGCCTAGAGCCCGTGCTTCGCCACAAGAGAAGCCACCGCAATGCGAAGCCCGCGCACCGCAACGAAGAGTAGCCCCCGCTCACCACGACTAGAGAAAAGTCCGCATGCAGCAACGAAGACCCAGTGCAGCCAAAAATAAATAAAATAAAATTGATTAATTAATTTTTAAAGATGTGACATTCTTTAAGTCATTTTCTGTACAGGGAAGTACAGAAAATACTGTCTCAGATACCATGCTTCCACTGCAGATTTAATGAAAGTCAACGTTGGCCGTATTTGCTTCCGATCTCTTTAAAAGACAATATTTAATTGGTGGGTATATCCTCCCTAAACAATATCTTGGAAAGAAACTTTTGGCATGAGAACTGGGGGCCAGGGCATCCTTCCAGCCCCTCCGCTCTAGTTCCTGCTCTCAGAGTTTCACTGTCTAGTGAAATGAAGTCCCTCCAGTGACTACAGAACCCACAGAAGAGAAAACAAAAGATAGAATGAAAGGAAAGATGAAGTCAGGTGTTGCCCAAAGCCAGTAGAGTGACAAGGGGGCGAGGGGCACGATGGGAATATGGGCTGAGCTGGATGTTAATTGCACCATCTGTGAGTGTGTCAGAAGCCCCGATAGACTCAATAGACTGTCTTTTCTTTTTTTTTTTTTTTCATCACATTTAGAGACAAGCTGCTTCCTGAATTGGATGAATTTTAAGGTTATGGTTGCACATTTAAGGAGTGAAAACTGAGGCTTTCCCCATTCTCTGCCTCGCTTCTGAGCACTTCCGAATTTACATCTTAGAGCAAACGTGCTGGATGATTTGTCTTCATTGTATCTGGGGGGAAGAAAGAAGCCTCACCCGCCAGGGCTCGATTTTCTAAGAGCCCATCATTCAGGCACTTATTATCCACTTTGTGAAGTTTCTAGGTCTTTTGCTTTTCCCCCCGCCCCCTCCTGCTGGGTTTTGGTCATTTTGCTGCTCATTAGGACTTCCACCAGCAGGTATGGAGGCGCAAAGAGAACAGGCAAAGCATGATTGAGTTTTGCCTCTCGATAAGAGCGCTCTACCAAGGACTCGGTGGGGGAGCACTGTGAACCTTTGCCTACAGTGAGGTTTGAGTTATCTAGTGATTTGGGTTATGCATGCCCTCCCTGTCCTCCATTAGTGCAGCTGATGAAGAGCTGCCGTGCAGAAAAACAGCTGCAAAATACAGCTGAGAACCGCAATGAGCCATGATTTAAACGCGGTCCTGTGATAGGACCCCATGATGAGAGTGAGCCTGCATCCATACGAGTTCACCAAAGTATCAAATTGGTGTGCAATCCTTCTCCTCACCCAGCACAGGTCAGGTACCCAGTAAAGGAGAAGTTTTCAGCAGGGGTGAGACTGTGTGGTGGGGTAGATTCTAGAATCACCCAGGGCAACTTTCTCAAATTGAGTGCAAACTGATACCTCTGCATGCTAACATTTGAGACAGGTCAGGCTGTGGACTCTGGATTAAATATCATCTTAGATTCTGGCCGTGGTTTTGAGAGGATCCGGGCAAGAACAATGGAAACAGTTAAAGGGACTCCACAAAGGTAAAAGGAATCAGAATTCTCAAGCCTGAATGGAATACTACTCAGCCATAAAAAAGAACAAAATAATGCCATTTGCAGCAACATGGATGCCACTGGAGATTATCATACTAGGTGACATAAGTCAGAAAGAGAAAGACAAATGCCATATGATATCACTTATATGTGGAATCTAAAATATGACACAAGTGAACCTATCTATGAAACAGAAACTGACTCAGGCGTAGAGATCAGATTGGTGGTTGCCAAGGGGGGCGGGGAGGGAGAGGGATGAACTGGGAGTTTGGGGTTAGCAGAGGCAAGCCATTACATTTAAAAAGGATAAACAAGGTCCTTCTGTATAGCACAGGGAACTATATTCAGTCTCCTGGGATAAACCATAATGGGAAAGAATATTAAAGAAAAGAATGTCTATATGTGTAAAACTGAGTCACTTTGCTGTGCAGCAGAGATTGACACAACATTGTAAATCAACTATACTTCAATTTAAAAAAGAAGAATTCTCAAACCTGAAGATGGGGAGCTCCTAAGGTAGCTAAATAAATGTCATCAGATATATGACAGGTTGCTTATGTGCCACCGGCTCCCCACTTCTGCCAGCATGACCTTCCAACATGCAAAATGACTCTGCTGCACCCCATCTGGGTCTTTATTCACGCTCCAAGCTCCCTTTCCTTCGTGACTCTACCAGTCTCCCTTCTTCTTCCTCTTCTAATTTTAATAAGAACCAGTCAGTTTACCTCTGAGCTTGAAGTCCTAAGGAGGTGGTTGTTATAATCAGGAATGCAAGATGCAAGATGCCGTACCTTGAGAGTGGCCTGCAGAGCTCAGAGCTGTACTTTCTCTCCCTGTAATGAGAGGGGGCAGGGAATGCAGCTAAACGCACTACATTTCGCATTCCACGTCCATCCATGCCATTCACAGGGTCCCTTAGATTGTCCTCGTGCATTCAGCCACCACTTCCACTCCTGTGCTTCCCATTCACATGGTTTCTCTTATCTAGACCATGAGCCCCTTAACTTGGCTTCACGCCAAGCATTATTGTTCTCAACAAAAAATTTAATTAGAAAGACTAATTGGATCACTTATCTGCCCCGTTTGAAGACTTGTCTTGGATACTTACTTATAGGGATAGAGCCTCATTCATGTTCAAGACCTTCACATGGCCTCAGTCGCTCCTTCCAGGCTTAAAGCTGTTGTCATTGATTCTCTCCACTCCAGTGACCTTATTGCCTTTCCTCAATCCTATCCTGCGGCCACAGCGCCAGCATTCCTACAGACACTTGCCGAGGCATGTGACACAGTCCCTGGACTCTCCGTCCATCTCTCTTCTGACAGATAAACAACTCTTTCCTTAAGAGCCACGAAATAGCTCCCCCTTGTGAAGCCGTAAGCCCCTCCCCTACCCAGCTTCCCTGTGTCCTCTGGGCCCTCCCTTCCTTGTAAGGTGGTTACAGTACCTGACACATTGTATTTGTGGGGCTTCCCTCTCCTCAGCAGTGCCCCTTACCAGGTCCCTTATTGCTCTGCTGTGTTCCTGAGAGATAGGACAGTGGCATTCCAGCACTAGGAAAGGCAGAGAGGAGGGAAGGGGCAGGTGAGTGAAGTGATGCACGTTTCCTGCAAGGCTTGACTATCCTGACAGTGTACCACTGCTGGGACACACCCCCAAATACAGATGCTTTTGTTTCCTTGATAAGTGCTTCTTTCGTGTCTGTTTCCGTGAATGGAGTGGGGCAGTGTTGCTGCTGGAGGGATTTTTTTGCAGCTTTCCACAAAGCACTGGGCTCCTCCTTCCTCCTCTTTGACAGCCCTTTCAATCCTCTTCATTCTTCAGAGACAGTCAGTCACCTCTCAAGTGTATGTGGTGTAGCCTCAAGTCTTATGAAAGGGGAAGAACAAAAGGAAAGGCAAAGAGAGACCAACATATGTATATATTCCTTTACTCCACTCATGGAAAGGCTTTCCTCTCTTTCCTTAGCCCTGGACAAAGGAATGGGAGACACCTCTCATCTCTTTTCAGAAGAGGGAGTTTGGTTTTTTTTTCCCCCCATGATAATTCCATGTGCCTGTTCAGGGATCGAAATAGAGGGGAAGAATGGACACGTGATCAACAATATTAATTTTGTATATACATTTCTGTTTGTACCCAAAACTGTGGGAAAGAGCTCATGTGATAGATTTTAAAAGTATAATTTAGGAATCAGACAAACCTCAATTTTAATTCCATCTGTCATTTACTAGCTCCATGACTTTGAAAAAAATTATTTACCTTTCTGAGCCCTAGTTTCCTCATCTGTAACATGGGATCACATAAGGTAACATCTGCAAAACACCTGTAACAGAGTAAGCGCTTAGGAGATGCCAGGAACTTCTCTTACTCATCTCTGTATTTAGTGTCTGACATATCCTAGGGCTCCATGATCTTATGGTGCATAAACTTGACATTGCTCCTGTCAGATGCCTCACCTAGTAAATTTTACTTTTTATAGATATGATTTAGTTAGTTTCGGAAGCAATTCTTCAGACGTTTGGTAGTATAAATCGGGATCAGAAGCATGGTGTTACTGAAAGGAAAGAGAACTGAGTTTTGAGATAAGTGATATCAAGGATTCCTTTTTTTTGGGCAAGGAAGGATGCAGGGAGTGCCTCTGTGGGTCCAGAGGAGAATTAAGAGTGCTGTACTTCTCGTTCAAAATTTAGCTATTTATTTTACCTTAAAACCTAACTATTCTCACTTAACTGTCTAAGCCTTCAGTGTAAACTATGTTCCCTTTCTGCCTAGTTTGCCCCTTTCCCTCCAACATTTATAGAAGAGTGATTCCAAGAGCAGACTCTCCTTCACAGGAGTAGTTGGTGACCGGCGCTGGTCTCACACTCATTTTCAACACAGAATGACATTTTTCTGGCCTGGGGAGCGTGCGAGGGGTAACTCTCCACCAGGCACGAGGACTCTGCCGCTTCAGGGGTGAGGAAAGCCTCGCCTCCCCACAAGGCAGAGAGTAGGGGGGGTCACCACAGAGTGGGGGAGGGACTTTGCTTCGTGGGATGGTCTCCTTACCTGTCTACACAGCAGAACCACCAGGGAGCTTTAAAATGCACATTCTCAGGCTCATCCCAGGCCTAGTCTCTGGGGTGTGGCTCAGGAATTCATGTTTTTTAACAGGCTCCCCAGGTGAGTGTCAGAGACCCAGCAGGGCCCCTACTCAGGTGTAAACCTGTGTGGAGAAGCCCCACATGCATCTGGCGTTAGCCCAGGGCTCGCCACGAGGCACAAACGCCCCAAATCCTAGCGCTCTTGGTGGTTCTTATATGTGACGTCCTGAAGTTATACAGAAAGGACTACACATTATTTACTGGGTAATTTTCAAATTCTCAGAAAATGATCTTTCCAAGCACCTAATTTTTCCAGGAACATCCTGACTCTATTTTTGACAAAGCTCCTTCCCATGTTACAGGGCTAGATTCCCCACTAGGCAGGCAGCCTAGAACACCAACGTAGGAACTTTCTACCTGTCTTACACACCCAACAGTATCTCCGTCCATGCTGTTTCCCCTCTTTAGGCCAATGGAAAAATGAAAACAAATCTATTCCTTCTGTGCACATTGCTGGAGAGAGTTAAGAAAACGAGCTAATGGCTACAGGGATCTAATTCACCTCACTCAGGATTTTTTCTCTCTCTCTCCTGGCTTTCCTGGGGCCTCTTAAGCCTCATTCCTGCCATCCCAAGACCTGGGTAAAATTCGGACTTGACAGCAGGCAAACTTCAGTTGCATTCTCACCCAAACGGGAGCTTTGAGCGTGGCTGGAGAAAGAAGTGGGAAGAAGAGTTAAGCTCCCAAAGAGAATTCATCTCCTCTAGCCGGTTTTTGTCCATTGCTGAGTTCTTACCTCCTCTTTCCACCAACACCTACTTACTTGGATCTTGACTTATTTTGGCAGTTCTCTGTGCGTGGACTGTGGTTGCCATGGAGATGTTATCCAGTGTACTGCATGCTGTTTCATCTCCTCTCCATCTCTTCCTTTCTCTCCAGCATGTGCTCACTCCCTCCATCCTCTCTTATACACCCAACCTCACCCCCTTATAATTGAGGACATCAAACACCGCATTTCTTCAGGCTGTTTTGCCGCTCTGCCCCCAGACACATCGACTGTGTTTTAACTTCCTGTAATCAAAGCAACTGGGAGTGACTGGAAGAGAGGGAAGGAAATTGACTCAAATGCTAAATTGCTTTATGTTATGCTAGGATGCCCAAGAGTTTGAGGGAATTCAGGCAAGTGTTAATCAAATTAGCTTTCCTCTGCTTTCACAGGGAGGTTCAGAGAGACTTATTAACAATACGTTTCTGATTTCCACCTGGACTGCTTCTTCCTGTCCTGGTGTTATCTACAAAGGAGAAAGCCTGAACTATCTCAGCTCCTGATTTCCCACCCATGAAATAATTCACTTTGTGCATTTTCTGCACTGACCCATAGGCATCTCGGCAGATATCGACATCCTGGGTTATCAAGAGTTGGGCCAAATGTAGAAAAGATCTTAGTGTGAATATCTGAATATTCACCCTCACTTTCTCTTCTCTCTTTTTTTTTAAACATCTTTATTGGAGTATAATTGCTTTACAATGGTGTGTTAGTTTCTGCTGTATAACAAAGTGAATCAGTTATACGTATACATATATCCCCATATCTCATCCCTCTTGTGTCTCCCTCCCACCCTCCCTATCCCCCTTTAGGTGGTCACAAAGCACCGAGCTGATCTCCCTGTGCTGTGCGGCTGCTTCCCACTAGCTATCTATTTTACGTTTGGTAGTGTATATATGTCCATGCCACTCTCTCACTTCGTCCCAGCTTACCCTTCCCCCTCCCCGTGTCCTCAAGTCCATTCTCTATGTCTGCGTCTTTATTCCTGTCCTGCCCCTAGGTTTTTCATAACCATTTTTTCCTTTTTTTTAGATTCCATATATATGTGTTAGCATACAGTATTTGTTTTTCTCTTTCTGACTTACTTCACTCTCTATGGCAGACTCTAGGTCCATCCACCTCACTACAAATAACTCAATTTCATTCCTTTTTATGTCTGAGTAATATTCCATTGTATACATGTGCCACATCTTCTTTATCCATTCCTCTGTCGATGGACACTTAGGTGGCTTCTCTTTCTCTTCTGCTCTTGCTGTGGGGTTGTGGGGAGCTGGGGAGAGGGAAGGGGTGAGGGAGGGGTTTTATGTGTGCCTAACCACGTGAACATTGGGGGAAAGTTATCTCCCTCCCCCACTGAGGACATTTTAAGTTTTTAATTTAATTTTAAAACTGAAAAATACTAGAAAACAAATAACAAATAAATTCTTTTGCTTTTCTGGTTTCTGTTTCTTTAAAGACCCTCTCACTTCAATGTTATAAACAAAATGAGTTCTATTTTTCTCTGTTCCTAAACTACCAAAGTGAGTTTACGTTGGTAGAGAACACCCCAGTATTATTTTTTACATATATTTCAGATCCCCCCAGTGCTTTTATTTTTCAAAGAAAAAATCACTGTCAGCAACCCTGTTATCAAGAAATTTTATTTCTTTTTCTTTCTTATGGAATACGATTTGAGTAAGTTAGGTGATTCTCATGGTAGATACGTGTTTTATGGACAATGTAACGGGAAGAACATCCAAAGGGGAGGAGTTTAAAAAGAGCTCGTGCAGAAATGAAGTCAGCCCCACTTTTTGTCTCATTGTTTTTAGAAGAAAAAGATGGTAGGTGCATATTCTTTAGAAGTTATTCTTTTTTAAATCAATTATTGGAGGAGTCACTTTCTATAGGGAATCAATACTCAATGCTGATACCAACGCACAGCGCCAGCCGTGTGTGTGTGTGTGTGTGTGTGTGTGTGTGTGTGTGTGTGTGTGTGTGTGTGTGTGTGTGAGAGAGAGAGAGAGAGAGAGAGGTTTGACATAGAAAGGTGGGTGTGAGGGGTGGGAAGTGAGAAAGCAGAGGAGAAGCCTTCAAGACTAGTCTTCTAGAAGTTCAAAAACAAATCAGTAAGTATTTATTGAATATGTACCACAAGCAAGGCGCTAATTTGGATTCTGCAAAGGATAACAGAAGGGCAAGATTTGATACTGGCCTTCCAACAGTGTATTGTCTATCATGGAAGACAAGATCCACACGCATAAAACGTTGAGTAACAAAAAGGAGCAAGACATCAGGTCAACAATAAATCAAATGCTGAAAATGTGGACTGGAGGCTAGAAAGGGCAGGAGGAGAGAGGGGGGCCGGGCATGGTCAGGAAAGTATAGGGAGAGGGTAAGATTGGATCTGAGACCACAGGCATGAGTGAGATTTGTGTTGTACTCAACTGAGAGAGAATAGAAGGGGGGCAGGAGAATGCAGGTAATGCTCAGGGGACAGTGAAGAAGCCATTTGGCTTTAGCAAGGGTTCATATAGAGAACAGATAGATGGGGCCAGGTTGGAGAGTACCTTGACCATGGGCAGAATTTTCCTCTAGGTAGTGGGGAGCTGTTGGAGATTTCTGAGTTAGCAGTGACATAACCCTAAGAAGTCTTGTTGTAAGATGAAGTGCAGGTGGTATTTGGAAGGTGGGTGCGATTGATGTCGGGGAGAAGATGACCCAGGAGAGGGCTGCTGTAGGTGTCTGGGTATCAAGTGATAAAGGTCTCGTGTAGGATGAAAGTCATGGGACTCGAAGGGAAGGGACAGATGCAAGAAGTATTTTGTAAAAACAGGACTGTCTGGGGGGCTCGTTGGTCGTGGGAAACTAGGAAAAGGAAGATGGCCGAGACTCCTGGGAGGTTTCAAGACCAAAGGAATGAGGCCAGTTAATGTTCACTGCCTGCCTGCCGTGTGCCAGGTACCATCCCAGATGCTCGGTGAACATCAACTCAGTCAGAGGGGAATTAGGAAATCAGCTCGTTTGAGGAGAAAGATAAAGCAAATCCAACACTAAGAGTTTGTAACAGGGGGAAATGCGAGCAGGCATGGCCATCGAGGGGTGAAAGTGGGGCATGAAAAAGATGTTAGGATGCAGACGTAGAATTGGGACTCAGAGGAAGAGTTGGTACCCTGAGAATGGCTGAAATGAACAGAGGCGCTGTAGTGAATTTCCTACAAAACCTCAACTAAGGGAAAAGAGGAATAAAAGCAGCCAGCAAAGAAGGGAAGGAAGGAACAATCACAGGTGAAGGAGAAGAACCAAGACAATGCCGCGTGATGAGACCCAGACTAGAAGCATTTCCAAAGGAGGGGCGTGTCCTGCAGCTTAAACCCATGATGAGATGGAACGGAATTAGTACCAAGAGTAATCGTTGTGTTTGATTGTCCAGATCATAAGTATGGTTCTGCCTCCCTCATGGAGGATCACTGAGAGCTGATTGTAGCTCCAAAGCAATACAATACTTTAATATTGTATTTTTTAAGTCCAGAGAGAACTTAGATATTCTGTGCCAAAGCAGGATAGAATTTTTCCCCATCTTATCCGAGCCAAATAAATATTCTAGCTCTTGTTGTCTGCCCCTAACAAGAGCTCCAAGAATGCAGTCCTAGGCTTTCATAACTGACTTCCTCCCAGAGTGTGATCTGAGAATTAATTCCTCTATAAGTTCAGTCAAGCTACTGCTTTGTGGTTTGTCTCCTGTTCTCTTATAAGGCAAATTAATTCCATTTCTGCACTTTTTTTTTTTTGGATTAGTGCTTATGAAATATGACAGATTGACAGCCCCTAGAGACCTGGAGTTCTCTTGTTATTCTATGAACGTATCGCCTGACCAGCAACGCGCCTCCAGTCTTTCCATGTCTGTCGCCCCCTTCCCTAAAGATTTCCCTTATGATGCTGGCATGAGGGACAATTAAAAGCAGCTGATGGACTGGTGCTTGGTGGTATAAATAGTGATTAAGAGCCCAGGCTTTGGAGCCATTCAGAACTGGGTTTAGATTTTGGTTCTACCATGTTAGAAGTTTGGGACTCTTTTTTGTTTTCCTCTCTCCTGACCATTGCTTCTCTTGACAACATTATCCTTAGTGGGAGGAACATGGGTTTTAGAGCCACTCGGAATCGAATGGGATCAACTCCCAGTGTCACCAACCTTGGGCTTTCATTATAACGTGATCTATCATTGTATAGCACTGCTGTAACAATATCAAATAATGCAAAACACCCAGAACAGAGCTTAGGATGTGCTCAAGAAATGGTAGCATTTGCTAGAGGGTTTTGTTTGTTTTTTTAATTGAGTGACCAGAGCAGAACTATGGCTTCTAAGCAATTTTACTTATAGGCTAGAAAACCATGAGATTCATTTAGCTTGGGGAGACAAAATTCTGAAAAGACGGAAAAAAAATATCCCTCAGCTTATTTTGTACATAATGCTGAACTCCGGCTGACGATTTAACTGATTTGCCTGGTTCTGAGAAAGCAGCTCATGAGAGCAGCCAGCCTCTTCTCCTCTACATTCATGTTGTAAAGATGAAAGCATAACAGAGAGGGAGAAGCCAGAGGTGTGGCAGAATGTTAAACCCTGAGAGTGGTGGTCTCACTGCCAGAAAACAGGGGAGCCTGGCCTGGCCTTGGCCATGTTACGTTTGAACTGATATCAGAACATTCAGGTAGAACGGTCCCCTCAGAAATATCACACTGAAGGTCAAGAAAGAGATGGGACCTCCGATGGGGATTTCAGAGGCCTTGGTGTGGAGGTGATGGTTGATACTTGGCTACAAATGAGTCTCAGAGGGAGAGAGCAGGGGTGAAAACGTGAGTCTTGGGGTGCCCCCAAATTAGGGATTTCCAAGCAAAAATGGACAGAAAAGAAGAGAGAACTGGTCTGGGAGATATAGGGAGAACCAAGAAATTATCCTACTTTAATCAAAAAATAAACAAAGGAAAGGAGAGTTACTGAAAATGTGGGAGTATCAACTCTTAGAAGCTGTATGATGTCAAGGAGGATGATGATGAAACAAAGCTACTAATTTGGCTTTGTTGACTTTGCTTTGATTATTGATGACCTCCTAAGGACAGTTTCCACAGAACGATAGAGGCAACAGCCGAGACTGCAAGAGTTAAGGAGTGAGGGCTGGTGAGGACATCGGGGCATCAAGTGTGAATTACTTTTTTTTTTCTAAGTTTGCAGTAAAAAGAGATAGAAAATGGAATTACTTTGCAGAAGTTGGAAAATGAATCTCTGTGACCTCCCCTGGCCAACAAAGAGTTAATGGTATAAATGCACAGTAATTTCAGAAGCATTAAAGAGCATGTTTCCATGGAAACATCAACCTACAGAGGGAGAGAAAGAGCTAGAATCCCCTGAAAAGAAGGAACAGCAGAGTTCTAGCCCCCGCACCGTACAGCAGGGAGAGATGATTACATGTTTCTTTCAGCTTCCCTGTGAAGACGCAGTTGGGGTCCATGGTGCTGTCCTCTTGAGGACCAGGAAAGAGAGAAAGGGAGATAGGTTTGAATAAACTCTTGCCCTCACCTTGCTTCAAATTCTGACTTAAGGGTCAAGCCATGTTAGAATATTGGAACAGATCGATGGGTGTCTTTAACCAAGTAACTAACTAAAATTAGTTAAAGAAATAAACAAGCTTGATCTTCCCCTGGACCCTCTACTCTAACCTGGTCTAGAAACCGTGCTATAAAGTACTGTGATTTAGAGCAGCACTTACAGAAACTCTAGAAACATAGGCTGTGTTTGGTTGATAACCTTTGATCAGCACTTTTGCATTGTAGTTTCCATCTTGGCATCTTCTTCTTGTTAAGGTATATTATACATTTCATCTCACTGTTTTCAGGTCCCTGATATCCCTTTTACTATTGACGGATATATTTACATTTCCTGCACCTTCAAACCCAACCAGACTTTAAGGAGTGGGTCCTCTCCCTGAACCGAAGCCGCAGAAAGCTCTTCTGCAGACTGTGCTGTGGGAACCACATCAACAAACTCCTTGTCGCTAACTAACTTTCCCGACAGTTCACTTCCTTCACGCCCATATTATGTTCCACAGTGCATCTGGGCCACATTACGTTTCATTCCCCTGGTCTTCCCTTGGACCCTAGACTCAGTAAATCATTCTACTTGCTATGTGAAAGGGCATTATCCTTGTGGCAGGTGGTTTGTGACTGCATCTTCTGAAGACGGAGATGTGTGCTGGAATGAGTCAACAGCCCCCATCACCCTCTGTCTCGCGTCCATAGCATGAAATCATTATGAGGCGCCCATCTCCCCGAACGACATCATCTATACCCAGGCATCCTGAGTCCTCTGTCTGTTGGAAACCATCCCCTGCCCCTGGAATATCTTCCTTCTTTTGATCCTCTTTTCCTCCCGTTTAATGTAATTGCTTCTAGAGATCTCCACCTGAAGGTCTTTCCGTTAGACTGGAAGACTGAATCATAACCCCCTTTTTCCATGGACGACAGTTCCTCATAACCTTCACTCCCAGCCCCTGTAACTGAAGTCATCTCACGAATTCCTTTGTTTAACTCTTCTGCCACCCTTCAGTAGAGCTGTTGGGGGCAGTTGTGAAATTAAGCATCTCGTAGCTACAGAGTGGGTAGGTGCTATGTGCCTGGAGATATTGCCAGTGTGTTCATTTTGTTGGCCACCTCAGGTAGAGGAGAGGGTAGAGATGGGCTCCTATGGAAGAACAAATTGAGGAACTGGAGAAAGGCCAAAAGGAAGAGAAAAGCCTCCTTATTCTTTTCCCTTGATGTCATGCCCAGGTCACTTTGGATTCTTGACCAAGGGCGTATATGAGCAGGGTTTCTTTCAGTAAAGTCTGAACATTGACGAGAAGGAAAAGGCTTCTGGTCGTCAGGGTTGAATGTCCTGGAGAAGTCTGCGCCAGTCACTGTTTGGCTGCTTTTGGGCATAAAGCCCCTGAGCAGGGCTGCCAGCTCTTGAGCTCAAATGGATATCAGAAAGGCAAGCCTTCACCTGCACATTATGAGTAGGCATAAGGAAGAAATAGCAGTGTACTCAGCGATCAGCTCGCCTTTGACCTGTCTTGGCATTTTCTCTCGGAAGGTCCCAACTGCTTAGTTTTGGTAGCCCACACTGGGCTATATTCCAGTATACTGCACACATAATCTAGGGAAGAGAAGAGGGGTTTTATTCCGTGCTTTTGAAAAAGGAAGTGATTTTAACTTACGTGCAACATGAAAGCATGAACTTAAAATGAAAAAAAAAAAAAATCCAGTGATGATAACATTACCCAGAAGAGTTACTTGATTCCCTCCCACTGGGAGTGTCGCCTTGCGAACTGCCTCTGATAACCCTGGGTTTCCCATCACACCCTCGCCTGTGTCGCCCGTAGCAGAGGTGACGCAGGGCTGTGGGCACGAGCACCAGGAGGAATTCCTTCCCCATCTTGAGTCCTGTGCACAGTTCCCTAAGGAACCCACAAGCAGGAGCGCGCCCCCACCAAAGGAATTCTAAAGAGAATTGCACAGTGTTCCAATCAGGCTTCCAGGAGGCCAGAATGGAGGTCATTTTGAGGAGTCCTTTATTCTAGACTAAAGTTATGGAACTATGAGCTCACCTTTGGCCTTCCTCAGGAAGTGAACTATACATGGAAGTAGTACGGTTAAGTGATTCCCTACTGCAGAGTACCTCACAGGGGGAACCAACCATAGGAGACAAAACAAATGTCCCGAAGCCCTAGCAGTTCGGATACTGTGGGAATGGGAGGAAATGTGCTTTTATGGAAAAGAAGAGATCCAGAAATCGGGAGACCCGGACTCTGAACTTACCCTGCCGAAGAGCGGCATCTTCCCAGGCCTTCCTTTAAATATGGAAGCTCAGACTGTGATCCAGGAGTCCCCACTAACTCTAACATTCTCTGATATCCAGGCAGTATTTTTTCAAAAGGCAGCCATCATAATAACAACAACAGCAGCTAAAACCTAAGGCTCATTATGTATAGATGCAGTAGTATGGCTCTAAGTCCTTTATGTATCCTCACAGCAGTCCCGTAAGTGCTATTATTATTCATATCTTTCTAGTGAAGAAACCGAGGCAAAGAAAGGTTAAATAACTCATGAGGTCACACAACTTCAGAACTGGCTGAGCAAGGACTTGAGCAGAACTCATCTGACCGCAGTGTTCTTGCTTTTCCACACCACGCTGCATTGCATATTGGTGGTACCATTGTGTGTGTGTGTGTGTGTGTGTGTGTGTGTGTGTGTGTGTGTGTGTTTACTACATACTACATTTCCTTTAATCTTCACTTAACATATTCTGTTTCTCCCTTTTTTTTCCATCTTCACTATTTTTCTTTTTTTTATTGAAGTATAGTTGATTTACAGCGTTGTGTTAGTTCCAGGTGTACTGTTTCTCCCTTTTATTTTCTTTCTTCTAACTCCTCATTAAGCATTTTGAGGCATCGTCCAGGCCTTTTCATTCATTCGAGTGTAGGGTATCTTACTAATGAGGACAAGCTCCTGGGTTTGATCCCAGATGGAACGATGCAGAGGAGAATTGTCACCTGGCCATGGCCTGCCACGTTGACCCCGCTTGGTGGAAGGGTACAGAAACGAGGATGAAAGAGTAGACAGGAGGCCATCGCAGCTGGTGGCAGAGCCCCTCGGAGCTCACTGACATAACATCTTTCTGGAGGAAGATGAAATATTCTCTACCTTCTTATATCTGAGCAGAGATTGTCAGGTGACTCTCAACAATGCCCCTCTGTTTTCTTTCATGTCAGATAAATCTAATTCATGGCATTCAGTCATGAAACAGAAGTCGGGTAATAGCTCTCAGAAATATTTCATTGTCAGGCCTAGGGGCCAGAGAAGACTCTCTCACTGTAATAGTTGGTGAGTTGACACATCACCATTTACCCCTCAGCCAGATTGCTAAGGGGCCAATCCTCACCACCAGTAGGAGAGAGGAAGTATATTAAATTTATATCAGGTGCTTTGTGACCACCTAGAGGGGTGGGATAGGGAGGGAGGGAGGGAGGGAGATGCAAGAGAGAAGAGATATGGGGACATATGTATATGTATAACTGACTCACTTTGTTATAAAGCAGAAACTAACACACCATTGTAAAGCAATTATACTCCAATAAAGATGTAAAAAAAATTTATATCAGACAGTCTTCAAGATACTTTAATATCTCATTAATTTAACACTATGAATTTAGAATTTAAATAACTGAGATACGGACTGGCCCAAACTTGAAGCTTTTATGATTTGTAAGGAATGGTTTGTAAAATGAATGGCATAAACACCTCTTCAGAGAAAATGTTTAATCCACTGGAAGACAAACTATTTTTAAGTTGCCTCAAGTAATTAATGTTACAATCTACTTTTCAAATTAGTTTTTCCTGACGTTCTCTACTAAGTTTCATTTTGCAAAATAAGAGAAAAGGCCTACACTTGACAGCTTAGGAAACTGGTATTTCTAATTTTGTTCAACAACATGGTTTAGTATTTTTATATATGAAAATATATGCCTATGTGCCAAAGGAAACCTTTAAAGCTTCTTCAAATCCCTTTTCCTCAAAAAGAAAACCATTGTTGGCCAGAATAAAATAATGCGTGTGCCTTGAAAACATTGTCACGTAACCTAGAAACTGGTGGATCTAGGATCTGAACAGAAGTGGTCTGACTGCAGGGTCCTTACTCTTTTTTTTTTTTTTGCGGTACGCGGGCCTCTCACCGTTGTGGCTTCTCCTGTTGCGGAGCACAGGCTCCGGACGCGCAGGCTCAGCGGCCATGGCTCACGGGCCCAGCTGCTCCGCGGCATGTGGGATCTTCCCGGACCGGGGCACGAACCCGTGTCCCCTGCATCGGCAGGTGGACTCTCAACCACTGCGCCACAAGGGAGCCCAGGTCCTTACTCTTAAATGCCACGCACACTGCCTGCTGCTGTTCCTGCAGGTGCTGGTGACGGAGTGTGTGCGCAGTACATACTGCATTCCTTTCTTCTTCGATTAACTTATGTTTTCCTGTTTCTCCTTATTTTCTTCCTACCAGCATTTAGGGGCATTGTCTAAGTCATTCATTTGAGTGCAGGATATCTCACTAATGAGATCTTTCTTCTGGGTTTGATCCCAGAAGAAACTATCAGTAAGTACAGGAGAGAATTGTTCCCAGGCCATGGCCTGCCATGTTGACCACATTGTACTGGGTTGGTCATTTGGGATTCATTTTAATTATCATGAATTTCTATTTAGTCTGCCAAACCATCACAAGGAACATCTAATTTTTAAATATTTTGCCTTCTTCCCCCAATACTGGTCTCTAACTAAGTAGCTTTTAAATGTTTTTAAGTCCACTATTTCTAATCCCATGGGAAATTGTTCCTGCTATTTCAAGAGAAAACACGCATATGAAATAGTAATTGTTAAAAAGAGACCAGAGAAAAGCTTTTTGAAAGATCTGTGGTTTTGTCATTTAGATGATAGAGTTTAGCAATATAATAGCCACAGTATTAATCAGATGAAACGTAGAGATAGAGAGCATCTCGAAGGAGCCCTGTGCTTCCCGCATCAGGCAATGAGATGGTCTGAACGAGTCTATTTTATAGATGAGGGAGCTGCAGGCTTTAAATGGTAAGTGACACACCAAAGACACAGTGACAGTTACAGATTTTCAGAGCTAGGAAATTGTACACAAAGGGGGCAAGAATTCAGTTCTCCTCCCTGGAGTTGTGTTTCCTCCTTTATTATTTTGCTCTGAATAACAAATGGAAATTGGAGAATTTCCAATTCTCCAATGGAATGGAAATTGGAAAATGGAAATTGAGAATGTAGAATGGAAATTGAGAGCTATGAAAAATTCCACCTTTTTGTTTTTTTTTTTTTTTTTGCGGTACGCGGGCCTCTCACTGTTGTGGCCTCTCCCGTTGCGGAGCACAGGCTCCGGACGCGCAGGCTCAGCGGCCATGGCTCACGGGCCCAGCCGCTCCGCAGCACGTGGGATCTTCCCGGACCGGGGCACGAACCCGCGTCCCCTGCCTTGGCAGGCGGACTCTCAACCACTGTGCCACCAGGGAAGCCCCACCATTTTTGAGGCATGGTGTTGAGTGGAAAGATCACTGGTCTGGGGGTGAGGACACCTGGATCCTCATTCCAGCCCTGTCATCTGATCTCGGTAAAGCCACAGAACCCTCTGGACTTCATCTGCTTATCTGAAAATTGAAAGGATCACCTGAGAGGAGAGACTTGTCTCTCTTATTACCACATTAAAAGACATTCATAAAAAGAATCTAGTGCCTGTGAAAATATGGAGGGCACAATTAGTACTGGGGTGCTCGGGCTCTTGGTTTGCTGGGAGAATTCTGGCAGAGCTCTTCCGACACCTCCCACACTGGGCGTACTGCTAAATCATTGCAGCAAATGAGCTCTGAGTGGCATGGTCAAAGTCAAAGAGGCACAAGGGCTGTTTACCTCAACTTGACCCCATTAAACCCAGTGGAGGATGACTCTGGCCACACGCAGCAAATGTATTGGCTCTGAGCCCATCAGGGTTCTTTTCTGAGACTCTCCACAAGCCAGGGTCAGGCAGGAAATGAGATGGGCTTTATTTCCTGCAGTCTGTATGAGGGGTCTGCATAGAGCAGGGCATGGCACGTGATGTGAGAATGCTAAGGGGCACATCTGGGGCTCAGCGACACTGATTTCACTTTACTTGGTGATGTAAGGAAAAGAACACTGAACTTGAAATCGGAAGACTTGAACTGCGGTCCCGAACAGGCAAGTCACCTGCGAAAGTCAGGTAGTGTCTTGGGACCCGTTTCCTCCTTTCTAAAATGAGAGTTCTCAGTGGATAGTTCCTAAGTTTTCTTTTAGTTCCGGCAATCTGAGATTTGTGTAATATTAGAACTTTATGACACAAGCCATCAGGTTGCTGCATCCCAGGGACAAATCAAGCAATATTTTTATGCACCAAACCTTGATGGGCCTCCCAGGGGACTGAAGTTTTATGGACAGAGCTTCTGAATGTGGCTGCCACTTGAAGCTAGGTTTTCTGATTACATACTTGAGGATGACATTTTTAGAGAAAAACAGAATTGCCGTGGCATCTCTTAATCTTGTAGTTTAATCCTTTACTGAGAATTTATACATGGAAGTTTTGAGGTTTTCATTTAATTAATATTCAAAATTGACAAAGTACAGCCAGATTCAAAGGTAGTTGGATATTTTCAGGTCTTATGGAAATTAAGTTAATATGACCATTTGACCTAGTCTATCCTCCATACGTGAGCTACAATTTCCATTCCTCCCATGTGTTCCATGGACCATTTGGTCTTATTAAATGTAATCATCCCACTTTTACTCACTGAGGTCCAAAATGAGGCAAGTTCCTCGCCTTTAGATACTCATATCAGGCTAATATCTATTTTTTATTCTATATAACCTTATATTTGTGTCATAGTTTCTATCATTTTTCTACCCCCTATTTCATGTGATCATCACAACCTGATAAGCTGGAGGTAAAAAATGGTGTTTCCATTTTAAAGAGGAAAAAGTCAGGTTCAAGGCCAAGGTCACATGTCTAAAAGTGACCACACTCCCGATTATTTTTTCACACTTTTCATTACCAATGAATGGATTGGTCTTTTCTGCTATTCAAAGGGCATCCTTGCTCAAGGCGAGTATATATTTGCAAGCTCCTCACTAATAGCTAAATGTTGGCACGTCTCAGGGAATTACTCAGAAAAACACAATGAGAATGATCACTCTGTACACTGCTGAAGGATACGAATGATTAAAGGATACTTCGGAGAAGAGTATTTTGTGTATCATCGTAACAGTTTAGTACTATTTTTGATAAGTACAATATATGAGAAATATCAACATAGAATAAAATGAACATGTCGAACTGAAAGAGGGTGAACATCCCAGAGAGAGAGAAATGTATAAGGAAAATCAAAAGGCTCAGGAGCAGGGACAATTAGAGAAATTAACTACAGAGCAGTTACCCGTGAACGTAGTTTATTTTCTCGGCGTTTGAATTTCTCAACTTACCCACTTAATTCAGTGCTGTCCCCATTCAAAGTCATCTCGGGAGGCTGTATACTTATTCCACGCGCACTGCTTATGACTTACATGATTTTTGGAACTCCTCTTTAATAATTGCCTTCTGAAATGGACACTTTCTTTGAAATATTCTTAATGGCATTTTAGATAAAGTCAGAATTATTCAGAGGCTTGTCTGGTGAAAAGGAGGGTGCTTAAACCAGATAATTTATTTCCCTCCCTCCTTCTCTCCCTTTTTCCCTCTCTCCCTCCCTCCCTTCCTACTTATTTCTCTCTCTTTCCATTTCCTTCCTTCCCTCCCTCCCTCCCTCCCTTCCTTCCTTCCTTCCTTCTCTGTCTCCCCCTCCTCTCTTGCATTCTTCCAAAAAAGAGGCAGGACTAATTTTTTTTACATGTTTTGTACACCTTCTCTGCAGACTTCCAGAAATTACTCTAAGCCGCACCATATTGTTGTCGTAAGAACATATTTTTCAAGTTGGTTATGTTGGGTGCTTAAATTCTGGTCTGTTAGTTTAAAATATTGTGTCTTGTGCTTTTGTAATTACACTCCCCGAAGTGAATCATATGGGACTTCAGTTGCATTGTTGAAGTTGTTGTTAACTGCAGGAGACCCGAGTATCACCCTCTCAGCAGTGACGGGCTGGAGCGGGCGGCACCGAGCTGAGAGGAGGAATGGCACAGGTGATGGCGAAGACGCCAGGTGGAGCCTTGAGTGGAATCAGGGATGCTACACTTTTACCGACTGCAAGTGTCCAGAGAGTGTGGCCAAGGGGATAGAGGGAGGGAGCTGAAGCCGTAGCATAGGAGGACCACATGAAGGAACCAGGGATATTAAAGCTGCTGTGGTATATGAGAACCAGGGTGGGGTGCTAGAGAGGACATGGGATCGAGAATGGCGCTTAAAATGTTATTTCTGCTCCCAATTAGCCAGAGAACATTGGACACATAATTTGACCTCTCTGTGCTTCAGTTCCCTGATCTATCAAGTTAAAATTATAGAACTAATTGAGCTTATGGTTTCTTCAAAGACTAAAATTTATTTTGTAAGGGCTACACGATAAATATCTTCAAATACTTGAAGGGCTCCCATGTGGAAGAAGCATTAGACTAAGACTGTATAATATCTGAGGCGGAGACAGGGATCTAGGGGTGGTAGGGGAGCAGATTTCAGCTTTAGGTAAAAAAGAACTGCCCAGCAGTGAGATGGCTGCCTTGAGGGTAGGGTGTACAGTGGTAAGCTCCCCTTCAGTGGAAGTATTCAAGAAGAGCTGAGAGGGCTGCTTTTGTGATGTAGAAGGGAAGCATAAACTATAAGAAGTAAGTGGCTAATGGACTGTGAAGGTCTCTTCCGATTTGGAGATTCTAGGAATCTCTACTCTTTTGAGGTCTGTATTCTTGATTGCATTTGCCCCGGAATGACAGGTTGAAAAATCCCAGGCGGCTCTAGACGTGAGAAGTGGTCCATGAGGATTTGGTTCACAATGCCTAGTCATCTCTAGAAGTGCCTGAAGGACGTGGCATCCTAGCAACCTTGTTGCTTAACCTAATGTTATCTAGAAGCATCAAAGAAGAGGCTCACAGTTCCGTTGAATGAAAAGACTTAAAAGAGGAGCCTTTAAGCCACCTCCTGCACGTTCTTCCTCTGCCCTTCAGATGTAGTAGGACACCGTTGTTGGTCAAAGGTTTGAAGCCCTTTAGAATGCTCAGGACAATCACAAGATTCCCATTTTGCTTCTTAGCAGAGACACGTCTCACAGCAGCATCAGGTGCAAGGCTCCAGAGTAGCATGTCACGTGAACACAGAGCGAATCATTATTGATTCCTTGAGCCATGATGGTAAAGGGACCTAAATTACCATCAGCACAGTCGCACTAGTGCCGTTGGAATGAGCACGCCGGTGGGAATTCCCGGTGAGGGAACTTCATCAGGTCAGAGCAGCCAGCAGGGGGATGGGCTGAGCGGGGGGGTACAGGTGTTGGAGAGGGAGACAACTCCATTGGTCTGACTCTAATTATTAGAGTTTCTGCTAGTTTAAGTGCCTGAACCTAGAACACTCTGTGAAATGTCTCTCCCTCCTCCCCCATCACCACGTCCCGCCCCTGCTATTTTCTGTTCACTCTACAAAGTGCAATAGTCCTGGTTTCCAGATACATCTCGTGGAACCAGATCCCTGACTGCTGGACTTATCTTGCAACCCTTAGAAGTATGAGCTGGGCAGGCACATCGCAAGAGTTCAGAAGCGTAGGCATATCTCTGGGAGGCGGAAAGACCCTAAACTCCAGGCTCTCTGAGCAGGAAGTTGTGTTGGCCCACGCTCACTGTGTCTCGTCTCTACCACCTCTGCCCTTTAATCCAGCTCCTTGTTTGAATACTAATCGTTAACACTTAATGAGAGTTTACTCTGCACCAGGCCCCGTGGTGAGCTATCTAATTTAAGCCTTACAAACCTAATAGAGCAGGTTCTTTATTACCCCATTTTTGGCAGATCATGAAAAAACTGATGTTCAAAAGGCTAAATAAGTTGCTCAGTCATAGCTGCAGACTAAAGTCAAACCCACTGCCCTTGTTTTAAATTTCTATCTTATTATTCCTATTATGTGAAGGCTTGGATGACGGTACTGGATCATCAGATGGGAGCCCGAGGGGTACAAGCTTTACGTGGTGTTTGTACCGCTATCTACGTGTCTGCCTCCAGCCCATTCTCTCTGTCTTCCTAACCATCTTGTTCTAGCGTACCTTCTTCGTACTTTCAACCTTCTCTGTATTTTATCTTTCCAGGTATCTGATCAATGTGACTTTTGAAGGGAGAAATCTGTCCTTCAGTGAAGACGGCTACCAGATGCACCCGAAACTGGTGATCATACTTCTGAACAAGGAGAGGAAGTGGGAGAGGGTAGGACATGTCTTTGGCAATTCTCATACTAAGTAGAGGGGGTGGGGATTGGAAGGTCTGCAACACATTGGAGGAAAATGGCGCCTTGGTTTTGCTCTCTGAGCTGGAGAGCAAGAGACCAATACTTTAAGAACACAGGGGAGGCCATTTCTCAAACTTGCATCTTCATTTTCTTGCTACTTTGGTCAATCAAGAGACGATTGTCCCTATGTATTTCTGTTTCATTGGTAGTGGTGCTGTCTGCAGCATGACTTCGTTTTAATGGAAGAGTGTGCATGCACCATATAACACGATTAGGTGGAGAAACCGAATCTTGGTGTAATTCAGAAGTCGTGTCCTACACGGTATACTGGGGGGGCCTGTGAAGCCTAATTTGTGAGCACACAACTCTGGATTTCCTGTGACTGGAGGCTTGCCATGCAAGGCTCTTCTCAGGATCTCTCCCACTGCCAGCTGACCACAGTGTCTGAAATTCTACCATTAGGCGTTAATTTACGTGGGCGCCAGACTGCCTAGGTTCAATCCCCGGCTCCTCTACTCACTAAACTGTCTGTTTAGGACCTTGGGCAAATCTCTTAACTTCTCTGTGCCTCCACTTCCTCGTCTGAAAAATGGGGTTAATAATAATAGTACCAATAACACAGGGTTGTTATAAGGATTAAATACATTAATATATGTAAAGGACTTAGAAGGGTGCCTGGCACATTGTAAGCACTTACTAGGTATTGGCTTTTATTATTATACCTGATTCCTAGTTAAATGCAAACGTTCCTGAGAGTGATGTCATCACTGGTGTTCCTGAGAATGTTCGGCAGGGCACTTGTGCCTTTAGACGCTTTGCTGAGAAATGGTTTCCAGATAAATAAGACCGAGAGATGCTGTCTACTCTGTCTCACTCTGGGAGATTCTCAGAACATATTAGCAGTTGAATGTTCAGAGGTGTCTTTTACTGAGGGATAGTTGACATACATCATCATACTAGTTTTAAGTATACAGTATAATGGTTCAATATTTGTATATATTATGAAATGATCACCACAGAGAGTCTAGTTAACATCCGTCACCATACATAGTTCCAAAATTTTTTTTTTGTTGTGACGAGAACTTTTAAAATCTACTCTCTTAGCAGCTTTCAATGTGCAACACAGGATTATTAACCACAGTCAGCATGCTGTACATTACACTCCCATGACTTATTTATTTCACACCTGGAACTTCGTACCCTTTGACGAACCACCAGTCTGTTCTCTGTATCTGTGAACTAGGTTTTTTTCTTTTTCTTTTGTTTTAGAGTCCACTTATAAGTGAGATCATGCAGTGTTTGTCTTTCTCTGTCTGACTTACTTCACTTAGAATAACACCCTCAAGGTCCATCCACGTTGTTGCCAATAGAGGTGTCTTACAGCAAAGAAACATCTTTAATTTTATTTAATCTGGCATTTCCCCAAATGATTTATCACGAGAACCCTTTACCCATGAAATCATATTCTGTGAATCACGTTGGGAAGCATTGATTTACAGACTCTGCAGACGCTGTGGGCCAGTTGGCTGGGAACAGACTTCAGGATGTCAGCATGGCTCTGACTAGGATGGAAACCAGGTGATGTAGTTCCCAAGAGAGTAGCCAGGAAAAGAAGCCAGAGATGAACTTCGTGAAATTCACCATCTTGTCACAGAGAGCCGTGGACAGGTGGTTATGAGAATGCTCACCTGTGAAACCAGGCATGTGTGTCTCAGGTGGTGGGACCCAGGGCCTAATCTTTCAAACCGAAGACGTCGAAGACCTCGATCTGTCATGTGTTCCTCATATCAGGGCTTGGCTGTAAGGCTGCCGTTATGCCCGGGGCTCTTGACTGAAGCTGCCGCCCCTCCCCTGAGTTGTCATTTGTCCCAAAATGGCTATTCCCTGGGCTTCCACTCCTTACCCCAGTCAAGCTGCTTTTCACTGCTGCTGTGGAGACATAATCATTCAAGGAGTGTCTGGGCCGGCATGTACAACAGGCGCTTCTGTATATCTTCAGAAGAGGAGTTATTAAAAAACGGAGGCTTCATGTGTGGATCAGAAGACATCCAGCTAGGGTGGCTTTTATTCAGTAGACCATGATTACTGTCTCAAGTAAGGGGCCCTGTCACGACCGTCCTGTCTTAAAGAGACACCACTTCCCATCATTTGTGCTGCCTTCTCTTCCTTAGGCTGGAATCTGAGGCCTGGGACCCCCAGCCCTTTCCAAAACTAGACCCTCCTTCCTGGGAGTTGGATCCCACGCCTCCTTAACAGATCTACCTCTACTCTAACTCTTGAATTTATTCCTTATTTCTATATGATCTGGGAACCATGTGGATAATTTTTTAAATGGGCCTCCTCCTCCCTGACGCCCACGTTGAACCATTCAGATCAGCCCTGGACATGGCTTCTAGAAAGAGTTTCCCAAGCCACAATTCTAGTTCTTTCTCTGCCCAAAACCTGCTCAGAGCTTCTGCAGTTTGTGGATTGGGCCCAAACTCTATCTGTTCTTGCATTCAAGGCTCTGGTCTCTTTTCCAACACCCGTCTTCTCTTCCTCACCATTTCCCATCTCACCTTCAAGCTACACTGGACTCCTCTCTGTTCTGAGAATGTGCCCTTGTATGTCTTGTTCTCCGTACAGAGTGTCGTGATGTTTTCTTTTCCTGGAATGAATAGTCCAGTTATACAAATCATAATCATCCTTTGAAGTCCAATTAAAATGTTGCAGTCTCCATCCCTGATCTTTGACCAAGATATAATTTTTTGCTCCCTTATGCCCTGTAGCCTTGGTCCGTACCTCTGTTGTAGTACTCGTCACATCTGCCTGTGTTAGAGTTGCATGTGTGGTGCTTCCAGAGGACAGAGGCTGTGTCTTTATACTGTCGTGTCCTCATGGCAACCTGGAGGATCATGTTGCATAGCTCAATAAATATATGTAGAATGAACGAGAACCATTACATAATACAAGAGTCTAAAATCCATCGTGAAGAATCAAGTTTATGCTCTTGCCCTTGATACAAGAGCTCGTTTTTTTGGGCGAGGGGAGAGAAAATCTTTATGTAGATTGAGTTTTCATAGATCATACTTTAAGTGTGCTAAGGGAGCTTGTTATTTAAAGAAATTCTGTGGGTAATCTTTTGATAAAGTCTTTTGGGGGATTGGGATCCTAGAATAGAACCTCTTCATACTGACTTGGTTACATCAGGGAGCATTGCTGAAGAGAGATGTTCAGTATTCCTTAGGTTCATGAGCCGCACAGCGCCCAGACTTGGAAGCCCTTGCGGGCAGGGTGGGGACGCCAGGCACAGGTCTAGGGCATGTCTGGGTTGTGGTAAAATCGAACCGTGGGAAGTTGTACCGTTTCTTCCACTGTCACCCTGGCCCCCAGAACCCTTCTGCATGCTTAGGACTCCTAATAGCATTCCAGAAGGTCCCCAGTGGTCCAGGGAAGATTTAGACTTCAGAGAGGCAGGCCCTCGGGGTGAGGATTCTACAGTGAAGAGATGGTCACTGGGGAGATAAGGAGAGAATGAGTCTGAATTTGAGGAAGAGGCGTGGGCTAAGAGCTGGGGCCTTTGGCCTCTAGTGCTGCCCTTAACTGGCTGTGTGACCTGCTCTTTTCACCTTTCTGGATCTTTCTGCCCTCATGTCTAGAACCATGGCGTGAGATGGGTCCTTTCCAGCTCTACCTTCTGAGGTTACGTATTCACGCTGTAACTAAATCGGGGCATGGCATGGAAGCTGGTGAGGGCTGGAGCATACAAAAGGAGCCCGACTTTGTATTTAAGGACAGTAGCTCCCAGAACATGTTTGTCATTCTTGTCATTGGGGTAAATGTCATCTCTTCAGAAGGCCTTCCCTGATGACCCAAGCTGAGGTAGCCACCCAGTCAGGTTCATTTTCATTTGCTTCAAGATACTTATTGTCTGACGTTGTGCTCATTTGTCCGCTTGTTTGTGTTGTTTATCACCTGTTTTCCCACACCAGGTCGATGCTGTGTGGGTGCAAGGGCCTAGTTCACCTCAATAATTCTAACACTTCAGAAGAGTGCTTGGCTCAGAGGGACCACTCAAAAGATAATTGTTAAATAAATGAAGACTCTGTACGCTCAGGAGGGTTAGAGCAGTGACTGGTGGTGACCATTCGCTTCTACCTGAGACTCTCCCGTGTAGACTGAGTGGTTTACTGAAAAGCACATAAGAGCAGGTACATCTCCCTGCGGACTGAGCACCCCGAGGACCAGCAAGGGCCTCAGGGCGCCTTTGGGAGGGCTCATCTCCAGGCAGGCACGCCCGAACAGTGTTCGACAGGAAGCCTCGGCAGGAGGAAGATTTACTGTGTGAATCGTGTGATAGGATTTCACGGTATTCCTTCGGGTTTTTACAAAGTCGTCTCAAAGCTACTGTCTTATCAATTTGGTTCCTTCCAAAAGACTTCAAGTGATGGCAGGATAGTCTGTGGGACTGAGCCTGGTTTTAGAAATCGGAGAGAGCCGAGTTCAGTTTCCCACATCGCCATTTATCAGCTGTGTGTACAGAGCGACTGGTATTACCGGGGTCTGTTTCCCTCTTGTAAAATGGGGCTTTACGTAAGGCTGTCATACAGATTAAAGGGGATTTTTTAGTAACCAACTCTAAAGGAGATATTATAGTAAAACCAGTTAATAGTGGCTGGAACATAGCCAGTATTCAACAAATACCAATTGGTAGTCCCCACCCTCCTCGAGTAATTTTTTAAGGTAATATCTGCACATGGTAAAAAGTCAAATGATACAAAAGAATATCCAGTAAAAAGAATGTCCTCTGATCACGTATGATCCCTGGTTCCCCAGGTCCCTCCTCAGAGCGATCATAGTTCGCAATGTCTTACGTATTTGCTCTGAAAATACTCCCAAGCATATACAAATTTTCTACATTTACTCGACCTCTTTTTTTTAACAAATAGTACATGCTTTTGTGAACCTTTAGTGGGACCGTATGTTAGTAGCCTCTGAGGAGGCATGGAGGCTGGGGGCTAGAACAGCAAAGAGATCTCTGGATCAGAATTATATTCACAGAAAGCCAAGGACATATCTCTGGTATGTAGAAATGTGAAGAACATTTAAAGCGGAACACACAGACACAGACGTAGAGAATGGACTTGTGGACGCAGGAGTGGAAGGGGAGGGTGGGACGAATTGAGAGAGTAGCATTGACACATATACGCTACCATGTGTGAAACAGATAGCTAGTGGGAACCTGCTGTATAGCGCAAGGAGCTCAGCTCGGTGCTCTGTGATGACCTGGAGGGGTGGGACGGGGGCGGGGGCGTTGGGAGGGAGGCTCAAGAGGGAGGGGATATACGTACACTTATAGCTGATTCTCTTTGTTGTACAGCAGAAACTAAGACGACATTGTAAAGCACTTATACTCCAATAAAAAAAAAAGTCCAAAAAAAATAAAGAGGAACACACACACACAGCATGGTGAGTTGGAAAGGGTAGGGGATGGTGAAAACTATTTGTTTGCAGAGTGGCTTCGTTTGTGAGTCTCTCTAAGAGGGGGCAGCTGCATCAGCTTGCATTAGAAATAGCCTGGCACGGAGCAGCGGCTCCTGTCTCTATCAGAGCCGCTCATGATTTGCTTCATCGCCACTGCTCCCTGCTTCCATTTAATCGTTCCTAAAATGGGGATAGTAAAAATGAAATGCAGTGGGGTGTGTTCTGAGTAATGACTTCAAGAAACGATGATGATGCATTTTTCAGGTTGTAAGAGGTAAACAGACCTTAAAGGGACTGTCTGGGTCGGAACTGCAGGACAATACACATGGTGCGCCTCTCCGCTCGTCTTTCCCCCAACCTCGCCAGAGGTGTGTATTTTAGAAACGCACTCCCTCTTCCCTGCCTCCACCTACCAGAAAATACCCGTCCCTGTGTAGATTAAAACATTCTTTGTTTGTCTGGGTCATTCTTTGGGCTCCCCAAGCCCCAGTTATCACCTCAGGCTGGCAATCCTGAGAGATTACAGCCATATCCACCAATGGAAGAAGGGTTCAGGGTGAAAGTGGTCAGTAGGAAGTGCTGAGTCCATAGTCGTATTTATGAATTAACGTATGGATCAGTGAGAGAGAGGAAGGGTAACCAAACTGGTAGAGAGAAGACTCCCAAGAGCCGCCTCAGAAGCAACGACATTATAGAACAGAAGGTCCCACCAGCATCTGGAGCCTGCAATGAACGAAACGGGTTAAGGGATGCTTCCGGTAGCCCCGTATCCAGGAGGCAGCACTGAGGCCAGGCTGCGGCTGCTCCGTGACACCGATACCTGAGGACTAGAGTGACCTGTTCCAGAGCGACCAAGTGGGTGATGATAGGACAGAGGTTGATCGCTCCTGTGGCAGATTCTGCTTGAAAGCCATTGACCCGTGACATAAAACAGCCCATCCGTCCCTTCAGAGAGCGTGCGCACGCACACACACTCTCTCTCATCACGGACGAACTGACGGTCTGCTCACGAGCACAGGAACCACATCTGGCTGGTTTCCCGCTAGATGTCTGTGCCCAGCACAGTGCAAGACAGTGCTAAGCAGGCCAGGAAATACGTGGTGTTGCCTGAACACACCTGCCCCTACTGAATTCCACCTCCCGCCCCGGGGGAAGAGGCCACGGGCTATCCACGTGCTCTCTCCAGACTTTCAGAGGGCGTCTGAGGAGCGAAACAGAAGCTCCTCCCCGTGTTGGTGTGTTTTTTCTGCATCTCCCGATCCCACCACTTGACAACATGCTCCTTTTGCTGACTTTGAACTGCATACTAATATGCATCCTTGGATTAAGGCGTTAAGAAACAGGATCCACGGAGAAGGGCTCTGGGAACTGCGGTCACGGAGGGGAAGAAGAAGAGGCAACAAGGTGATGACTTACGCTCTTTAAATGTATGAAGAATTATTGGACCAGGTGTTGAGATCAGCTGTTCACTTTCTCCTCCGAGACAGAACCAGAGTAAGTGGGCTTAAGATCAAGCAGAGAGGATTTATATCAGCTATAAGGAGAATTTCTTTCTAGAGAGAAGTGTTGAGCACCAGAACTGTTAACCCCACCAGGGGCTGACTTTGGAAGAACTAAAAATTGGGTATATCTTCATGCTCTGTAACGTGCAGTCCTGCCCAAACAACAATGCATGACTATAGGCTTTGAGAGTTCTTCTTCCCTTCCCCTCCCTCCCTTCCCTCCTTCCTGCACATGACGATTGAGGACCTACTATGAGCCTAGTGTTGCCCCCACCAAACTAGTATTATTGTTTTCCTAGTTGCTGGGGAAAGAGGTATTGCAAGGAGAAGGGCGCTTATTGTGACACGTAAGATTTCTATAACCTAAGGTGATTTTAAATCTGACTATTTGATATGGTCTGATAGTTGGGTGGCTCTTTCATCTTGCTTGGTTAGTAGAGACCCTGCGTATATATGACAGTGGTTTATAGACAAGGCCTCTGGATGACATGCTTTTGGTTGTCTTTCCAAGTTGTGATTATCACAGACTTTCACATCCAAGTGTTCCCTTCTTTGGTTCCCTCAGCTCCAAGAGCCGTGGCCCATGCTCTTTGCCTACACCCTTTTCCAGGGTCCTGGAAAGAGACCACTGGGGGCCAGCCCATGGTGGGGAGGTGTGCCCTTAACCCCCAAGGTCTCCACACCCACTCCTGGTAGACTCAGTGCACAATGTCAAGCTGCTACCCCCATATACATTTATAAAATAATTCGAAGAGCAGAGCAGGTTGTACTGGGGGAAAGGACTTCAGAAATGTCATTTCAGAAAGGCTGGCTGTCTTCATGTGCTGTCATCAGCCACTGAATGAAGCGGATAAAAGAACAAGATAACCTTGGTTGACTTTGCTTTTGAAACCTATACCTGCTGATGGGGGAGAAAAGTAGGATGGAGCTTGGAGACAGAAGTGCTGGCTTAATCTTGACTTAAGGAAACACTGTATAGAGGAAAGGCTCCCCAAAGCCAAAAGATAGCTTTCATCCACCTTGTTTAAATTTTATTGAGGATTTTATTTCATGACAGTTGTCTTTGGTTGGCTCCTGAGTCCTCTGAACTTTCTAATTCTAGGCTATAATGTTTTTCCAGTAGTGGTATTGAAGATGAAATAGTGGTGTAGAGGTTACAAGACTCTTATGTTAATATACAGGTTAAAACCAACATTTATGAATTTCTTATTATAAAGGTAATTGGTGCTTATTAAAGATACTTGGGGGGACAAAATAAAATTTACCCATTTACATACCTACAAAGAATTAGTGTTTACATTTCTTCTGTTTCTTACGGATGCTTTTTTCTCTGCCTGTGTGTGTATATGTGTATGTTTTAACACAATACAGTGTGATACAATAGAACTGGAAATGCAGTGTATGAACAGTTTGCAATCTTCTTCTTTCTCTCACTATGATACTGTGACCATTTTCTTATTTTATTAATGTTATCCAAAAGCATGAAACTTAATGACTGTCTCATATTCCATTGTAAAGATGTATCATACTTCTTTAAACTGATCCCCCATGATTAGGCATTCATATGTGTATTCCGTAGAGACTGGTACTCATATGAGAATAATTTCAGAGTTTTTGATAATCCAGCTTTGATGTGTAGGATTGATGTCCGAGGTGACAAGGTTTGGTCACCTTTTTTTGTTGTTGTTTTATGTCTCTAAACATTCAAAATGATATCCTTTAATTCAAGAAGCTTGGGTTATATTCATTCAGTAACAAGGAGAAGACACACATGCAGTGGGTGTGGAAGGCTCTCCTTTGTGATTCCTGGTCTGCTGGGGATCCCAGACGGTTTTTCTCTCTGACCTTCTGATCCTCTAACTTTGCTGATGAGAATGCTTCTTACCTTTGGCAGTTATAGCACACAGAGGATGGGGTTGTTCATGTCGTCTGTGTCTGCAGTTTTCAACAGCCTGGGACCATTTTCTTGAGAGTTGGAAGCTTGTAAAATTCAGGCCCGTGTTCCTAAGGAGGTAGTAGGGCTCATGCTTGGTGTGACATCGTTTCTAGTGCTGTTTCCATTCTCTGTGCCCCAGGTGACCCAGGAAGAAGGGAGAGTGATCCCCTTCTTTCACCAGTGGGGCAGCACCTGGCTGGCTGACTCACATACCCACAGGCTGATGTGCCTCAGGACTGTCCGGGCCATCATGGCAGGGACTGCTCTTTTCATACCTTGGTGTATTTTCCACCAAACAAGCTACTTCGTGCATACATTAATAGCATATACACTTGCCCTGAAGTCTGAGGTGTGACATTAAAGCTATAATATCTGAATGTTCTTCATCTACAAGCATGCCTCTGTTGACCTATCACCAGGAGATCTTCTGCTTTGAGTTCTTCCTACAGCGATGCCAGATTTGTACAAGTCCACACACAGCCTCTCTCTCCACAATACCTACTTATGAGAGCTGGCCGGGACCAGGGTAAAGTGATTCGTGTGCATAGGGAGGCAAGCGCCGACCTTGGCATGTTAACTCTGCTGATCGGCCCCCAATACAAAGAGTTGAAAGGAAGCGTTGGCCAATTAAGAAAATAAACTGCCTTTAAGAATGAAAGCTATTGGGAGACTTCCGGGAAGATGGCGGAAGAGTAAGACGCGGAGATCACCTTCCTCTCCACAGATACACCAGAAATACATCTACGCGTGGAACAACCCCTACGGAGCACCTACTGAACGCTGGCAGAAGACCTCAGACCTCCCAAAAGGAGGAGAGGGGATTAAGAACGCTGCTTGAGAGAGCTCCAGGGACGGGCGCGAGCCGCGGCTAAGAGTGCGGAGCCCAGGGACGGACATGGGACGCTAAGGCCGCTGCTGCCGCAGCCAGGAGGCCTGTGTGCGAACACAGGTCACTAGCCACACGCCCTTCCGGGGAGCCTGTGCAGCCCGCCACTGCCAGGGTCCCGGGATCCAGGGACGGCTCCCCCGGGAGAGCGCTCGGCGCGCCTCAGGCTGCAGCGTCACGCCGGCCTCTGCCGCTGCAGGCCCGCCCCGCACTCCGTGACCCTCCCTACCCCCCCCCCCCCCCCCGGCCTGGGTGAGCCAGAGCCTCCGAATCAGCGGCTCCTTTAATCCCGTCCTGTCTGAGCAAAGAACAGACGCCCTCCGGCGACCTACACGCACAGGCGGGGCCAAATCCAAAGCTGAGCCCCTGGGAACTGTGAGAACAAAGAAGAGAAAGGGAAATCTTTCCCAGCAGCCTCAGAAGCAGCGGATTAAAGCTCCACAATCAACTTGATATACCCTGCATCTGTGGAATACCTGAATAGACAACGAATCATCCCAAATTAAGGAGCCCTGTGGATGAAAGACTCTTGGTGCTGCAGCCAGGAGTCAGTGCTGTGCCTCTGAGGTGGGAGAGCCAACTTCAGGACACTGGTCCACAAGAGGCCTCCCAGCTGCACATAATATCAAACAGCAAAAATCTCCGAGAGATCTCCATCTCAACGCCAGCACCCAGCTTAACTCAACGACCAGCAAGCTACAGTGCTGGACATCCTATGCCAAACAACTAGCAAGACAGGAACACAACCCCACCCATTAGCAGAGAGGCTGCCCAAAATCATAATAAGTCTACAGACACCCCAAAACACACCACCAGACGTGGACCTGCCCACCAGAAAGACAAGATCCAGCCTCATCCACCAGAACACAGGCACTAGTACCCTCCACCAGGAAGCCTACACAACCCACTGAACCAACCTTAGCCACTGGGGACAGACACAAAAAACAACAGGAACTACGAACCTTCAGCCTGCAAAAAAGGAGACCCCAAACACAGTAAGATAAGCAAAATGAAAAGACAGAAAAACACACAGCAGATGAAGGAGCAAGATAAAAACCCACCAGACCTAACAAATGAAGAGGAAATAGGCAGTCTACCTGAAAAAGAATTCAGAATAATGATAGTAAGGTTGATCCGAAATCTTGGAGATAGAATGGACAATAGAATGGACAAATTGCAAGAATCAGTTAACAAGGACCTAGAAGAACTAAAGATGAAACAAGCAATGATGAACAACACAATAAATGAAATTAAAAGTACTCTAGATGGGATCAATAGCAGAATAACTGAGGCAGAAGAACGGATAAGTGACCTGGAAGATAAAATAGTGGAAATAACTGCTGCAGAGCAGAATAAAGAAAAAAGAATGAAAAGAACTGAGGACAGTCTCAGAGACCTCTGGGACAACATTAAACGCACCAACATTCGAATTATAGGGGTTCCAGAAGAAGAAGAGAAAAAGAAAGGAACTGAGAAAATATTTGAAGAGATTATAGTTGAAAACTTCCCTAATATGGGAAAGGAAATAGTTAATCAAGTCCAGGAAGCACAGAGAGTCCCATACAGGATAAATCCAAGGAGAAATACGCCAAGACACATAGTAATCAAACTGTCAAAAATTAAATACAAAGAAAACATATGAAAAGCAGCAAGGGAAAAACAACAAATAACACACAAGGGAATCCCCATAAGGTTAACAGCTGATCTCTCAGCAGAAACTCTGCAAGCCAGAAGGAAGTGGCAGGACATATTGAAAGTGTTGAAGGAGAAAAACCTGCAACCAAGATTACTGTACCCAGCAAGGATCTCATTCAGATTTGATGGAGAAATTAAAACCTTTACAGACAAGCAAAAGCTGAGAGAGTTCAGCACCACCAAACCAGCTCTACAACAACTGCTAAAGGAACTTCTCTAGGCAAGAAACACAAAAGAAGGAAAGGACCTACAATAATGAACCCAAAACAATTAAGAAAATGGGAATAGGAACACACATATCGATAATTACCTTAAATGTAAATGGACTAAATGCTCCCACCAAAAGACACAGATTGGCTGAATGGATACAAAAACAAGACCCATATATTTGCTGTCTGCAAGAGACCCACTTCAGACCTAGAGACACATACAGACTGAAAGTAAGGGGATGGAAAAAGGTATTTCATGCAAATGGAAACCAAAAGAAAGCTGGAGTAGCAATTCTCATATCAGACAAAATAGACTTTAAAACAAAGACTATTAGAAGAGACAAAGAAGGACACTACATAATGATCAAGGGATCGATCCAAGAGGAAGATATAACAATTGTAAATATTTATGCACCCAACATAGGTGCACCTCAATACATAAGGCAAATACTGACAACCATAAAAGGGGAAATCGACAGTAACACATTCATAGTAGGGGACTTTAACACCCCACTTTCACCAATGGACAGATCATCCAAAATGAAAATAAATAAGGAAACACAAGCTTTAAATGGTACATTAAACGAGATGGAGTTAATTGATATTTATAGGACATTCCATCCAAAAACAACAGAATACACATTTTTCTCAAGTGCTCATGGAACATTCTCCAGGATAGATCATATCTTGGGTCACAAATCAAGCCTTGGTAAATTTAAGAAAATTGAAATTGTATCAAGTATCTTTTCTGACCACAACGCCATGAGACTAGATATCAATTACAGGAAAAGATCTGTAAAAAATACAAACACATGGAGGCTAAACAATACACTACTTAATAATGAAGTGATCACTGAAGAAATCAAAGAGGAAATCAAAAAATACCTAGAAACAAATGACAATGGAGACACAACGACCCAAAACCTGTGGGAGGCAGCAAAAGCAGTTCTAAGGGGGAAGTTTATAGCAATACAAGCCCACCTTAAGAAGCAGAAAACATCTCGAATAAACAACCTAACCTTGCACCTCAAGCAATTAGAGAAAGAAGAACAAAAAAACCCCAAAGCTAGCAGAAGGAAAGAAATCATAAAAATCAGATCAGAAATAAATGAAAAAGAAATGAAGGAAACAATAGCAAAGATCAATAAAACTAAAAGCTGGTTCTTTGAGAAGATAAACAAAATAGATAAACCACTAGCCAGACTCATCAAGAAAAAAAGGGAGAAGACTCAAATCAATAGAATTAGAAATGAAAAAGGAGAGGTAACAACTGACACTGCAGAAATAAAAGAGATCATGAGAGATTACTACAAGCAGCTCTATGCCAATAAAATGGACAATCTGGAAGAAATGGACAAATTCTTAGAAATGCACAACCTGCCAAGACTGAATCAGGAAGAAATAGAAAATATGAACAGACCAATCACAAGCACTGAAATTGAAACTGTGATTAAAAATCTTCCAACAAAGAAAAGCCCAGGACCAGATGGCTTCACAGGCGAATTCTATCAAACATTTAGAGAAGAGCTAACACCTATCCTTCTCAAACTCTTCCAAAATATAGCAGAGGGAGGAACACTCCCAAACTCCTTCTACGAGGCCACCATCACCTTGATACCAAAACCAGACAAGGATGTCACAAAGAAAGAAAACTACAGGCCAATATCACTGATGAACATAGATGCAAAAATCCTCAACAAAATACTAGCAAACAGAATCCAACAGCACATTAAAAGGATCATACACCATGATCAAGTGGGGTTTATTCCAGGAATGCAAGGATTCTTCAGTATACGCAAATCTATCAATGTGATAAACCATATTAACAAACTGAAGGAGAAAAACCATATGATCATCTCAATAGATGCAGAGAAAGCTTTTGACAAAATTCAACACCCATTTATGATAAAAACCCTGCAGAAAGTAGGCATAGAGGGAACTTTCCTCAACATAATAAAGGCCATATATGACAAGCCCACAGCAAACATCATCCTCAATGGTGAAAAACTGAAAGCATTTCCACTAAGATCAGGAACAAGACAAGGTTGCTCACTCTCACCACTCTTATTCAACATAGTTTTGGAAGTTTTAGCCACAGCAATCAGAGAAGAAAAGGAAATAAAAGGAATCCAAATCGGAAAAGAAGAAGTAAAGCTGTCACTGTTTGCAGATGACATGATCCTATACATAGAGAACCCTAAAGATGCTACCAGAAAACTACTAGAGCTAATCAATGAATTTGGTAAAGTAGCAGGATACAAAATTAATGCACAGAAATCTCTGGCATTCCTATATACTAATGATGAAAAATCTGAAAGTGAAATCAAGAAAACACTCCCATTTACCATTGCAACAAAAAGAATAAAATATCTAGGAATAAACCTACCTAAGGAGACAAAAGATCTGTATGCAGAAAATTATAAGACACTGATGAAAGAAATTAAAGATGATACAAATAGATGGAGAGATATACCATGTTCTTGGATTGGAAGAATCAACAGTGTGAAAATGACTCTACTACCCAAAGCAATCTATAGATTCAATGCAATCCCTATCAAACTACCACGGGCATTTTTCACAGAACTAGAACAAAAAATTTTGCAATTTGTATGGAAACACAAAAGACCCCGAATAGCCAAAGCAATCTTGAGAACGAAAGAAGGAACTGGAGGAATCAGGCTCCCAGACTTCAGACTATACTACAAAGCTACAGTTATCAAGACGGTATGGTACTGGCACAAAAACAGAAAGATAGATCAATGGAACAGGATAGAAAGCCCAGAGATAAACCCACGCACATATGGTCACCTTATCTTTGACAAAGGAGGCAGAAGTGTACAGTGGAGAAAGGACAGCCTATTCAATAAGTGGTGCTGGGAAAACTGGACAGCTACATGTAAAAGTATGAGATTAGATCACTCCCTAACACCATACACAAAAATAAGCTCAAAATGGATTAAAGACCTAAATGTAAGGCCAGAAACTATCAAACTCTTAGAGGAAAACATAGGCAGAACAGTCTATGACATAAATCACAGCAAGGTCCTTTTTGACCCACCTCCTAGAGAAATGGAAATAAAAACAAAAGTAAACAAATGGGACCTAATGAAACTTAAAAGCTTTTGCGCAGCAAAGGAAACCATAAAGAAGACCAAAAGACAACCCTCAGAATGGGAGAAAATATTTGCAAATGAAGCAACGGACAAAGGATTAATCTCCAAAATTTATAAGCAGCTCATGCAGCTTAATAACAAAAAAACAAACAACCCAATCCAAAAATGGGCAGAAGACCTAAATAGACATTTCTCCAAAGAAGATATACAGAGTGCCAACAAACACATGAAAGAATGCTCAACATCACTAATCATTAGAGAAATGCAAATCAAAACTACAATGAGATATCATCTCACACCAGTCAGAATGGCCATCATCAAAAAATCTAGAAACAATAAATGCTGGAGAGGGTGTGGAGAAAAGGGGACCCTCTTACACTGTTGGTGGGAATGTAAATTGATACAGCCACTATGGAGAACAGTATGGAGGTTCCTTAAAAAGCTACAAATAGAACTACCATATGACCCAGCAATCCCACTACTGGGCATATACCCTGAGAAAACCATAATTCAAAAAGAGTCATGTACCAAAATGTTCATTGCAGCTCTATTTACAATAGCCCAGAGATGGAAACAACCTAAGTGTCCATCATCGGATGAATGGATAAAGAAGATGTGGCACATATATACAATGGAATATTACTCAGCCATAAAAAGAGACGAAATTGAGCTATTTGTAATGAGGTGGATAGACCTAGAGTCTGTCATACAGAGTGAAGTAAGTCAGAAAGAGAGAGACAAATACCGTATGCTAACACATATATATGGAATTTAAAAAAAAAATGTCATGAAAAACCTAGGGGTGAAACAGGAATAAAGACACAGACTTACTAGAGAATGGACTTGAGGCTATGGGGAGGGGGAAGGGTAAACGGTGACAAAGCGATAAAGAGGCATGGACATATATACACTACCAAAAGTAAGGTAGTTAGCTAGTGGGAAGCAGCCGCATAGCACAGGGAGATCAGCTCGGTGCTTTGTGACCGCCTGGAGGGGTGGGATAGGGAGGGTGGGAGGGAGGGAGACGCAAGCGGGAAGAGATATGGGAATATATGTATATATATAACTGATTCATTTTGTTGTGAAGCTGAAACTAACATACCATTGTAAAGCAATTATACTCCAATAAAGATGTTAAAAAAAAAAAGAATGAAAGCTATTAATAAAAAAAACATGAATACAAGCATTCCACAGCAGCCGTAGCACTCAAGATTATTTGGTGTGATTTTATTATTTTCTCTATCAGAATGATTTCTGTCCATAATTTGGTGAACATTTCAGTTCATTTTGAGAGAGAGACAGGCTCTTGCACTTTCTCCCTCTCTGTGATGATATGACCCAGGTATTCTCTGCTGCCCATAAAGGCTGCCCATTGCCAGTTCTGCAGGCAGTCCAGGTCTTAGCTCCATCAGCTACGTGTTCTGAAGGTTTAAACTTAAAACAGATCTGTGCCAGGGGAATGAGGAGAATGAAAGTGTGGTCTTGAGGAGACAAATAAAAGAGGGGAAGAGCACAAGTAGACGTCCGGGAGACAGTGATAGACCCCAAGGGAAAGAGGACCATTCTCCACAGCTGTATTTTCAAAGTGCACAATATTCCCCATTTACACCAAACTCTGTAGATATCCTTTCACGTTTTTCTACTCTAAAGGTTTGGTGTATGGTGTCTTCTAAGATCGTCAATTTTGGCTATTCTCATAATAACGCCTACCATCTTTTTCACTCATCCCATAAGGAGGGGAGCTTTCTGGCGTAGGAATAGAATATTACCTCTTGGGTAGAACTTCTGGTGGATGTTTAAGCCATCTCAGCATTCTCTTTATAAAACAGTGAAAAAACATCTATTCTTCCTAAAGGGTCTGAGAAAGACATACAATTTCTAAAACACTCTATCCTGAGATCAAGGGATCTTAGGAAGATTTGGCACTAGCACATCTGACATTTATTGGGCCCTTTATTAAGAATGTGGTTTATGAAGAGTTTTAGCATATATGACCTAATTTTGATTCCTATTAAAACTTACTCCCTATTGCACAGGTAAGTATACTGAGGCTCAGGGAAGTTGTATGATTTGCCAAAGTCATACACTTAAGGAGTGGCAGGGCTGAGTGTAGATATTTACGTCTGGCTCCATTTAAGTCCAATATATGTTTAGCCTTGATACACAGAGTATAACGGTATAACTAGACTAATGGCATCAAAGTGTAGCATTACCAATGGGGATAGTTTTGTAGACCAGAGGACAGACCACACCACGGAAATACGTGAGCCCTACCACATGAGAGTTTTTAAACAAAGTGTTCAGAAATGGTCCTGTACCAGGTAGGTGGGGTGAGTTGGCTTAAACTGGGACTGGCTGTTTCAGTGTAATATTTTCCTGAGAAGATTATAAAATGAAAAAGTAAGGGAAGGAGAAATGGCGAGAGGCAAGAAAGATAGGAACAACAGCAGAAAAGCTTTTCTGCATCCCTACATCCTTATACCTTTTTACTACCTATTCTTAAACACACATTCACACACACACATCCCTAAAAATACATACATGCATACATTGCCTCTTTTTTTCAGCCAGAACAAGAACGTATCTCCTCAAACTGTGAGGACAGAACACGTTTCTCCCAATAGCAAAGGGCACAGCTACCTACAGCAATAGTTGTCTAGGTCCTGATTACATAGACGGGATGGATTTCCTAGCAAATAGTTTGCTTCTGCGTTAAAAGCTCTTCTAACATGCAGCCACCATGGCAGTGACACTGCAGCCATGCAGCCCCATTGATCAGACACCTGCAGGAGGTGCAGAGAAATGTCGAAACACCAAGAGGAATTTAAAATAGCTGACCTACAAAACAGACTTCAAATCTTACCAAGAGAGTGACATGAAATTTTAACTTTGTTTTACATAAAACACAATCAATTAAATATTTTATGAGCTCAACTAGCTAAGAGAGAGGAGTTTGGGCATTTCATATCAAACTAGCTGAAGGTTCATTGAGATGAATACATACAAATATATAAAAGAGAAAGTAGAAGCGAAATCCAATAGCTAAGACCACTGATCTTCTGTGATTCCTCATTGTCACTTCAGTGTTTCCCCAAGTGTGATTGTGGGTTTCACTGTGGTACATGAATTAAGAGGGATGAGTATTTTTTATTTAAATAATCTGTTTATCTTTATAGTTATCTTCTATCTTTGACAAGTGACACTTGTCTTACATTTACAGTCATGATATGAAATTTTTTGATAAATATACTTTTTAAAAGAAGGTTGTTTCATATGTAATTAAAAATAGTGTAGGTGGTGCACAGATGTGGCAAAAATCGGTACAGTGGAACTCAAATGACTGAAATTTGAGAAATGCTTCCAGAGGGCAAAGTGAGTTCCAGACCCCGGTTCCCAAATCACAGTAGTCAAGACTGACCTACCTTCCCATCCTGTTTCCTCTTCTGCTCTCTGCGTTTAGTCTACACACCAGCATAATTGCAACAACCCTATGCTTTCCCCTTAACCTTGGACTCTTGAACTTACCCTTTGCGGCATAGTTTAAAAGCCAAGGGGCATCATATCTTCCTCACCTTTGCCTAACACAGTGATTCATCCAAAGCAGTGTAAATAGATGTTGCTTCAACTTTCTTTGTTTCGCTTTCCTTATCTATACAACGGAAAGAATGATAGCACCTACCTCAAACTGTGGCTATACGGATCAAATAAGCTATAATTCATTTAAAATTCTTAGCACAGTATCTGGCGTGTAGCAGGTGCTGTGCAAATATTCACTGTTCTTTACTTGAACATGTTTTTTTCTTCCAGTTTTATTGAGGTGTAATTGACAGCACTGTATGAGTTTAAGGTGATCTGACTTACATACATCATGAAATGATTACCACAGTAAGTTTAGTGAACATCCATCATCTTGTATAGATATAGACATTTAAAAATATCTTTCTGGTAACGAGAACTCGTAGGATTGACTCTCATAACAATTTTCATATATATCATATAGCAGTGTTAATTATATTTATCACGTTGTACATCACATCCCTAATACTTATTTATCTTATACCTAGAAGTTTATACCTTTTGACCACTTTCATCCAATTCCACCTCCCCCCATCCCCTGCCTTTGGTAGCCAGAAATCTGATCTCTTTTTCTATGTTTGTTTGTTTGTTTTTGAAGTATAATTGAACATATTTTAAACCAATCTTAACTGAAATTGGGTTCTAGAAAACAAGAAAGTGAAGAAAAATGAACCGCATACACAAGTGCACAGCAAGGTTGGACCTTGGCCTTAGTCACTGAAAGGAAGGAACTAGGAAACAACACATAGAATCCTTGACGTGCCCGATGATAAACTGGCAAAGGACCCACTTTCTTCCTTTATTCTTACACAACTGTTTGCACAGGGATTTTTAAAAATTGAGTCTTATTAATAATAAAAGAATGGTAAAGTCCCCAACACAGCACAGCATCCATGCTGGGCTCATTGCCCCCAAATCAGGGAATTAAAAACATGTTCAGCTTAGATTTAGGACATTGTGGGTTCTCAGTAACCATTACATAACAACCAAACCACATTAGGCGATAGTGACTGTTCGTGAAACCTCATGGTGTGTCCTTGTGCCATTTGATCTCCTTGGCCTTTGTTTCACTGTAACAAACCGCCGCCAGTCTCCCCTTTATGGCTTCCTTATTGTGCAGCGGGTAGATTGGCCCACAAGCGTTAGAGGAGTTCCTCCCACAAGGGAAGGTGGTTTATGTCAAAAGACGCGTCCTAGTCAGGGTTGACTACAAAGGGGATGATGGTGAAGTGGGGAGTGAAATAGAAAATGCAACTGACACTTAGCATTTTATTATTTTTTAATTTAATTTAATTTTTTTTATTTATTTTTTTTTTGCGGTACGCGGGCCTCTCACTGCTGTGGCCTCTCCCGTTGCGGAGCACAGGCTCCGGACGCGCAGGCTCAGCGGCCATGGCTCACGGGCCCAGCCGCTCCGCGGCATGTGGGATCTTCCCGGACCGGGGCACGAACCCGCGTCCCCTGCGTCGGCAGGCGGACTCTCCAACACTGTGCCACCAGGGAATGCCCGACACATAGCATTTTATAGTTTACACCAGTGATTCTCAAAGTGTGGTCCCTGGACCAGCAACATCAGCATCACCTGGGAACTTATTTGGAATGCAGATTCTCAGGTCCTGCTGCCAAAGCTCCAGGGATGAGGCCCAGAAATCTGAGTTTTGACCTGTAAAACACAGAGATAGTTGACCACAGACATTTCCCTTTCACAAGGAGAAAAGACGTTATCTGTTTAATGGATATTTAAGACTGCCACTTTGTCACCGTTTTCTGTTCTCATTTTATTTTCCAGCCTTTTACTTTGAAATCAATCTGAATCTTTATCCCTCCACAAAGTTGAGGATAGAGTCAGAAGCCCAGCAAGAAAGAGTGAAGGCCTGTATCACTCACTCCAGGAGACTGTGAATTATCTATGGTCTTCAGTCACTGCTACAGAAACTCCAGGATATTAGGCTGATTGGCTGGGTTTGTTCATTCAGGAAATATCTCCTGAGCCCCTACTAAGTACCAGACACTATTCTAAGTGTTGGGGAAACAGGATTGAATAAGACCAACCAGTTCCCCCACCCTCAAGGAATTTTTGTCTTCGTGAGGAGGTCAGACAACAAGCACATCAACAAATAAGTAAATATCATCACTTCAAGTGGCGTCTAGTGCCATTAAGGTGGTAAGATAGGGTATGGGGGCTCTCAACCACAGGATGCCAGCCCCCCAAGGGGCTTTTAGGAATACCAGCCCCCAGCGGGGCTTGTTTACAATTTCTTATTTTAAATAAGATGACAGTTAAATTTCTAAGGAGTATGTCCAACAGCTGTTAGAAATTTAACTGGCAACTTAAAGTAAAAACCTTTCAAATGATGCCCATAGGTCCTCTGCTTAAACTTGGCACAGATACTGTGTTGAGACTACAGACCCACTTCCAAGCAGCAGGGCAAATGTGGGTAGTATTTGAGCTTCCATTTTTCCCATTACTACTAGGTTTTAGAGAATATGGACATGGATTTTTATAATTTGACACATTGGACTGTGAACATTTCACCATTTATGCTTGATTTTTCCGAAAAACCAAAAAGCATTAACCCTCTTTGTTTAATTAGAACTGCATTTAGTAAGTCACATACCCTCATCTACTGTTCCAAGTGACCATGACATTCTTTTGCAGCTGTTGTGGAAATTATTTCACTTCCTGAGTTGTCTCCATGTGACCCTGTGGTCACGATGTGACACTACACGAGGACCTGGTGAGGATGTTCAGGAAAGGTCATAAAACGCACAGAACACAGGCAGCTTTGGGGTCATAGACACGTTCTAGGTGGCCCAAGAGTGGTGTATTTAAGATTAAATTGGCTTTAGCACTTACAAATTTAGAGATTACCTTAAAACTCCAGATTTGTGGATTCCTAAAAAAATCTGAAGAGTGGCCATCTGGGGCTCACACTCTGCTGGGGCTGAGGGGTAGAGCCTCCTTTGGGTGGAATACACGCTCTCAATTCAATACACACCCTCCAGGTGTCCCATCCCTTTTATTAATGATCTACCTAGTTCTTACAGCCATTGGAGTTTGCAACTCCTAGAACAGGAACAAGTTCAGAAAAGATTCAGTCCCTGCTTAAAAACAAAAATGTATACCTTGGAAATGGGTGCATTCAGGATTAAGGAATCAGGTAAAAAGGGAGCAGACACAGCCTTTTGATTGCTTGTTGCAGTTCACCTTGTAGTCCCTAGGGGGCAGATGAGAATTTTGAGCGCTGTCTAGTTTCATCTTGAGTAATAAACTTCTCTTTTATGTAATGATATTTGTTATTTATGTCTGATCCAAAAGTATAGTAGCTGTTCACTGAGAAAAAGTTAATAGACAAGAGCGTAAAGAAAAAAAATAAAATTCACCTCAAATTCTCCCTCCCAGGGATAATTTCTATGTCCATTGTGGTTTCTATCATTCCGATCTTTTTTCCTCTGTGCTCTTCTAGATTATAAATGTGTTTTATTAATGTAAGTGCATATTTTTATAAAATCGGGATAGTAGTGTACATTCCCATTTTTGTAACCTACACTTTCCTTTAACAATGTGCTGTGAATGGTATGCCATTAAAATATTAAAAATATAAACATGATAGAAAATATATCATTCAATATTTATCAAGCCATTAATTGATCTATTATCTATTTGTATTCATCTAGTTATCACATAATTTTTAGTGCCATATATTATTTCATTATTTAGAAACTGTGTATGTAGACGTATGTGTTACAAAATCCCTCCCCCACCATGCGGTCCCCCCGACACACAAGGTGCAAGATCTTGGCCACGGCTCACTGATCTGAGCAAACTGACAGTAGGGGGGCTGCGCCTGTTGGCGTTCGCCCTCTGCATCACTCACTTCCGGGCACCTGCTGGAGGGGGGACACCAACAGGTGTTCCCAAGAGCGCCAGGCCCCCTGCCCATGGTGGCTCTTCCCATATCGCTGAACGTGAACTCTGCTCCTTCTCTAAGCAGGCACAGCCCTCCTGGGACTGACGTTGTATTGCAAATCTGTCTCTTGGTGCTCTTTCCTAAATGCCTTTTTAAACATGCTCAATAATAGATGAGCACCTGTGCCGTTCTTCTCGGAGAGCTCAAGCGGCTTTTAGAACATGAAAAAGCTATTTGGCCCTTTAGAGCTGAGTCTTGGAACACCCCCAATTCCCCAGGACACTGTTTAATAACCACTCACTCCAGGACAGCAGAAGGTTTGCCTGGTGGGTTTTGTTGCTCCATTTCCTTCCCGAGTTACTTCTTCAATCCCGGCCTCAACTTTCACTGAATCTTTGAAGCCAGTCTGCTGGCGTGGAAGTTCCCGAGCTCTTTCCTTGTTTTCTTTCTCTGCTCTGGCTCCTTGCTGCTGCCTGCCTCAAGCAGGATATCCAGACTCGGTTGCCATTAAATCCCCAGAAATAGGCAAGTCCACGCCCCTTGGCCTATCGAGTCTTGGCTCTGACATCCATCTGCTGGATGACCTTGGACAAGTTACTTAAGATCCCTGGGCTTCAAGTTTCCGTATCTATAAAGCAAGAGGGTTGCATTAAATCCCCCAGATCTTCTAGTTCAGACAGTCTGTGGTTTCAAGTACGCCTTTGGATTTTTCACAGTGTTCTGTCTGTGGCATATTTTTAGTGACATCTATTTATTCGTTAATTAGTTAGAAGAATTGCTTATTTTTAGAACTTCATTTCCTAGATGGGGTGGCTCTGTCATTGGCCCCACGGGCTTTGTTAACAGCTAACTTCTGGGATGGGGGCTGGAAAGGGAGGTTGAATTTTTCCACTGCCCTGCTTCTCCGGCCTTTCTAGTCATTCACGAAATAACAGTGGAGGGCAGGCTTCCTCGGGGCCTGGCTTCTGAGCACACAGGGAAAAGCCTTGACTGCCTTATGCAGTTTGACTATTTGTGTCTCTTTCATGGAAGAGACATGGGTGGCTGGAGTCAAGCAGTGTCGCCTACACATCAACGTCACGGTTGCACACACGCAGACCACCAGGGCTCCCCACCGCACTGGAAGCCAGCCTCTTCTTATGTTTTATTCTGTGTTTCTGGATATTGTCTTGTAACTGATCACTTACCTCTTTCTCTGTGATCCCGTCCTTCAAAATTAGCAATAATTTATAGGCGTTTTTTTTTCCTTTTTATATTTTGCAGTCACTATTGTATTCTGGGACTATATTGTATGTTTCTGCTCCGGTTTACCATTCATTCAACGAATTTTTAATTAGTGCCTGCAGTGTGCTGGATTCTGTTCTCCAAGAAAGGAGTGTGAGGGAAAATGGACGGACAGGTGGAGAGAGCAAGAGAGAACTGAGATAAGGGTCGGCACTACAAGAGAAGCGAGAAAGGGCGGAAATTTCTCAAAAGGGATAAAGAATAGTGTAGACACCACCCAGGGCAGAAAGCAGGGGAAGTGAAGGGAAGAAATCAGAAGATTTGGGGAGTCAAAACCCTAGTTTGTGCCAATTCTTCTAAAGAGACAGGAGCCCTAGCTGACAGGTAACAGCGTTAGTAATAGCTGTCACTTCTGTATTATAGGCCTGGCACTGTTCTAAGCAGATTACTTTATATTAACTCATGTTAACCCTCACAACGTCCCTATGGAGCATTATTCAAGACAAAACCACAAATGAAAAAATCATGCGGCCCAGAGAGGTTTAGTGGCTTTCTGAAGGTCACACAGCTAGGAGGTGGAAGAGCCAGGATTTGGACCGTGCAGACTCCGGAGACAATACTGACTACCACACACCACTGAAGGCAGCACAGGAAGGATCTGATCCCACTCATGTTCCATGGGGGTGGGGGACAGGGGGCAGTGTGGATTAATGCTCTAGCTTCTAAGTGTCCTGATGGCTGTTTCCTTCCCCATCAATTCCTGTAGCTCTGAAATTCAAGCCTCATGCTCCACGTTTGCCAACGGTGCCCAGCACATTCGCTTTGGCCTCAGGCATTGAGTATAATCATCGCTGGTTGGGCTGTGCAGCTCTATTCTGGGCCGAGTCAGGTTCTGTTCTTAGGAGAACAAGCCTGAGAAAAGAGAAGACGTTTGGCCCACAGGTTTGCTGGTACAGAGAAGGAGAGATGCGAACTGGATGGATTTTGAATACCTTGGATATCTTGTGCCTGGTGGTTTCATGTAACTGACACCACACTCATTTCTAGCCTCTCCACGTTTCTCAAAGAGTGTGCTCCAACTGAGCACATAAAACCACTGACCCAACTTAGGGGAGTTACTTGTTTATTTTTTTGACTCATAGGGAGAAGGCTGTGGGAGCCTGACATTCCTAATTCCATTTCCTCAGTCAAAATGTTGTTCCTACCATCTCTGACAGTTAGAAGCCTCTGTTTCTCTTATTTGCAGACCTTGAAGGAAGTAGCCAGAACCTGGGCCAGAATGTCATCCTCAACCTAAAAACTGTTCTTAAGCCTCGGGCTGGGCTTTACAGAACTGGATGCAAACCTAGCCTTACTTCATTGTAATTGCCATGGTAATGAGTGGACAGGGATGCCAGGACCTTAGTTATCGGGACAGTTCCAGCCCAGAAAAGCAAAACACACCAGCAGGATGGGCAAAACCGGACTCCCGAGCCTTTAGCAGTTTCAGCTACAATGGAGAACACAGTCAGCACTTGTTACCTACAGGAACTCAGCGAAAATGAAAATTAACTGTCAGAAACAGAACCAGTTGACTCACTGGCAGCAAGTAGTTCAGGGGATCCAGTGGCTAAGCTGCCCTGTCCATCTTCTTGTGGACACCACCCTGCAAGGCTGTTATCTGAAAGTTTAAGCAGAGACCCTCAGAGGTAAAGTATTAGCAACAGATTTCTTAAAAGATGTCCTTTATGTCAAGATTCTCTCTTTGGCCTTTCACATACAAACAAGCAAATGGGATTAGTTAACCAGCACTGAAGCCTTTCATTCTTCAGTTTCCTACTTATTTCTCACCATTCACACATTTTCAAATATTTTCCTACAGCTTCTTTGCAAAGAAACCAAGGAAGCCTTTCTTTCCCTTGCTGCCTCCACCTCCTTCTTTCCGTCTAGCCCAGCAGTGAGCTTCTCATTACACCTCTTACCATGATAATCCCAGAAATAGCATCTCCCTTTTCTCTCACGCCTTTTATCCGCGGGTTCCCGTGGAGCCACTCAAGCAGTGAGGACCGTTGAGCAGCGTGGCCACCAGGGCAGCGTTCCTCTGCTTCCGGGTCCCAGAGGGAAAGAGTTGGAGACACAGGGGCAGCCCCTTTGGGTTTTGAGAGTCGGGGGTGGGGAGTGCAGGAAGGAGGTCGCAGAGTTACGCAACTCTTTTCTTGGTGATTCTTGACAAAAGCAGATACTTAGTCCTGAGTCTGGCACAACAAATAGAAATTCTAGGGTAAAGGAACTGTAGACCTACTGCATTAAGGGGCGAGATGGACGACGCACGTGACCAGTTAGTGATTCTAGACAAAACTCGCCTGCTGGATGGAGACGTACTTATTAGAAACAGTGGAATATTATTCACCCTTAAAAAAAGAAGGAAATTCTGCAGTATTCAACAATGTGAGTATTTTGTCACAGAAGGACAGTCGTTGCACGATTCCACTGATGGGAGGTCTCTAAAACAGCCAAATTCATAGAATCAGAGAGGGGAATGGCGGATGCCAGGGGCTGAGGGGGAGGGGCAAATGAGGAGTTACTAACCAATGGGCATAAAGTTTCTGTTACACAGGGTGAGCAAGTTCTGGAGATCCGCTGTGCAACATCGTACCTATAGTAACACTACTGTATTATGCATTTAAAAATTTGTTAAGAGGGTAGATCGCATGTTGTATTCTTAACCTCATAGAATAATTTTTTTAATAAAAAAAATTTTAAGAGATAAACTTATTTCCAATGATAAACATAAAGTCACAGTGTTGACACTGTATACAGTTGATGAGCAGAATGGAAGTTGTCTCGAGTTAACACCGCATAATGGGCTTCCGTTGTAATGGCCCTTCCTAGTGCCACTGTGGCTTCCTGGCTCTCCATCCAGTAAATCGACTTATTCCCTTTCTGACCTGTCTTTGAGAGCTGACACTGGTGACCCCTCTTTCCTTCTTGCGACTTCCTCTCTGTCTTGTCTCTCCTTCCTTTGCTGGCTTACCTTTCACCCTTGTTCTCACTTTGCCTCCCCTTATTCACTGGTGTACTTCCAGGGTTCTGGTCTCGTCACCGACCCATCTACATAGACTTTATGGACAACCCATGCCTACGAGTGATGGCTTAAAAACGTCTATACCCAGATTTTTCTCCTGAGCCCTGGACTTAGGTGCTCAGCCACCTTTACTCTTATATCCCATAGAGACCTCAAGTCCACCAAACTCAAAACTCTCATCTCCTCCTCTCTTCTTGAATTAACCTTGGCACCAGTGTCTACCCAATTATCAAGGTAGAAACCTGGGAGTCATTCTACGTGATTTCTCTTTCTCATCTATCCCTCTCTTATATCCACCTCATCTCTTTCTTTCCTCTCTTCTTGCCTTTGTTATTTATTGCATGAATCACTGCATCTGCCTCCTTTCCCTGACTCTGATCTAGCCCTGTCCTAATCTAGCCTTCACACAGTGTCAGAGAGATCCTCCTAAAACATAAAGTATTCATGTCTGTTGCCTCAAACTCTGCAATAGCATTCCAGTGACATCAGGATGAAAACTCAAAGCCACGCTGAGAAGCTTTGATTCTCATGTTCTGGCTGCAGACTCCTGCCATTCTCTTCCTTCTCATTTTCCATCATTCCTCAACCTAAACCCAACTTTCTATCCATAAGAAACTGATTGTGGTTCTCTGAATCTGCTAGACGCTCACCTCCATGCTCTTAATGTGCTCTTCCCTTTGTCTAGAAGGGTCAACTGCCCCAGACCTTTTCCACTCGGCTAACTCTTTTTTTTTTTTTTTTTTTTTGCGGTACGTGGGCCTCTCACTGCTGTGGCCTCTCCCGTTGCGGAGCACAGGCTCCGGACACGCAGGCTCAGCGGCCATGGCTCACGGGCCCAGCCGCTCTGCGGCATGTGGGATCTTCCCGGACCGGGGCATGAACCCGTGTCCCCTGCATCGGCAGGCGGACTCTCAACCACTGCGCCACCAGGGAAGCCCTCGGCTAACTCTTAATGACCCTTCAGGGCTCAGTTCAGCTCTTTGGTGAGCTTTTCCTGACCTCCCTGCAGGCTAGATTAGAAACTGAGTATGTGTGTTCCAGAACCAACGGACACACACCTTCATCCATACGCTTATCACACTATACTGTACTTACTTGGGTTTGTGTTTCTTTCTCTCGACTGCAAGTTCCCAAAGAGCAGGAACTGAATCCTTAATCTCTGTATCTTTAGTGCATAATGCAGCCCAGAACATAGTAAAGGCTCAGCAAAGGTTAAGTAAATGAAATCCTAAATTATCTCATTTAATCCACACAACTTCCCACTGGGTAAATATTATCCCAGTTTAATAGATGAGGAAACTGAGATCTGAAGAGGTTAAATAACTGGCCCAGGATCACGCAAATATCAAATCACAGAAGAGTGTGGGTCTGTCTGAACCTCGTGGAGAGTTTGCATGGGCCATGGGACTCATGGCCATCTATTGGCACTCAAAGCAGCTTCTGATGTAGAACAGCTTTGAGCATGGTTAGAAGATAGGTAGGGAAGAGTTCATATTAAGGAGTTAGGGTCATAATTAGGCTGAGTGAGGAAAATCAGCAGTAGCTCCTGAAGCCCCGGGAAATGGATGGACTTTATGCTGGCCTTTATTTTAGTCCCAGAATTTCTCCTAATGCCTATAAAATCAACACCAGCCATCCAATTCAGTAGCATTCACCGAACCACCATTATATGCTTGGCCTGTTGGAGAATGTAGAACTAGTATTGCCACTTCTCGTCAAAGTCTGCACTGAGGTATCTTTCTTCCCCCTCTCCTCTCATTTCTGTCTCTCTCTCAAAAGAAATTAAACATCTTTTTAGGCTCTTTTCCCCCACTAGGTTGGAGGAAAGATGTTGGAGGCCCACCTGTCTACACATGGTTGATGACTAATTTGATTGATCACACGCCCTGTTTTAATGGAGGACACAGTCAAAGACGTGTGTGTGCTTCTGCCTGAATGCTGTCTGGTTCCTTTTGCACACGTCTGGGTCCACATCACCCTCTTCTCTTTGCATGAGGAAATCAGTCTTGTCATCCTCTCTCTTTTCTTCCACATGCCAGCCTGGCCTGGGTCCTGTCCCTACCTTGGGTTAGGAGGTCTACAGCAGCTTAGCTCAAGGTTTTTGAGACAAACAGTATGTTCCAACTATCTCTTTCATTCCCTTTCCTCTGGCACTGGTAGATGTGCTTCAAACCAGACTTTCCCCTTACTGAGTGGAAAGATCCCATCTTCGTGGAAAGATTTGGTAGATAAAAGAGCAGAGTAAAAGGCCCTGTAAACCCTTTAGGTTAAATGGCATTCTCTGCATTAATTTACTGATGCAAAAAAATTTATTGAGCACCTACTATGCATCAGGCACTTATATAGTCCTTGAGCGCTAAGATTCAGTCACAAACCCAAAAGACAAAATTCTCTGCTCTTATGGAGTATCCATTCTAGCTGGGGAGACAAAAAACATGGGAACTAAGTAAATTATACAGTATGTTCGATAGAGATAAACGCAAAGGAGATAAAATAAAGAAAGGAAGGATTAATGAAATGTAACAGGGAAGGTGTTGAAATTCTAGATAAGTAGCCAAAGAAGACCTCATTGAGAAGGTGACTGAGGCACACCCAAGGATTAAGGGGGTCGGGGGAGTTGGGAGTTACTGAACTAAATGAAGTGGCACTTTTCCCCCACTTGCCAATTGATGGTTATGAGACGTACTTCCTTGTTCAGTACTCCAGAGAGAAAAATGCGTGGCTGGTAGACCTGAGTCTCTAACCCTTAAGATTTTGTTGGAAAGATAAATCGACATACGTGCAAAGGGCATTTTTTCTCATCTTAGTGGGAGCACACACAGGAATAAGGTCTGTTAAATTTCAAGTGAGAGAGAGAGAAAAAAAGAGGGTTCCTCCTATGGGATCAGGGAAGGCTTTTTGTGACCTGACTGGTGTCCTGAAGGAAGAACAGAGTTGATGTTGACGGAGGAGGAAGGGGATCACAGGCAAGATGATGCTGTGAAAGAAAGAGGAAAGCACGTGGCTGGGGCCCACTGAGAAGATGAGTAGAATAATGGAATAGGAAGGGGAGCGTCTACCTGGACCGATGGAACGTGGTGGGCACAGGATTACTGAGAGATGGAGAATTCAAAATGGAGAGACCCTGAGGGCCTTGACTGCCAGGCCAAAGGGATTTCTTTCCATTTCTACTTTGTTCGTAAGGGGAGTTCTTGCATTAACAATCAATTGGAAGAATCTGGAGTATAGAGCTTTTATCGTAGATCACAGCTCATGGTGGGTGCTTGGTGAATACCATTGAAGGCCTCCTGGAAGGGAATTGCTGGTTGTCTAAGAAGGGACATAGTAACGTGTATAATTTTGGAATCCTTAACCATATAGTTCACATCCCCATGGAAATGTTCAACTGTTAGAGCTCGAAGGGTGCTTCGAATATGTGTCTCCAACCCCTTATTTTACAAATGAGAAAACAGAGGGCCAGAGGTTTGAGTGATGAGGGCAGCTTAGCTGATAAGAAAGGTGGGATTCTTCTTCCAGAATATTTTCCCAACAGCCTCTTCTGGGGACTTTTACCCCCAGTTTGGTGCCCACTGCTGCCCACTGTCTTGATATAAATCAGAGTTCCTCAAATGGGTATTCCAGGGAACCCTAGCCTCATGTGATCCACAGTGAAAAACTGGTCCCTGTCAAGTCCACTTGGGAGATGCTATGTACTCTATCATCATCTTGAAAAGTTATAATGCACAGTAGAAAAATATAACCTCTAAGATTCTTTAGTGATCGTAAAGAAAATGGTTTAAATTTTCTGTAGCATGTCTCCATACATATCACACCATGTTGATTTTTTTTTTTTTTCCACTAAGCACTTACGGTCCTATGGAACCGCTCCTGGGAACCACGAGCCATCTGTCCTCAGCAACAGTTGGCTGTTTTAGAGCCTCTATGGAGAAAGAGAAAGGTAGATAAATCAGAGAAGCTTCAGAGGAAAGCCTGAAAATAATCACGGAAAAATCAGTGTTCCTTCTGTCTTCCGTCTTCTCACCTGCCTTCCTGCCTTCATTCCTTCCTTCCAGAATAACCTTTGAGTGTCCACTATATGTAAAACCTCATGTTACCGGCTTTACGTACGTTATCTTGCTCGTTCCTAGTAAGCTCCTGGAAAGGTCAGGAATGACCCCTCCACATGAGGAAACTGAGCTCAGAGATAGTAGGTCACTTGCCCAAGATCATACGGTTAATTTATTGGCAGAGCCAAGATTCGAACCAGTGTTTAATTAAAGGTAGTACTGTTGTCTGTTATGTTATTCTTCCCAGGTTATTTCTTCTTGTTCCTCTCTTTTTCTTCTCTCCCTTGTAATGTCAACCACGCAAAGCATCCATGTTAAATGAGTTGAAGGAGAATCTTGGACTCTCAAGGGTATTCAACCATAAGGCTCCCACGTCTCCTGTGCCTCTTAGGTATTTAAGATTTAGCGGGTAATTTAGTCTTCCTTAGCTCGATCAACAAGATCCTCCAGGGCCAGGATCTGTTATCCATATTCTAAAGTTCTCATTGCACACTGCCTATGCATGCCTTTTTCTTGGAAGGTGAAGATGATGAAGTCCAGAAGTGTTCATTGAGCTCACACCCCTTTTCAACTAGACCCTGCCTGCTATCATAGGAGGTACTTGCAATAAGATCTTTCAACAAAAAAGAAGCTGTTTGCGGCAGTGGAAGGGAATTGGAAATTCTAGGAATTCTTACAGCAAATGACAGTCTGTCCCTTAGGCCTTTCACACCTGCTACCTGGTCTTCCAAGTGACTTAGTGTCATCTAATCGACTGCATTAAAGTGGGGGCTGGCTGTGCCCTTCACTGTTTCCTGCTCCAAAGATGGCAAATTCCAACTGTAAGGAAGCTTGCTTAGTTATTAATGTACACCCTTCTCTATCTTGCTTGATTATAGACTCTGGAGTGGGGGACGTGGTGAGGGCTGTGTCTCACCCCTGTTCTCCTCACAGCACTCAGCCCTGGGTCTGGCATGGGATCGGTCCTCAACTCTTGAGCTCTTTCTGAAGCTGTGCTGTAGAAATTGAGAGTTATGATGGACTGCAGAGAGCTGAGCTTTATACTAGTCCCTTTCTGCTCCCATGTACTTTGGCATGTCTCAAAATTTCGATACACCTAGTTTATTACTGTCCCAGTCATTTAACCGAGGTGCGTATACAGTACAGTCCAACGCTGCCCGGCGGCAGGCAGGTCCAGCCAAGCCTAACCAATGAAATTTCAGCCTTTATGATCCACGTCAAACAAACAGCCCCTAAGATATCTGAAGCAACGCTCCTTGACTTGTCAGGCTCCAGGTCAGCCTGCTGCCAGCGATCTCTCATGCCACCCAAAGCAAATGTTATTGAAGTGAAGCTGTGGGATTCATCGTTACCCAATATGGACCCAAAGTGTGGAACCTTATTCATCAGCCCTGAGCTTCTGCCTCTGGGGTGTTCCTGGGGGGAGGCTCATTCGTGTGACCCTCAGAGCCTTTTCCTAGGTGGGGCAATTCTTTTTTGGAGGACGTTCCTTTAATGCCCCTTTTGAGTGGGTGAGAACCTCTGTCCAGCGCTAGTCAGGCAGCCCCCCCTCCATTCTGCACTTCCCCACTTGGTCTCCTCCTCTCGTCTCTCTAAAGGGTGAGCAGGGGGAAGCACCCTTCTACATGATGGCCAGGGAGGGGGGCATGGGGCGAGGAACTAACTAGTTCAGTTCTTTCATTTTAACCTTCAAGACCATGTACGTTAGAGGTTCGTAACGGCCAGACGTCATGTCATAGCCCACAGGTGGTGACATCCCGTCAGCAGTGCCAGTTAACGAGCAGGGATTGTGGAAAGGCATCGTGCTGTACTGGAGAGCATCTGACCTTTGAGCTTTAGGGAGACTTAAGTTTAGTATGATTTCTGCTGCTTACTGGCTGTGTGATCCTGAACAGATTAGTTAAGTTCTCAAAAACTCGCACACGTAGGTTCTCCGAAGCTTGCTTTTCTCTTCCATGAAGCAGAGAGAGCAATTGGAGTAGTTTTCTATTGCTGTGTAACAAACTCCCACAAACCTGGTGACTTTAGCAGCCCACACGTGTCATCTCACAGTTTCTGGAGATCAGGAGTCCAGGCATGTCTTGAACTCGGGATCTTGCAAGGCTGCGGTCAAAGTGTCGGCCATGCTGTGTTCTCCACTGGAGGCTTGAGTGAGGAAGAACCCGCTTCCAGCTTCCTCCGCTTTGTTGGCAGAATTCATTTGCTTGTGGCCACTGGCCTGAGGTTCTTGCTGGGTGTGGGCTAGAGGCGATCCTCAGCTTTTAGAGGCCATGCACAGGCCCCAGCCCTGTGGTCCTCTCCATAGGCAGTTGACAGCATGCTGTTTGCTTCCTCAAGGCCAGTGGGAGAGTCTCTCCCCCTAGTCTGTGAAGAAGAAATCTCAGGTAACATAACATTGTCATGAAAGTGACAGTCACGTCACCTTTGCCATTAACGTAACCTAACCAAGGGGGTAGCATCTTATCACCTCTGCCATATTCTGTTGCTTAGAAACAAACTCCAGGGGAGGAGATTACACAAGGTAGTAGTAACTCAGTAAGGAGTCACCTTAGGGAGTATCTGCTGAAATAACATCCCCCCCATTCAGTTACAATGAGGATTCAATGAGATAATCTATGTAAAACACATGAAAAGAATATCAGCTCCTTTCTTTCTATCTGGGAGACGCACTGAGGCAGATGTTCTGAGAATCTTAAAGAAGAAGAAACTAAGACAACGGATAGAGTTGGAGGAGGAAAAACGGGTAATAAAGGAAGGTCTCAGCAAGGAGAGGGCAGATGCTTCTGTCCACAAGCCTCTCATTAGAGACATTACGTGTATTTCTTTGCATTATTCTTTTGTAATTTCAGGGAGAGGAACTTAATCATTAACCTCTTATGATTTACTGCTGTTTCAGGTTCTTGTTGTTTGTTCCGTGGAGCAAGCATTGCAGACTGCTCCCTAGTTTATTAGTGAGAATTGTTTGGGGGATTAAAAATACAACTCCCAGTGTCTTAAGGTGACTGACTGGAAGAATACAAATTTCTGAGGTGAAATGATGCTTTCAAATTTCTTCTAATCATTCCTTTCAAATATACGTCTTTCTTTTTACTCTTCCCCAGACTCTACAACTAGGTCTTTAGATGCTCCACCCCCCCACACCTTTTTCCCTGCTGTTTAAATATTTATTTGTGTAGAACTTGTCTTGCAGAAAAATTCAGGTGAATCAGAGAAATCAGTGAGTCAGAGGGTAGAAATGTTAAGGAAGGTCAGGAAAGGGGGCTGTTGACATCATTACTCCTACCTGGAGGCCGAATCTAGTACCAAATGGGAAAAAAAAGAAAAGAAAAAAGAAAACCTAAGCCCTGGGCTTAAAAGAAAGAGGAGGAGGAGAGAAGAAGGGGGAAATTGTTTATTTCTGTGAAGAAATAAGTACCAAGAATTTGACTTTTAAAAAATTGATTGTTTCCAGACTTAGAGCCAAATATCTTAAAGAAAATAATTGACCTATCCCAGTGTAAGAAATGTAGAATTACTTTCGTCTCCACCAGCCGAGTTGATGATCATTCATCATTGAAAAAGAGATGGTCCTCCACAGCGTAGGGAGGCATTTTAGTTGATTGCTGAAATAATTGTTGGTATTTTCTTTTAGAGCATATACTTTACTGAGTTTGAACAATCATTTACGTGGAAGGGGAGCATGCCATATGGAAAGAGTACAGAACTCTGTGCCCAGAAACCCAAGTTCAAGCCCGAACTTCACCACAAGCAAGCCCTGTTGTCCTACGCAGTCACTAAAACAGTCTGGGCCTCGGTTTCCTCATTCTTCAAGTGAGAGTTCTGCAAGAGAATATTGGTTGTTAGTGATATCACAAGGAAATGACAAGCGTCAGGGCACCTCACACATACCTAACATTCAAGTATTTGAGAATGCACGGAGAAGTCACGCCTAAGCAGATAAGCATGTGTTTTTGGCAAATAAATTCCAGATGATGGGTAGAGCTAATCTAAGTCTTACTTCTTAAATGTATTCAGAGTTGTAACATCATATGTAAGTGTCATGGGAAAAGCTTATAATCAAAAAATGTGTGTAGCAATTTGTCACTGAGAATAATTAGGCCCTTCATCACGAGAGAATCACAGCCTCTTGGACTGGAAGGCGTTTACTGATGAGGATAAGGTCCAGGGTGACAAAGGTTAGGTGACTCACCCAAGGTCATACGCCAAATGGCAAAGATGGAACTGAAAGCCAGGGCCTTGCCCTCCCCTCCCGGTGCCCCCTCATCAAGGCTGAGGGTGCATATGAGTGATTCCCAGGGAAGAAATAGTGAAAATAGGTACTGACTTTTATATTCAAAATACTGAGACTTTTTTAAACAAAGAAAGTTATGTTTGGAGCCGTGACTTCGATTATTTAATTTGGCTTGTAAGGAACTACAGACTTGAAATGCCAAAAATGTCACAAATTCTACCCAAATAACCCTAGATTCTGAAGAGAAGAGAAGCTTATGTTCTCTAGATATCGTTAAGGCATCCGCACATACATTTCTTCTGACAAGTAAACACGTAAAAATGGTGTTGCACAGGGCCCAGTCCTGGCTCCACTCTAGTGAAGACTGTCATCAGCGACTTGGACGCAGCGGCAGCGCACTCATTAAGCTCACAGATGAGGCTGAATCTACAGTGGAGCCTAAAGCCGTGGGGGATGCGATTAGAATTGGAAATGACCTCGACAAATTGGACAAGTAATCAGAAACTAACAGGATGAAGTTCAGTTAAGACAAGGGCAGAGGGAACTCGAGGACTCAGGGAAAATAAAGACAAGAAAAGTCTGAGACACGGAAATGGCAGGTCAGGCTGAGAACTACCGAAAGATGCATGGGCTACAGAGGCCGGGAAATAAACACGATGCGGTTACGTAGCAGAGGTCACCGCGTGCAACAACGCAAGTCAGTGTCTCCGAGTGGGGTCCGACGTTCTACAGAAAGGAGAGCTACGAGTCTGAAGTTTTTGTGGAAGGTTTACCTCCTAAATTGTTCCCCTTAGATTAGAGTTATGTCCACCAAAAAGTAATCTAAGAGCCAGGGGTTAATGTCACTCACAAATTTTGAAAACTTTCAGTTTAAGAAATATCGTCATCTTCGTTATCTGGGCAGGTCATGAGTGTGATGTTGGTAATGGTAGGCTCCTTCTCAGTCACACATCTGGTTCCTGGAGGTACAGGGCAACCTGGCCATTCTTTCATCCTAAGCTCCTCATTCTTCATGGATAATTCAGAATGGTCCGGAAATATTTAATATTGTTGTTCTTACTGTTCTTTAGAATCAGCATGTCGCTGAGGTGCCTGAATGTTCTGTCTGTGTGCAATGTTCTGTGATGTCTAATTATTTCCACACAAGGATGGACTCAGAATAGAGGCGTGTTGACCATGAGGAGAAGTCAGCTAAAGGGAAACCATATCACAGTGAGGGGGATTAGCTGAGCTGAATGCTGAGCCAGGACCAGAGACGACAGCTAGGAGAGGCACGGAGAGAAGGTAGGATTCACAACAGCAGGACGGGAGACAGGGCAGAAGTCGGGGCATTGTCCTACTTCCATACAAAGCCCTGAACTGAATTTACACAGATGATCTCATTTAAAATGCAGATCTAGCCATGAATACAGTTGATAACTATCCTTTACAGACGGGGAGGCTGAAGGAAGGAGCAGGATGGTTACTCGTCCAAGGGCACACTGAGTGTAAGAATCAGCTTTTGAACCAGGTTTGTGTGACATCGACACCTGTGTTTTTCAAACTGAACTGGTTGGCCTCTAAGAATAGAAAAGGAAGAGAGGGGTGAAGAAAAGAACGCGGGCCATTTAAGTGAAAGGGAGAACGATGGAAAGAGAAAATGAGTAGAGGAAAATGAAAAGGAAAAATAGAAGGACCAATGGAAGGGAGAAATAGGTAAGTAATGAAGGGAAAGGAGGCTGCAGTGAAATGAGGGGTGGGGAAGTGTGACTCCCCAGCAGAGGATGCGGCGTGTGTCTGACAAGCGCGTTCTAAGTGTTGATCGAGACATCTTTCTTCCAAGACGTACGGTACTTTTCCAGTCTTCCCGGAGGACTGGATCCTGTTGAAAACTGCGGACTCCACAGGAATTTAAGAGAACCTGGTGAGTGTCTACTGGAAAATAAGAGAATGATTAAGAGGACAGTAAATGGAACACGTGTGGGAACTTAAAGGAAATGGGACATTGAACATTGAGAAGTGACCTATTAATGGTCATCAGGTATGAAAAAGCTATTAATGCCGTGACTGCCAAAACCCACAGGATGTAGCTGGCATTAGGGCAGCCTCCTCCTTGTCTGTGAGCGCTGTGACAGCTTTTACTGCCTCTGCGACTGCAAAACCTTTTTATTTTTATGACCTGAGCAAGGCGCTCTCTGGCACTAGGGTCTGTTGCTGACTGGTTGCCACAGCGTATGAATCAAAAAGCATTGTTGCTGAAATTTTGCTGGGACCTTGAGTAGGATAGGCATGATCAGAACCAGACTGCCTCCCCTGGAAAGAATGTGGCTTCGGGAGAGACAACTGGGTTTGAATCTTGACACTGCAACTTTTGACTCGATGACCTTGGGCAAGTTACTCAGCGTTCCTGAACGTCAGTTCTCTCCTCAGTAAAAAGGAGAAAATATAACCTCCCTAGCTGGGTAGGTAGACCTTCCTCAGGGACTGGGAGATTGGAGGTATTCCATACATGTTATCTTTCATTTCCTGTTTCCTTCCCATGGGGTAAACAAAGGGGAAGGGAATGCCTCATCTTCACCGTAGGCTGTCATATGCAGGGGAGCCAAGAGTAGGGTAAGAAGAGGAGTCATGTTCTTTGCCCAGAAAATTCAGACCCATCCCATTTCCATAGACAGGGGTAGGATGGGGCTCGCCGTACTGCGGTCACTGGGAGTGCACAGTTCTCTACGTGATGTGACTTAGTAGAAACTCCCTCCACTCTCATTTGCCAAGTGCTTCTTCAGTGTTAAAGGCTGCCATCTGTGCTCTGTTACTTGCATTATTAAGACAGACCATCTTGAAATGAGAGCTCAAGCACCCTTCCATACACAGAGATGGACTCCTGCACTCTGCAGACCTGTTTAACTTGCAAATTAAGAAGACCCTTTCTTGTGCTGTTGACAGAGGGCTAGATTGAAAACTATGATCCCCAGCTCTGATTCTCTTTGGCAGGCATGGCTTTTCCCCCAAGATGTTACTTTCTCTGATCAGTGGCCAGTGCCCAGTGATTGCCTCTGCCAGTACCTGTCCATCCACGTTCATTCAGCGTGTACAATGTATGCATATGGACATATCTTGGCCTTGGTTTACTCCTTAACAAAAAAAAAAAAAAAAATCACTGCGTTCAAAGTCCTTTAAATCTAGTATTGTCATTTCCAGGTATTGTGGGATACCTTGAACTAGTCTCTTACGAGATTTTTTTTCAGTTACCTTGTAAACCATAGTGTAGAAAACAGGGTCAGGCGACGCATCCTTGTCCGGAAAGTTTGTCTTGTACTTAAGCCATTGGAGATAGGCTTTTGCTCAGTTTCTTTGAGCAGCTATTGTTTATCCCTTTGTTTTCTCTTACATCGTCTTTGGCTCAGGTCAAGGAGTACATAACTCTCACCATCTGGGACAGTGGAAAAATGACAGCAGGTCTCTCTGAAGAGTAGAAGCCTTCCTTTCCACTTCAGTGGGAACTCTAATCTTGTGTCTTTTAAATCCCCTTTGCCGGTCAGGCCTGCATGCTTATTCACAGGTCAGTGACATTATTTTGGCCTAGACTCTTTAACCAAGCTGGTTTTTTTTTTTTTTTTGAGCACATAAAGAATGGAGAGTTTTTTTTAATTAATTAACTTATTTATTTATTTTTACTATATTGGGTTTTCGTTTCTGTGGGAGGGCTTTCTCTAGTTGTGACAAGCGGGGGCCACTCTTCATTGTGATGCGCGGGCCTCTCGCTATCGCAGCCTCTCTTGTTGCGGAGCGCAGGCTCAGTAGTTGTGGTTCACGGGCCCAGTTGCTCCGCGGCATGTGGGATCTTCCCAGACCAGGGCTCGAACCCGTGTCCCCTGCATTAGCAGGAAGATTCTCAACCACTGCGCCACCAGGGAAGCCCCCTAAGCTCTGTTTAAGTTAAACAGTTTACTGATGCAGCATGGACTTTAGTGGTTTGGCACCCAGAGTGGAAGGGAAAGGGAAAAGAGTATTGACATATTTGGTGGACTGTGTGAACAGGCATCTTAATATATACAGCTTCTATGTGTATATTAAGGGTCTAATGTCCTAAACAGGGAGGAAAACTAGTAAGCCTTTTCATCAGGGTCCCGTTCATGCTTAGGTTATGAAGGATAATGGTTTGTTAGCTTAGATAAGGCTGTGTCGTGATTATCGTTATCGTTTTAAGAAAATGCTGACTAAGCCGTGAGTGATTTCTTGCTGCAAATGCAAAATGTATGGAAATTATGACATTTCCTTTCACTGGTAAATGCCAAAACTTTACTGAAGACAGAACATCTCATTGAAGAAGACCAACTGATGTTTTTCCTAAGGAAATGTACATAGATGCACAATTAATTTTGTCATTGTCCTTTTCTATACGCATATCTTTTTTAATCTGCTCAATATAGGCCATGAGTGTTTTGACCAAAAATAGACAAAGAAGAGCAGGGAGCATAGTTATGAATGCAAGTTCTCCCTCAGGGTTTCAACTTAAACCTCAGTTGCTCAGAGAAACAGTCCCTGTCCCCCAAGTCTAAGTAAGCACCTCTTCTTGTGCGTTACTCTGCCTTTCCTTGTTAGCTTTCAGAACACATTAATCTCTTGTCCACGGTCTGTAGTTTTTTTTATTGAAGTATAGTTAATTTACAATGTTGTGTTAGTTTCAAGTGTACAGCAAAGTGATTCAGTTATACATACATATATGTATATATACACACATATGTACACCATATATATACACATATATATGTATGCATGTATATGAAAAGGAATCTGAAAAAACACATACATATGTATATATGTATATATGTGTGTGTATATACATATGTATGTATGTATTCTTTTTCAGATTCTTTCTCATTATAGGTTATTACAAGATATTGAGTATGGTTCCCTGTGCTGTACAGTAGGTCCTTGTTGTTTCCCTATTTTATATATAGTACTGTGCATACGTTAACCCCAAACTCCTAATTTATCCCTCCCCACCCTCCGCTGTCCCCTTTGGTAACCATTCGTTTGTTTTTCATGTCTGTGAGTATACTTCTCTTTCGTAAATAAGTTCATTTGTATCATGTTTTAGATTCCACATATAAGTGATATCATATGATATTTGTCTTTGTCTGACTTACTTCACTTAATATGATAATCTCTGGGTCCGTGCATGTTGCTGCAAATGGCATTATTTCATTCTTTTTTATGGCTGAGCAATATTCCATTGTGTGTGTGTGTGTGTGTGTGTGTGTGTGTGTGTGTATACATACCACATCATCTTTATCCGTTCATCTGCTGATGGACATTTAGGTTGCTTCCATGTCTTGGCTATTGTAAATAGTGCTGCTAGGAACATTAGGGTGCATGTATCTTTTCAAATTAAAGTTTTCTCCAGATATATGCCCAGGAGTGGGATTGCAGGATCATTTGGTAACTCTGTTTTTAGTTTTTTAAGGAACCTCTATACTGTTCTCCCTGGTGGCTATAGTCCATGGTCTGTGTTTGCTTGGGAAGGGCAAGCTTATACTATCCAACCCCTTGACCTGCAAAATCTTCTATGTGTGGATATCTCCCAAATTTGTATCTCCAGTCTGGAACTCTCACCTGAACTCAAACTCTTATGCCTACTTGCTCACTGACATTTCTACTGGGATGTCTGAGAGGGGACTCAAACTTATCTGTCCCAAGTCAAGCTCTTGATTCTTTTCTGAGTCTGCTTCCCACTCTCCATGCTTCTCATCATAGCCAGTATTTATTGAGAGCTTCCTATACTACAGACTCTGTTCTAGGTGCTTTACAGGCATTAACTTATTTCATCTGTATAACAACCCTATGTGGTCAGTGTTTTTAACATCCCCGTTACACAGAGGAAAGACTGAGATACAGAGAGAACTTCCTGAGATCACATGGCTCATAAATAGCAGAACTGGGTATTAATCTCAGTCCTCCTGGCATCCACGTCTGCACTGGCTGCAGCCTAATCACTGTTCTGTACGGGATCTCAGTAGATGGCATCACCATTCACCCATGGCCCGGGCCCCAGACCTCAGAGTTATCTTTCTCTCCATCCAATATCAAATGTGTCGGCAAATCCTGTCATCTCTCTCTTCCAAACATATCCTGAAACTAACCAATTCACACTCCCTCTGTTATCACCGCCATGGTCAAAGTCACTATCATCTCCTTACCTGACTTCTGTATCTTCTCTTGCTGCCTATGGTCAGTTCTCGATGTAGCAGCCAAAACAGTACTTTCAAAACATAACAGTTCATGTCAGTGATTTGCTCACAAACCTGCAACAGCTTTTCATCAAACACAGATCATCCAAAGCCTCTTTAGCTGGTCTGTCTGCCCCCAAGCCCTCCAGACTCATTTCCTGCCACTCTCCCCTTGGATTCCCCAGCTCCTGCCATACTGGCCAGCTTGCTGTCCCTTAAACACTCCAAGGAAGGTGCCATTGCAAGGTCTTTGCCCTTGCACTCTTCTGCCTGAAATCCTCCTCCTTCAGATATTCCCAGGACCCTCACTTCATTCAGGTCTCTGCTCAAATGCCACCTCTTTGGAGAAGACCTCCCTGACCACCCTGTCTAAGCCCCATCACATGCCGTCCTCTTTCCCACATTTAATTTGCTTAATAGCAGTTCTCTCCAGCTGACATTTTATTATATATTTGCTAACTGTCTTTCTTCCTCACTGAAATGTAAACTTCTGGAGGCCAGGAACTGGACTGTTCACCTTTATCCCCAGCAGCTAGAAGCGTGCCTGTCTCCTGAGTGGTATATATTTGTTGAGTGAATGAATGAATGAATGAATGCATTAAAGAACAAAAACCTGTATTCTAATTACAACTATCAATATATGAAAGGTTTTCCTGAGCTTATGTTTCCACCATCAAACGCCAGAGGTGTAAAATACCTTTCCCAGCGTAATGCACGGGACATCTAACACATACTCCTTTCCTCCCTGCCACTAACTGTCTACGTGAAGCAGAACATCTTACTTAAAGCACGCAGACGGCTAGATTCAGGGCACCGAGTTAAAGAGGCCAGGTTCACATATTTGCCAATCCTTCTGTGCTCACACTCAACCTTTTGATGACTACTTATGTCTGTTGTTTCCAACAGACGCTGAGTGTCTGTTAATTCCAATTAGATAATTATCTTTGCAGACAAGCAGCAGGGGGGCTGTAAGTCCAGATGTGTGCTGCTTTTCCATCTTCCTCTGTTCCTCCCAGTACCCTGAACTAATAAAATGGTGTCTGGGAAAGTGCTGGCAGGGTAGTGAGGGGGAGAAATGAGATAGGTATCTGTTCTTTGCCCAGAGAGAGCTCTTAAGGAGGGTCTATTGATTTCCCTTCTTTGTAGAAAACAGGAAAAAATGCAAATGGCCCTCTCTCCATTTCCAGTCCCTCTTTAGTACTGCAGACTGTCTCACCATCCTGCTTTTCTCCATGTGAAGAGATTTCTTTTTCTCATATTCCTCTACACTCTGTATTTTTAAATCTCCTTTCAGCATTCATATCCCATCAGACCCCAGAACAAGCATTCATTCGGTGTCCTGCCTTACTGGACCTCTCTTGGCCCAGGCATCTGAATGAAATCCATCACTTCCTGGTAAGTGCAACACTAAAGTGGTTTTCATGCATTGGCATTAGGCAGTGAATTACTGGCTAAAAGGAGAGACAGAAAGACGTCAAAGTAGCATCATTTGAATGTTGCTACCCCTCTCTTGCGCAGTTTCTCCTCCCAATAACACTCATCCCTGGAGTGGACTGTACTGTCTAGTGTTCCCTAGCGCTCTAGGAAGATCAAGGAAGTAACCATAAGTACAGATAACGGGATCTTCAAAAATTACAAAAGTAAAACTCGATAATGGGAAACAACCAAACAAGACCACCACATATAGAGAAAGCTATTACCAATCTCCCTCCCCACCGAGCCCCACACACCCTCCAACCATGCTTACTATGGCAGAAGCTGTAGCTTTTTGCCAAAACGTGTTTGTGCTTCGTCTTGGGGTTTACAGCTGGACTCTTGTTTTCCAGCTTCTCTTACAATTAGGTGTGGCCACATGACTGGCGGCTAGACAATGCGACGTGAGCAGAAGTGATGGGTGCCGTAAAATCCTCCCACACAAGCTCAACTGTGCTCCCCCTGTCTCTGTCTAGCTGGAATGGAAACACCTCCGTGGGGACCTTGAAAGCCTCGCGTTGAAGGTGGAAGTCTCCACTGGCCTGGGTCCCCAAATAACTACATGGAGGAGGCTGCCCTGGCCACCTCAGTGCAGTTACGTGAACTTGAAATAAAATTCTATTGTGTTGGACTTATACTACATTTCACAGACTAGTTGTTACAGCAGTTAGCCCACCATAGCCAATCCACCAGATGTTGTAAGACGGTTTTCTGTGTGTGTATTTCTTTCTTCTCCATTTTATCATACAGGCCGCCCTCCGTGTCTACGGCTTCTGCATCCTCAGACTCAACCAGGATTGAATCCAACCATCTGGGGTTGGTTGAATCCGTGGGTGTGGAACCCACAGACACAGAGGACCAACTCTGGGACTTGAGCCTCCATAGATATGGCATCCCTGGCTGGTCCTGGAACCAATTCCCAGTGGATACCGAGGCACGACTATCAGCTTCTGGAAAGCAGAGTCCGTGTCAGTGCCTTCTGTGTCCCCGGCAGGGAGTCTCACACAGAGCCTAGCACAGCCCACGTGGTCAATAAAGAGTTGTTGGTCAGAGAGCCTCTCTCTACCTTTTATTCTAGGATGCGTTAAAACATGAGCAGGAACATGGCCAAATCATATGCATTTTTCATTTTGCTTTGAGATCCATCTTGGGAATGAAGGATCTCTTCTGTATGTGTAGCAGCTCGGAACTGACATGGTCAGCGAAGTGTGACACACATTTTTGGTTATACATAAATGGATTATCTGCTGTGACCTGGCTCTTCCATCATCTCAGCATATTCCTCTTGTCAACTGCTGTGTGGTAGTGACGAGAAGGGCCCAGAGCCAAGGGAGAATGAGAAACAAGTGGGGGAGGGTTTGGGGGTGGGTGCTTGTGTCGCTGGGTGTGAGTCGTGAATACGTTCTGCAAGCAAAGAAAATGTTGATTTTTTTTTTTACTATTATGTGAGTTTTCTTATCTATTATGAGACATAATCAAGAGCTGAAATAGAAATATTAACGTTAAGACCAGGAAGGGTTCTGAAATAACCCCTATCGTAGGCAAAGACGGAACTTGATCAAAGCAGGGATGTATCAGTGTGACCTCACATCTCTTCGAGGGAAGAAGAGGCACTTTATTTCCACCAGTTAGCTGTAGCCAGGCAGGGGACACATGGTAAATATTAAAATCCTCATTGTGGACAGGGATGAATTTTACCCTGTGGTCCTTGATTCCTTAGAAGAAAACCCCATCCTTCATCCTCAGTTGCAGCAGCCAGTGTCCTCATGAACCTTAGTACCATCCCCGCCCACTCTACTTCCTGCCTCTCAAGACCCAAGTTTGAAAAACAATGATCTAAACCAGTGGTTCTCAAACTTCAGTGTGCCTCAGGTGTGTTAAAACCCAGATTTCTGGGTCCTACTCCCACAGCTGCCGACTCACAGGGTCAGGAGTGAAGCCTGGGAACGTGCATTTCTAACAAGCTCCCGAGTGATGCTGATGGGGCCGGTGTGGGGACCACACTTTGAGCGCCACTGGTCTAAATCCCCTCAGCCTCACTTCATGTTAACAGAAGAATCTGCAAATGGGCCCAAGTGCGACAGCCTGACAAGGTGAAGGATGCCGGGCCGTGAGAAATTCCTTCCGCCTGAAGCCAGAGCGAAGCTGCCCAGGACAACTCAGTGAAGGGTCACCTTCCGCCACGGGCCCCCAGTGGCGCTCTCTTTGGCTTCCCCATATTTTTTCCCTTGTTTCCCCTTTAGTAAAATGAAGAGGTCCCCATAGATGAGTGGTCCTCCATCCTGCTTCCCGTGAGAATCACCTGGGGAGATTTTTTTTATCCTACTGTTGTTTAGACTACATCCTGCAATTCCAAGACTGGGGGTGGGGACAGGACCCAGGAATCAGCATTTTGATAGCTTTACAGGTGATTCTAATATACAGCGTGGTTGAAAAATGACTGAATCTGTCTAGACCACGTCCAGATCTAGGTGTCTTTGTTTAGCTCCCCACCGCCCCCCCGCCACAAATGTGGAGTCTCGCCTGGCCTCTCTGCCCCTCCACCCTCTGCCCAGACCTAACCCTCAAGCCTCCCTTGACTCTTTGCCCTGACCCTTCACTGACTTCTCCCTGTACACTTTGTATCCTGTTTGCTGGGTGGCACGAAGTCATTGCATACCTCATTAACTTCCTCTGCTTAATTGGGCAGAGGACAAGTCCCAAACAACTGCAGAATACATGGAAATTCACTGTCAAACACATAAACAACGAATTAGCAGCGCTTTTAGAACCCCTAGGAAATGTTAACTGTGGAAGCAGAGAAGGGACCCATTCCTGGAAAGTCACTTTGACTCATAAAGTCACACTAGAGCTGGAACAGTACACATTTCATTTAATATTGACTCCATATGATTTATTCCCCTGGGCTGGTCCAACCCCATTTTGTCACGATCCCGAAAGATTTCACACATACGGTTGGCCTTCCATATCTGAGGATGAGTGCCGACTGTACTATGTTATTTTATATAAGGGACTTGAGCATCTGAGCGTCCCTGGATTTTGGTACCTTGGGGGTGGGGGGGACAGTCCTGGAACCAGTACCCCGTGGAGATCAAGGGATGGTTGTACTTTATAGTTACCATAACTCAGGTGAGTACAGTAAATCTCTTTCCTAAATAATCATTTATCCTTTAAATAAGCAAAATGAATTAGAAAATGGAAGCAGTGGGCTGTGTGCTCTGGCTTTTCCCAAACACACTTCCATTGCAACCATGAAGACAGTGGCCGTGCAGCTGGTGGCTTTGCCTGCTAGGAATTAGAGGGTTTCCATTTTATTTCCCTGAGTAGGTACAGATGTGGAATTTCCAAGGGCTAGTGGCGTGCAACCTAACATCACTTTAATTTTATTCTGACCCTTTGTAACTTGAATTAGAAACACTGGAAACTACTTTATTTTCTGGTCTGCACCTGAAGCTTTAGTCGGTGGAGCCTTTTCAGTTCGGTTGTCATTCTCAATGACAACCAGTCAAGTGGCTTTAGTTGAGTTAGGTGAGGGGCACTGAGGCAATTTAGTCATTTAATCCCACCATGTGCTTTGGACAGAAATCAAGGCCGGGGACTGGTGCCTCTCTGCTTATTAATCCTCCATGTCAGGCATCTGGAAACCCGCCTCTTCTGCCTTGTCTGAGTTGCCTAATTAATTAAGCTGTGTTTGTACACAGGCCTTTTCTCCCCCAGCACTTTTTTCATCATCTGTTTCTTTAGCCGCAAGCTGGTGACCCCATTTAACGTAAACAACCTGGCCAATCATTCTGCTTTCCTGGGGGCTGAGGCGTTTTCATTTGGAGGCTGCCCAAGCTGTAGAGGGAGGCAGACAAGGATTTGAATCCAATTCAGCCATTTTTTAATTATTACGTGACCACAGGCAAATGACCTCGCATCTCAAAAGGTCAGTCTCCCCATTTTTCCCCTGCAAAACCTACCACTTAGGCCAGTGTCTGGCATATCGTCAATTTAAATACCTCTAAAGAAATGAATACCTTTAAACATCAAGGGTATTTTCTGCTTGACACCACCTTGACTTTGTGCAGGGAATAGTTTCAAGACATTTCCACACACATCATCCCAGTTGTCGCTCTTGAACCCCTTTGGGGGACTTTTGGTAAACGTTGTTACCCTCATATTTTACAGATAGAGAATCAGGCTCAGGAAAGTAAGGGCCAAGGCCCCACAGCTGGTTAGAGCCAGCGGCCGAGCACGTGTCCACACTCCTGGCCCTGTGCTCTTGCTCTGAGACCAGGCATCCCCCTGGCCTTCAGTGGATGACGTAAAACTAGATTATAAACACTGGGGAGAAAAGGAAAAGAGTTATACGAGATACCCCAAGAGCACCTTCTACAAGAAAACGGTAAGATACCACTGATATGAAAGGTGTTGAAATACCTAGTAGAGAAATATTATTTGATACATGGAAACATGATGACTGTTTAACTTCAGGATTTCTCTCACTGTCCCACCGGCTTATGTTGGTTCACAGGTAAATTGCTAGTCATTGTTGCGAACCAAAGTTATTAACTAATTCAACAACAGTAATACTTACATTTGGACAATTTGTTATATACATTGGATTCTTCTACCAGCCCTGTGAGATTAGCAGAAGTAGAATATACCTGTAAACATATACATGTAACTTCCCACATTGCTGATAAAGAAACAGAGTCCAAGAGGTTAAGCGATCTGTCACATTCACAGGACTTGTCGGGAGCAGGGCTGGGCCTGAGATCTAGGATTTCCATCTCTATGTTTAGCACTATTTCAACAGTACTACTGTTAAGAAGGACTTAACGTCAGCACTGTACTTATTTCTATTAACGTGGGCTAAAGGACTTTGTGCTATTTTGTCTTTTAATTCTATCTCCATATGTCTTGCTTCTTGCTTCTATCTTCTTCATTGGTTTTGCCAGCTACACAGAGCCTTTTCCCGAGATGGACATACTTCCGTTAACCTCTGCTATGTAACAAGCACCCCAAAACCTAGTGACCTGAAACAGCTACCATTTTATTACTCGTTATTCTTTGGGCTAGTTTGAGTTGGGATAAGCTAGGTGGTCCTTCGGTTGGTCTCACATGGTAACACTCACCTGATGTGGTCATCTGGTGGCCCAACCAAGGGTGGGTAATCCGTAATGGCCTCACTCGTGTCTAACTGCTGCTACTGGCTATCAGCTGGACCTTATTCTGCAGGTTTGCTCATCCTCAGGGAGGCTGGCCCAAGTTTTTTCAGAGCTGTCAGCCACCATGCCAAGAAGGCAAGGCCCTTTGCACTGTCAATCATCATCTCTACATGTGTCACATTTTTTTGCTGTCCTTCTGGTCAAAGCGAGTCACAAGGGCATGGCTACTGAGACATATGATTTATTGGGTACCACTAATATAATAAACTACCGTAAATGGGTGTAAAAACTAATATCCACCTTATAAGACTATACTGAGAATTAAATTTGCTAATCCACGTTCATTGCTTAGCGTAGTCCCTAACACACAGTAAAATGCTCAAAAAATATTAGTCAGTATTAGTAGTAGGATCACCAGTAGCTGTTATTAGCGGCCAAGAGCAGATTCTCCTTTTGAAATCCCAGTCATTCATTTATTCAACTAACCTAGTAATACTGAGTGCCCATTGTGGTACCATTCTCTATGCTGAGCATTTGGGAAAAAAGAAATAATATTTAGTCTCTGCCATTGAGGAACTCATAGTCTACTGGAGCAGGCCAGACACACAAGCAATTAAATATAGTGTCGTATGGAAGTTCAGTGACGGAGGTTTGCACAGGGTATTTGGGGAGTACCAAAGAGGGATACCTAACACCTTAACCCAGCCTGGGGGTGTGGTGAGAAAAGGCTTCTTGATACCAAATGAGCTGAATCCTGAAGGTTGAGTGGGTTTCACCCAGAAGAGCAGGCATTTAAAATAGAGAATTACAGCATGAGTGGAGGCATTAGGTAAGAAAGAGAGTAGTGTGCTCTTATCAGAGTGAAAGGCTAGGAAATCTGAAGAGATAACCCAAAAAGAAAGTGGGAAGGCAAGAAAGACAGAGAGAGAGAGGGAGAGGGAGAGGGAGAGGGAGAGGGAGGGAGGGTGGGTAGGAACGGGAAAGATAAAGGGAAAGTATGGGGAACAAATGTGTCCTCTCCCAAGGAGGTTGGGTACTTTTCTGTAGGTGAATGAGGAGGCACTGACAGGCTTTGAGAAGAGTCGGGATGGGATCAGATCTGTATTTTAAGAAATCTGGGGCCAAGAAGAGGATGAACTGGAGAAAGATAAGACTGGAGGGGGCCAGGGACCAGCTAGGAGTAATCCAGAAATCCAGGCAAGAGATAGAATATCTGAGAATGGAGGCCAGACTGAGATCCTTTCCTGCCATTTCCACCCTGCAAGGCTGGGGCAAGGCACTTCGGTGAGAAAAGGAATGACTTTAGATATCCTAGTTTGGGATAGCGTAGTCCAGAATATTCTGGAAAAAAACTACTTTCTACATTCTTAACAAGTGTATGCCTGTCCACAAAATGGACCTTTTCTGGCTAAGGAGGGGTGGTAGACCCTGGACAGTCTTAGAGTGTTCTTATTAGGAGTTTATTCCTCTTTTGCATGGCCTTAGTGAGGTGTGAGCACACTGTTCTATGAATTCTACAAGGGACCTTCTTGGACACACATCTTCACGATTTTTTTCTTTTATCTGTGGTCTAGTCGTTTTAAACTTGAATGCATTTTCAATGACTTTGCTCTCTTCTATTTGTGTTCCCTTATTGCCTCAGTTATTTTGATGTGCCTTATCAGTGTTCATGCCTTGTTTCTTTTCATATATATTCACAACCTTATGCCTCACAACTCCGCTGCTTCATTGTCCCTGAAAACACATTCATAATCATCAGAGTTTACATTCAGATTTGTGGGCTGGGAAACATTGTCATTACACTTATGCAATATGTTCCTTTTCCAGAATCCCTCCCATTACTTTCCTTTTGGCTCTCGTGTGTGAGCACCCCGCAGTGCTGAAAACAGCTCTCCGCAACCTCACCTGATAAGGTCCTGCTTCAGTCCTGGGCATGTTTTCTAGCTCCTGAAGATTTGCACGGGAACCCGATTTTGCTTGTTGGGTGGGTTCACTCAGTGTGCAACATTTGCATCATTTTTCTTAGTGTCCTGAGATGTCCTTGATACAGGTGCTAGCCTTATGTATCTAAGATTTATGGGTAGAGTCTTGCATATTTTCAAATAACCTTGTCTTTAAATATTAAATACATTTAAAATTCAGAGAGGGACTTCCCTGGTGGCTCAGTGGTTAAGAATCCACTTGCCAATACAGGGGACACGGGTTCGACCCCTGGTCTGGGAAGGTCCCCCATGCCGTGGAGCAACTAAGCCCGTGCGCCACAACTACTGAGCCTGCCCTCTAGAGCCGGCGAGCCACAACTTCTGAGCCCACACGACGCAACTGCTGAAGCCTGCGTGCCTAGAGCCCATACTCTGCAACAGGAGAAGCCACCGCAATGAGAAGCCCGCACACCACAACGAAGAGTAGCCCCCGCTCTCTGCAACGAGAGAAAGCCCGAGCACAGCAACGAAGACCCAACGCAGCCAAAAATAAATAAATAAAAAATAAATTTAAAAAAATTAAGTGAAAGATCATGATAGACGATGTAATGAAACTCATCAGGAAGCCAAGGGCAGAGCAAGCAGGGAGCGGTTCAGTAAAGCATTTGAAGAGCAGTATAATCACCTCTGGCTTCCAGAGGTCTCGCACAACGAGTTGCTGCTTTCGGGGTGGGGCACTGCTTCCACTTAGTGTCTTTTGTCCTGCTGCTGCTCTGGGCCTCTAGGACATCTGATGCTATGGCGGGCCCGCGGCACATGGGCTGCCTAAGGAGAACAGGGCGGGTGGGCTATTCTGGATCAGTACCATTTACTGAACATTATTACTACATGCCTGATATGGTTCTTATGTGTCTTATCCAATATTTGAGGCAACATAGAGGAGTGGCAAAAAGCGAAGACTCTGGTATTAAAATGTCTGGATTCAGATGTTGTCCCTACCACTTGCTTGGCTTTTGAAACCTCTCTATAGGGATCTTATAAGAACCTTCTGGTTATAAGCTCTTAATCCTGGAAAAGGATTTGTGGAAGGGGGCCATGGAGAGTAGAAAAGGAGATGGAGGGAATGGAAATAACGGGACCTGGCAGCAGAGTTTAGCATGCGGGCCAGTGGGCAAAAGGTACTTTGGTGTACTTTGGACCTGCCAAGTGAGATTGGCTGCAAGTGCAGACCCTGTGATTGTCCAAGTAACCCCTCCCCACCTCCCCAAGGCCTGGGGGCTGGAAGGGGATGCAGCCACAAGTCACTGTGGGACTTGACAACAGGAACTCTGCTGATTGGCCCTGCCTACACCCCAGCACCTGAGAACTTGAGGGGAGCCTCCTGCTTCTCCTTGATCCCATGCAGGGGGTGCTTATTTAGGAATGGCAGTGGGATCTGCCTGTCACTGGTGACGCAACCTACTTCCTGGCCCCTGAGATGTTCACAGAAAGTTGGTGGTAAACACCAACCACCACCAGCATCATTTACTCAGTGCTCACCAAGTTCCAGGCATTTTGCAAAAGCATTTTAGATACATTATTTCATTTAATTCTCATCGAAACCTCATAAATATAGTTATAGTTGCTATCTATTGCCGTTTATAGATGAGATAAACAGTGCATTATGGGGACTGTTTCGGTGATAAAGAATAAATATCCCACTTGAATGAACTTAAGCAAGAGGCAAATTTATTACAAGGATACTGGATTGTCTGACCAGAACCCACGATGGGAACGTGGCTGAGCCTCTAGAACACTGATGCTCTCAGGTATCTTGCTCACTCTCTCACTGGTACATGCTTTCCTCTGGCCACTGGCTTCATTCTTCTCTCTCCATTGGCCAGTTTTCTCCTAGGGTGTGAAGCATGGTGGCCCACAGCTTCCGGGTTTTTTTTTTTCTCTCTGAGGCATTTTATTTGCATGTATGTACTACATCCCTAGAAAAAGAATCCAAGGATTTTCCTTCCTGTGTGTTTTCATCTTGCTTCTTCATGGTCCGTGATGCCAGATGAAGTTATCAGTACAATGAAACCCAAACTGATGGGATGGGAGCGGTTTATTCTGCCATTTGTCTAGACTTTCAGTTGCACATCAAATCTAGAGTTGGACACTCCACACTTCTTTGGCCTGCCTGTGAGGTTCACAACGATTTTCCCCACCCTGTGATCATCAGTGATTTCAAATTCGCCAATGTAACCATGCTTCATCGTCACAGTGAGGAACCTGACAGTGACTTTGGAGCACGGCCTAATAAGAAACTGTCACTTGCCTCTCCTTTCGGCATTGTTGACACTCTCGAGAGCATCAGTCAGGACATTCATGGGCACCACTATGGCAGCACGGAAAGGTGGTGGAAAGAGCTTCTGATTTTTACATATGATAGCTTGTGCTACTGGGGAAAGACTGACTTAACACTCTTTGTTCCTAAGGCCAAAAATCCCAAGGATTTGACCCAACCAGTCAGGTGCCCGCCCCTCAGCTGTAGCTGGGTCAGAGGATGGACTGGGAGATTTAATAACATGGCCATTCTCAGAGGACCATGTGGTTGGAATCGAGGAAGGGGCAGTTCACAAAAGGAGAGACTGAGCTAAGCAAAAGGGGTGGGGGAGAGAGTGAGTTAGGGGGTCAGGCAGAGGATGGCTGGTTGGTAGACAAAAGAGCAGTTATCCACAACCCAGAACTTAAAAGGTTAGGTAGCCCCTGCAGAGTCACACACAACCAAAGCCAGGACTCAATTTAGGCCTTTCCGACTCAAGGCCCTGCATGTAACTAAGATGACAAATTAGAATGAAGTAGTGGAGTGAGTGAATGTATGAATGCACACGTACATACGTGCATGCATGCTTACAGTCATGCACACATATGTAAATACCAGTGAAGACTTTGCCAAGCCAGGGCTGAAATCCAGGAAGTCACATTCAGAACCTTCAGGCATTGTACACTCACGCTCTATCCTTTCAGTTTGCAATCAGAGAACAAAGGTAGCCATGACAAGGGAACTTGATGAGGAGTGATGTCCGTGACTAAAGCCTGTGGCCAGTCCCCCGAAGCAGGTTGTAACACCACCCGCATCCATCAGTCCAGTCAGTCCGTCAGCGTCCCAGCCCTGCTGAGCTGGGTTCTGGAGCAGCCTAAGCCTTGGGCATGTTGCACATATGTCTAGAGCCCCATGATACAGGAGGAAGTTGACTCAGAGGAGGCGGGACATGACTTGGTGCGGTTTAGTTCCAGAGGTCTCTGCCTGGTCCCACATTGCCAGAGGAGGTGGCCCAGGACTCAGTCTTGATGTTCAAGAAGAGGGCCTTTTTTGGAAAAAAGTGGATCAGAGGACAAGGTCGATGGGGCTCCACTCTCAGTAACTGAGCCCCTCTGAGCCCCAGAATGGACTCTGAGGGTTGCTGTCCAGGGATGGGGAGTTGGCTTGGGAGGTTTCAAACCCTCGGGCCAGGAAGGCATCAGATACTTCAGGAAAACATGTTGAATCTTTCAGCTTAGTTGAGCCCGTTGAGCAAAGTACTTAAAATAATATGCTCTGACCTAAAAGAATTACTACGCTTTCTAAACTGTCCACCTTGCCCCAGGGAGGGGTTTATGGGAGAGGATCACCTGGCTGGGTGGCATTCGTTGGGTTCAAGGCCTTTGGTAAATCTGGAAGGGTCGTAGCAAGTTTACTCTCGTGATCTCTGTTTTTATTTGCGCCTGAATGAAAATATTGCATGTAACCGGAAGAAGGGCATGGAGTTTAGTCTGACATTTTGAAACAGATCGAGTTAAGAGTTTGAGAAGTTGGAGCTGGTTCTGGGAGGAAAGTAGGCCCGCTGAGGAGTTGCTGTTGTTGGTAGTAGGAATAACAGTAACAGCAGGAGGGGAAGAAGGAGGAGAAAAAATAGCAAATACTACTTGCATAAAACTACGGCATGCCAGGCCCAGAGGTGAAATAACTCACCAAAGGGCACACAGCTTGTCTGTGCCCTGCCTCCTACTGCTACCATCCTGCCTGTGCCCCCCGCCCCCCACGGACTCCAGTTGACACTTGCTGTAAAGTCTTCAGACACAACCATGAGTCCCAGCTTCTGGGAGGCTTAGGTGACTGGAGGGGGCTGTGGAGCTGAAGCAGATGCTTTTCTCTCAGATCACGGCAGGGAAGGAGTCAAGAGGCCAGAAATATTCTCTTGGCCACATGGCACAGTGCAAGAAACACAGGCTTCCAGAGTCAAACAGATCAGGGATGACGTCCTGGACCCTCAGCGAGCCTCAGTTTCTCTGCCTCTACTGTGGGCATCGCAGTACCCGCCTATTTGGGAGCTAGTGGCAGCGGAATGCCATCACTCTGTGTGAAGCGTCTGGCACGGGGCCTGACCCAGGATACACACAGTTACTCTGATATTATCGCATCTCTGCTCGTGGTGTTATCTGAGATGACCACAGCTGTTCTCTGGTGCCGAGGGAATCAGCACCTTCCATTCCCGGCCCCAGATTCTACCCCAGCTCGCCACTTCTCCATTCCTTCACTCTCCAGAGCAGGAGAGATGGAGGGAGGAACCGTGGAGAACAGGGACCACACAGGGGGCGATGGGCAGTGGCAGCAGTGGGTCTGCACAACCCCCAGGGAGCCCCGGGCTCTCTCAGAGGGGCAGGGGTCAGCCAGGGATAGCAGATGAGGCCTGAGATGACAACGGACACCCAGTGCCGCTGGGAGACCCACTCAGGTGCCAGGCAAGAGTGGCTGCAAGGGTCTCCCTTCGGCGTGTGTGCCCCGGTCCCCAGCTTAGTACGTGTCAAGGCAGTAAAGGGTCAAGGCAGCAGGGATCAAATTTGAATATGGAAATTATTTTCTAACACATTTTTCAAAACACTAACTTTCCAAATCCAGACATCACCGAGTGTGCACGCGATTAGGGGAAGGAGCACAGCAGATGTGCCGTCGTACGTACAGCCATCCACATGGAACTGAGTCCGCCCAGGGCACTCTGTAATCTAGAGGCAGAATTGAGAGAGGCGGTATGTGAGGCAGCCCTTACCTGCTACAGCCTTTCTGTGGAAGAGCACTGGACCGATATCTAGCACTGGAGGCTTTCTGAGGGTATGAAGTATTTGTCCCCCAGTGACACATCAGTCAATAATTTACTGAGAACACACTTGTTTCAAGCCAGTACAGGGACAGAAAGAGGTAAATAATATAGTCTCTGCCCTCGAGTGCTTGAAGACACATTCACAGACAGAGACAGAGATTTTAATGTAATAGCCCCAGGGAGCAGTTGACCCACAAAATGATTACGGAAGATCAAACAGAGCTTGTTCTCTGGCTGGGGGTGGACAAGCACAGCATCATGGTGTTGCTGAGGCCTGAGGAGGGCTACGAAGGATGCAGAGCATTTGAGAAACGTGGGAGGGGCTGATGGAGAGAAGACTGTGCAGCCCAGAAAACGAAGCTGCACGTCGACCCCACATAGTATAGACAAAGCTCCGTGCAAAAAGCAAGAACACAGAACACTGCGAGAAGACATAGAAGATAAACTTATGGTTACCAAAGGGGAGAGGGAGGGAAGAAGGGACAAATAAGGGGTATGGGATTAACAGATACAGACTACATAAAATAGAGAAGCAACAAGGATTTACTGTAGAGCACAGGGAATTATATTCAACATCTTGCAATAACCTATAATGGAATATAATCTAAGCAAAACCAACTGAGTTTTACTTAGCTGTACACTTGAAAATGGACACGATATTGTAAATCAACTATCCTTAAAAATAAATAATTAAAAAATAGTAAAGACCAAAATATTACAGAGACAAAGCCAAATACACCACATCAATTAACGTAAATGAGCAAAATTTAGGTATTAAGACAAAAAGACTTTCAGGTTGGTTTACAAAGCAAAAGCCAACCGCGTGCTATACTCTAGAGACACACTTAAAACAAATTTAGTACTTTTATACTTCTTCCCATTCCCTGACTCTTAGTACATGCTATTTTATTTTCCGTTGTCAAGGTCTATAACACACACATTTCATTGTATAACCTTAGTTTTTCTAGTGTTTATTCGTAGCTCTACGTTTAAATTAGTATTGTAAATAACACTGCCAAACATTAAAATAAGGAATGCTATGGAGTGGGATAGATCTTTTCTTTAAAGTAAGGGTGGGTAATCAAGCATTCTGTATAAAAAGAGACATGTTTTACTTTGACAGAAAGGAGTAAAAGTAAAATCTTGTGCATAAAAAAATACCAAAAACAGTCAGAAGACAAATCTTAGAGTAGAAAAATATTTCAAGCACATCTGACAGATAAAGGGTTACTATCATACTATACCAGGAACTCCCTACAAGTAGATAGGAAAGACCGACAACTCAACAGAAAATGGGTGAAGTGTGTGACTGGAGGGTAAAAGGAAGAAATCAAAACGGCTAACAGCCGTGCAAGGGTGCTCTGGTTTACTGCGAGTCAAGGAGATGAAAATTAGAGCAATTAGACACCAGTTTTCATTCTTCAGATTGGCGAACGCTTGATAGGGGTAACAACCTAGTGCTGGTGAGAACGTGAGCAGGGCGCATTCTCGTGCTCTGCTGGTGGGAATTTCAGTCACTCTAAACCTTTGGTAACGTAGTCTGGCAACATCTAGCACATTTGAAAACACAAATATCCTTTCATTCTACTTTTTTATTATTGGTAATTGATGCTTTGGAAATACCAAGATATGTATTCAGTAGTATGCGTTTTTGTTAAATTTGGGGGGAACATCCTAAATGTTTATCAATAGGGATATGACTGAATAAATTAGGATGTATTCATTAGTAGGAAGTACTATGCAGCTATTAAAAGGACTCAAGTCTGCCATCTACTGAGTTGGAAGGAAGCCCATGATGTATAATTAAGTGGGAAAAGCACGTTTGCAGAGACATGCATACTATGACCTGGTGTCATACATACATACTCACACATACACATCCGACTTTGGAAAAACACACTCATACATACATACTCACAGATGTATTTTGTATGAATATAGAGAATGGATGGTTATACACCAGAATGTTTACTTGCTTATGAGGAATGGAGGGGAGGGATGGATGCAGAAAAAGAAAGGTTGAACAAAATGAAGTGTTATCACACACTTAACCTTTGAAAATCCTCAGAGCTAAGATGTGTAGCTTTGGGGGAGGAGAAATAGGAGTGCCCTGCTCTCCTTGATTTCTGTTCTATCAGGAGTCTCAGGCCTGCCCCAGGGCATGCCCCACACATGACAGCGGCCTGCTTGACACCACTTTGGGACGGGATGGGGTGCAGATCCGGGCTGCCTGGCAGAGACTGCTGGTCCCTTCGGCTTGCTCAGGGAAATTACATGTAGTTTTCAGTTTTGCATTCTAACAGTCAGACGAAGGCGTCAAATAAGCAGCAAGTGTTTAGCGTTAGATCCGGATGTCATCTCCAGCAAGAAACAACAATGCTTTGACTTGGGGAAAATAACCCTTGACGCCTAAAGAGGCTCACTTAAGGGCTTTCATGCCAGCATCTTGAGAGATGACTTTGCCTGCAGATGAGAGAGGCTGCCCGGGGAGAGCGATGCCCTCTGCTCTCTGGGCAAGGACTACGGTGGCCTTCACAGCAGCCATGCCCTGCCTGGACTCCTCTCCTTCTCCCCGAGGACGCGCTCACCAAGGGGACAGATTCGGGGGCTTCCAGAAGGAGTGCCGCCCCTGTGTGTCCCAGCGTGCTGTTGGGTACCAGCTTCACTGCCAGCGGTGGAGGAAATCTGTTAGCAGAAGGAAGACTTTGACGTCTCCCATCACCACAGATTGGTTCTAGAATTTTCCTAAGGGAAAGCTTACGGAGTAACACGCTGTAGGTTTGTGAGGTAGACTTCCTTCTGAGGAGAAATCCCCAGCTGAACAGGTGTTCAGCTTGTACTGAGAGAAGCAACCAGAAACCCTCAAAATGACTCCATGTTTTCCTGAGAAAACTAATCAGAGATTTTTTTTTTCCTTGAGAAAGATGATTTCAGGTCTCAAGAGATCTTCTGAAATCTTAGTGTGGCAGGGAACTGCATTTTTTACAGACAGATGTTGTTGTTAAATGTGCTTCTGGAGATGTTTGTTTAGTGCTTTCCTCTGAGGAATTCAGAGTGCTTTACAGACATTTTCTTCATTTTTTCTTAAGGCTTTTTTCTTTCTCCTGAACATGTTTTATGCTCGACTATAAATTTTTCATTCAGTTTTTCTCACTGAATTTTTTCTGAAATGTTTCCTGTTAACCTCATTTCCTCCCACTCTGCATATCCAATATGATATACTAACGCCAGTTCAGACACCCTAGAAAAGAATTCAAGATTTTTCCTTTCGGAATCTCAGGCTTCTCTTTCTCTATTTACTTTTACAAACTTTCCCATATTTAATACTTTCACCATACTTTTTTCCCCTTAAAAGAAGAATTGCTTGAAATATACCTTGTTCTTCCACATAAATAGCCCCTATTTTATTTAATTTTAGTTGTTTACTTATTTCTAACTGTCTTGCTTCACAAGAAGTTGAAGTAATTAATTTGTGGGAACTAAACACATTCTTTAACATAAGCACTGTGTAGTGGCATTGCAAATCTGATATTCATAGCAAAGTTGTGTTGGTTTTTTTTCAAACCTGTTTCTCCTTTCAGTCCTGAAGGAATTTGTTAACTTTCTTTCTCACTGTAATCATCCTTGAAGAAACAAAGAAAAAAAGAATCAAGACTTTAAGACAAGCTAATCTTTTGTAGAATCAGATCAGATACTTCCCTCCCTTTAGGAAATAACCACTAAGAACACCTTGTTACTGGGCTCTCATCAGATGGAAATGTAGTAGGGAGCCTGTGTCCTAAAGACCATGAAATTATGTAGAAGACACCTAGCAATCACTCCCTATTTTACAGATGTGGAAACTGAGGCTCAGAGAATTATAGATATTTGTCTGCAGTCACAGAAATACTTAGAGACACATTCGGAAGTTAGTTTAGGAAGGACTCCCCTGGCGGTCCAGGGGTTAAGATTCTGTGGTCCCAATGCAGGGGGCGTGGGTTCGATCCCTGGTCGGGGAACTAAGATCCCACATGCCTTGGGGTGAGGCAAAAACAAAAACAACAACAAAAAACTATCCCACATATATTAAAAGGATAAAAAATGAATAATAAAAAAGAATTTCGTTTAGGAGACAAAACATCTAAAAAGTCACTAAATGAGGTAGTAAAGAGCATGAAATAATGAATGATTTGATTATTCTGGGCAGTGGTGAGCTGGTAAGTGTTTAACTGCTGAGGGCAGGGGTGGGCAGGGGCAGCCCTGATTTCATGGTGCCCACGACCAGTTTCAAACTACCAACCTGAATGCATTGAACAGGGAGTTGGGAACAGATTTATACAATCTAGCTGGCTGTCAAGAGTAACAGAGATCTTCTGGCTGGAGCGGGGAGCAGGTCTCTAAGGAAGAGAACTAAGCTAGACCAGTTCTCTCCACACATGAAGGACCATCCTTGGTCTTTCCATGGGGCAGCTGCAGGACTCTGCAACTTTGCTCTTGCCTCAGCAGATACACCACTCTTCACCTGCTGAGCTATCACTTCCATTTCAAGGCCCAGCTTAAAAAAGGGTCCCAGTCAAGCTTTTCCCTGACCCTTTCAGAAATAGTCACTTCTACTCTGAATCCGAGTAATTTTTTAGACCTTTTATTAGGGTAATTACCAAAGCCTGACTTGATATTACTGTCAATAGACAGTGTCTTTCCCCAGGGGACTGTCCTTGGAGGACAGGGACCGTGTCTTACTCCTTCATTATTATCCGAGAAGCAATGCAGGATGGTGGGTGGGAGCCCAAGCTCTGGAGCCAGACTGGTCAGCTTCAGATCTGAGACACTGTGCTCGCTTACCTTGAGACCATGAGCAAGTCATCAGACCCCTCTGTTCACACCTGCAAAGTGAGACGTTAAACAGCAGCCTTCATCTCACACGCTCACTCTGACGATGCATGAGATTCCTGGATGTGTTTGGTGCTCAGCACACACTAAGCCCTTAGTAAATGTTGCCTGGTATTGTTTTCTCTAGCACACGGCCCAGCGCCTGGCACAGAGCTGATGTGCAGTTGATGTTGGTTGCATTACGTCGAAGTGAAGCAAGGATGTGATCCAGCTATCTTGACAGGAAGTTAAGAAAGAGTGCTGGAGGAGACCTCACGAACAGATTATTGCTGGGGAAATGAGGATGAGATAGTAAATAAAAATCAGTTGATCATAGGATTATAGGATCAGAACCAAGCTTTCCAGCTGTGGTATGATGAGCACAGAGCAGGGTGGGATCATGCATACCCTCCCCTCCCTCGGTGAGCTGGACGCCGTAAGTTTGTAAATATACCATTTGTCATTGCAATCGCTTGTGTAGACTGCTGTTCCTTGAAATATCTCCTTTTCAGTATTGTGCAGTTACTTTTAAAAAATCTAAGTGCTAGACGTTAAGTATAAATACTGTTGAATTTTATTCCATTTCGTTCAGTCCATTATTCCAGTGAATTCATACGGCTTCCAGCCTTGATTCTGCACTGCAATGTATCTTCTATCCTTTCTGGTTTGGGTTACCTGCAGTTTGGTGAGCATGACTTCTGTTTTGTTTTCTGAAGCACTACACAGGCCACTTCTAAAAACAGCGTCCCCGACATGGCACTAGAGACCTTTTTCTGTGTTGGCATTAATTCGTTAAACAATCTTTTTTTTTTTTTTTTGGATATGGATTTTAGACTCCTTTCAGATCCATCAAGTATACAAGAATCTATATTATATCCCCTCTTCTTCACAAATTTCATGAAAAAACTTTGCCAACATGCTATGTGTGCAGCATTTTTGTTTCACAGATACAGTGAGACTATCAGGAAAGAAAATACAGCCAGCTTGTTGAAACCTGTTCCTGATTAACCTATGTTAACTTCCAAAACCGACAACTTCCTTTTCCGACTTTAATAAAGGCTGCGTGTTTCAAAGTAGTGAAGTTAACTGTATCAGGGTAGATGAGGCTCAGTGCACAAACCTTGACCATCTAGGTGAGAAGTTTGGACACAGTCCTGAGGGTGGTGGGAAGTTGTTGACATTTTTGAATAGAAATTATATGATGAAATGATGTTTTCAGAAGAGCCGTCTGGCAGCAGTGTCCACGGTGGACTCTAGGGGAAACCTTATGTGAAGTTTGCAGTTGCCTGCAGTAATCCCAAGATGGGCTGCTGGACGACTGGGCTAAGCTAGTAGCAGTAAAGATGGAAGAGCATACATTTGGATTAAAGAAAAACACTCAGAGAGACACTGGGGGAACATGATAGCAGCGAAAGAAATAAAAATAGGTACCTTAGGGCTTCCCAATCCTTTTCACATAAGGGAACATGCAGAAAAAACTAGGGCCGCTTGGAGATGGACATGACCCAATGTCATGGGCTCCCACGGCTGGGTCTTCCCTTCCCCAAGCCCCACCTCCCCCAAATCACAGGCAGAAGACATTAAGCTCTCCACAGGGCTGGGAAGCTATTTGGACATTTTTGTTTTAGAAATGAGTAGTCTTAGTAATATGAAGAAAAATAGACTTGTACCAAAATCAGAACCAATAGTACGGAAGAGACTATACATGTAAAGGGAAGCAGATGTTTGCTTCAGTGCATAATTCCGAACACAGAAGTCACATATGGCTACACGCTTGGAAGAAAACTAGCATCAGGGTTAATGCCAAACCAAAGAGCCCAGGCCACCGAGCCACTGCCCGTGTTACAGTGACACGTGAGAACAGAGGCGGTGACTGTACAGGCCTAATTTGGGCATGAAAGTAGGCAACACCTACCAGACAGGTTGGGGGGAGGTATAAACCACACCAGGGGAGGCACTAGGTAGACTTAGGTGTAGACGAAAGCAGTAGCAAAGGAGTGAACTTCGGTTTTGTATGAATACGGAAATCGAAGCCACTTGCTTGAAGATTCATGACATACTGCCCATTTGTTGCTCCTTGCTGGTTTTCATAGTTCATAAATTAAGTCGTTTCGTAGTCCTGGTTCCTCACCTGTGCTACTAATTTGTTTTGCTGCATAGAGGAGAGAACATGCAGGAACTTGCCATCTATAATTCCTGGTGATAACTGAAGATGTTTGGTTATAGAAAGTTAAAAGGCGCTCCCTCTTTCTTCGATAAACTGAGTGGCAGAGAGAGAGCAAGAACCTACCAACAAGGCGTGCAGATTCTATTATAAGAACAGGAACGAAGGGCTCTTTCAAAAAACAATGGAACCCACACATTTCTCCCGATGATTGGCAGCAGGGCCACCATGTGCATGATGCCAGGGGCACCCGCCTTTCACACTGGAGTCCGTGAAGGGGAGGCACACGGCCCATGTGGCCACGTGTGGCAGCTCACAGAGAGACCTATCTGATCCCCCCCCGGGGCGCCCACCCAGCCCAGCAGGTGCGTATCCACGCTGACCGGTGACGTCCATCACCCCCTCGACCACACTCCCTTCCCCAGCCAAGCTGTGCTGTATTCTTTCATCCTGACTCACCATTTTATTCCAATTCAGATCCACCCAGTCCTCCTTGTGGCTTCCCACTAGACCTCTGGCTCAAGCCAAAGCACATCCTTCCGGCTCACTTGCTCCAGTCACTCTGTTGACCTTTCCAAAGCTATTTGCTGCTCTCACCGTCCTGCTCTCTGTTACAGCTGAGGAGAAAACACCAACAGGCACTCAAGGCAGGAGGCTCTGGCCTCCTCCCAGCACTGGGACAGGCTTCAGATTTAGCACTTATCACACGGTGCTGTAAACATTTGCTTACATTTCTGACTCCTTCACTCAGTGTGAACTTGACAGAGGGCAGAAAGATGCTTCTTTAAGCCACGAGGTTTAGCAGAGTGCCGGGCACGTGTTTGGTAAGTGGGTGGGTAGATGAAGAGCCTACCTTTCTTAGATCTGGACACAGTAAGTCTCATCCTGAGCGTGTGGTCTGAGGAGGATTCGTCTCTATTATAGACAATGCCTGCATCTTTGGACTTCGTTTAACAGCTTCCCAGGGGAGGCCAGGAGAAGCGGCTCTGTCTCCGCCAGTGGTTTCTGAGTCCTTGTTTATCCCTGTGCAGGTGGGCAAGTGGAAAGACAAGTCTCTGCAGATGAAGTACTACGTGTGGCCCCGAATGTGTCCTGAGACGGAAGAGCAGGAAGATGACCATCTGAGCATCGTAACGCTGGAGGAGGCCCCGTTCGTCATTGTGGAAAGCGTGGACCCCCTGAGTGGAACTTGCATGAGGAACACGGTGCCCTGTCAGAAGCGCATCATCTCTGAGTACGTGGCCTGGGAAAGTCAGATTTGCTCTAGCTGTCAGCACCCGGCTAGGATCCGAGGCACAGAAGGAATTGGACACCATGTCTGAATTTCGTTACAGTTGAGCAGTGGAGTTTCTGGCAGCCCTGTGGTCTGGCATCTGGTTCTGTCCGGATCATGACCCGGGAGAATTACTGCTAACCATGTTATCGTTTCTGGGGCCTCGCGAGGTCTCAGTGTCTGGGACCTCAAGTTCGTGGAGATTTAAGTTTACATTGGTGTTGAAAGATGTTTTCTGAGGCCAGCATGTCTTTAGAACCATTTTTGGAAATAGATAATATTAATCTATGCTGATAGAAGTCAGGATAATGGTTCTTTTTGGTGAGGGTGGGAAGGGCCTGCAAGGGAGAACAAGAGGCCTTTAAGGTGCTGGTAACGCTTCTGTATCTGAATTTGGGTTCTGGTTAAATGGGTGGGTTCAGTGTATGAAAATTCATCCAGCTGAACCCTTAGGATATGTGCACTTTCCTGATATATGTTATACTTCCAAGAAGCATTTAAAAGTATGAGAAAACATGGTCCAGTATGATGAGGTAATGAGATTATGGCAGTTCTGTGGTCTGATTTATGTCCTCACCCGGGCCTGCCATAACTTGTGCTGAGCTGTGAAGGAGGGCCTGCTTTGTGGTTGGCAAGGGTAATATTTTGCCTCTTGTATAAAAGCCTTGTTTTTGTTTTTTGTTTCTTTACCTGGTTAGAAATAAAACAGACGAGGAGCCAGGTTACATCAAAAAATGCTGCAAGGGCTTCTGTATTGACATCCTTAAGAAAATTTCTAAATCTGTGAAGTTCACCTATGACCTTTATCTGGTGACCAATGGCAAGCATGGGAAGAAAATCAATGGAACCTGGAATGGTATGATTGGAGAGGTACGTGTCAGGAATTAAGGGCCATGTCCGTGTTTCATTTAAATATTTTTAAAACGCTCATTTTATAAATTTTAGAAAATATAAAATAGTACAGCTGACTCTTGAACACCATGGGTTTGAACTATGTGGTCCATTTGTGAGCAGGTTTTTCTCAGTGAATATATGGTCGGCCCTCCTTACCTGTGGGTTTTGCATCTGTGGATTCAGCCAACCGTGGATCCTGTACTGTGTCTACAGTCTCCAGTTGGTGGAATCCGCGGATAAGAAGGGCTGACTTTGGGACTTAAGCGTCCTCAGGTGTTGGTGTCCACGGCAGGTCCAGGAACCAATACCGAGGGAAGATAGCGAAGGAAGGCTATAAATGAAATGTACTGTTCCCACTCTACAAAGGAAAGCACTGTAGAGCCCCAAATATTTTCTGCATGGTGGCCCCTTGCCTTCCTGGATGCCCTAACTGGAGCCTCGCGTCTTTCTCCCCAGGTGGTCATGAAGAGGGCCTACATGGCAGTGGGGTCGCTGACCATCAACGAGGAGCGATCGGAGGTGGTCGACTTCTCCGTGCCCTTCATAGAGACTGGCATCAGTGTCATGGTGTCACGCAGCAATGGGACCGTCTCACCTTCTGCCTTCTTAGGTGAGTGATGGGCTTGCAGGCGTGAAGGACATGGACCCAGGGACAGGTAGAGGGAAGGAGGAACAGGTGCAGGAGCTGATTTTTCAGGAGCTTCCCTCAGCCAGGGATTTCATTTTGGGGAACCTCAGAATTGATCGTTCTCCAGCATGAAAACTGAAGAATACCCTCAAAAATAGGAAGGCATGGTACCCGGTAAGAAAACAGTACAGGACCGGTAACCAGGGGTCCTGCTTGAGTCTCACTCCTGCATTTGACCTTGAACAAACTTGCTCCATCCTGGGATCCAGTCTCGTCATCCACAGAAGAAGGCATTTCGACTAGCTGATCTCTGAAGCTGCTTCCTGCTTTAATGATGTCTAATTCTGGATATCATTCAAATACCTGTTTGTTTCAAATTAGCTTCAAGAGTGGAGCTCAGTGCTACCAAAAAAGAGAAAAAGGTTTTTCTGTTTTCACGTGAATTTTTGGAGGCTTTGCCAGGTAAAGCTGCTCCAATTCTCCCTCCCACCGACCCCATCCTTCCCCATAGAACCTGTACCTCGCTCTCCAGCATTACTATGTGTCAAAGCCTTCCGTATGATATAAGACTGGGTGAGATGAGGCCAAGATTTCAATTAGATGAGGTCTTTTGTGAGCTCATAACCCCATATTTTTGGCAGGGGCTGTGAGAGCAAAGGGATTGGAAAATAAAATGTCACCTTGAAAACAGGCCACTGGGCTAGGAGATAGGAAGCTGGTTTGGTCATAAACAAGCTGAAAGCCCTTGGACCAGTCACAGTCTCTCTAAAGGATACCAACACTTTTTTTTATTGAACACTTACTATGTGAAGGCCCAGGCATCGTTGTACAAACTTTGATTATATTACTTCATTGACACTACCATAATACCCAGTTTATGGCTTAGGAAACTGAATCCTAGGTTATGCAATTTTCCAACCGTCTCTCAGCTAGTAAGGAGCAGATCCAGGATTAAAGCCCAGATGTGGCTGCCCTTGCAGCCTGTGTTTTAGTACACATGGGGGCATTTCAGAGCTCGACTCCTAAAATCAGGAAACAGTGCAGGGGGCCGAGACTAAGATGTGATATAAAATGGAAAAGCACAGACTTGCCTTCAGAGGCCCTCTGTCCATAACCTGGCCCTGCCACGTCCCGAGTATGAACTTACAAAGGGCTGGGACCTCTTAAGGCTTAGTTTACTGCTCTGTAAAATAGATATAACCATCCATAATGAAAGGGCCATCAAAGGATAGTAGAAACTATGTGATGAAAGTACTTCCTAAACTATATAGACCAACACAAATATTTTTTTGTATTTTGTGTACCGAAAGTTGCTCTGGGCTTAATGGGGGGAAGGGAAGCATAGAGACAGTGCATTTACTCAGTTATTTCCTAATCTTGGACAGACTGGGGTCAGAGTAGGATTTCAATCAATCAGACCCAAGGAGGAGAGGGTCTCTATTCCACCGTACAGAGGCTTTGAGTTGTACCTTCCACCTTTGCATCTCTGGCTGCCACCGCAAGGTTTTGCATTTCTGTGCATTTCACAGTCGGTGCGTGCCATATTAAATTAATGAAGTGACCAGGCTTTTATAATTCCCTTGGGAGTTCAGAAGTAAAGTAGGTTTCAAAATAAGGAAATATTTTCTAATTTTCAGCCCATTTCCTTCCCTTTTCAGTTTCATCTTTATTAATGATTTGGAAGGTGGAGGAAACAGCATGTAAATTCACTTAGTTCTGAATTTACAGTGTGATGTGACAGCTAAAAAGGCCAGGCTATTTTGAGGCACAATTGAGGAAGCTTTGTATTATGGGACTGAAGAGCGATTGTCTCTTTTTACAGGCCTCCAGAGAGAGGGCTCCTGGAATTCAGTATTCAATTTCTAGACACGTCTGAGCCAGAGAGATTTAGATCAACTGGAAGAGAGTCAGCAAAAAATGATTTTAAAAAGTTAAAGAAAGCATATGTAGAACATTCTTACTCTCTTGCCTGTTCTTGTCCCATCAACCTTGTCACCTGGAAATAGGGACTAGATTGAGGTTGTTTTGTTGATCATCATATCCCCTTGTCATTTACTAAATTCCCAGTGTTGTAGACACTGATATTTAATGTGGATGGATTTTTTTTTTTAACATTGACGTATTCTCCTACACTAATGATGTCTAATAAAATATACCACGTCAAACCAGGTTGAAAAAGCAAATCCAGGCTGGAAAGTTTAAGAGAAGTGAAGCAAGGGGGCAAGGGAGTTATTCATTGTGCCTAATTATTACTGAACCAATTCAAGCCACAAAGAGTAACCAAGTTTGTTGAGAATGAACTTGGCCTCAAGGCTTGGAAGCATTGGTGAAAACTTTTCCAGGTCCAGCTGTGGGGTGTGGCATATAGATAGGACTGCAAACCAAGAGCCAGTCCAACACGACTCACTTATCCATGTCTAGTACTTATTCTAGTTCCACTGTTTTCCAAAAGACCCAGATATTGGTCCAGTCATGGCAGAAACTATCTGTACAGTCTCAGAAAGGATGGGCAAGAGGCCGTCCTTCTCATACGTTTGAACGAAAACAAGCCTCGACACGCCCATCAGGGGAGTGGAGACGCTCAGACACAGCCTCTTACTCCTTCCTCCCTAAGCCAGGCCCTGGCTTTCTGAAGGGACGCACACACCTTTGGCTTGTTTCCCCAAAGATAGGAGTCACGCGAGTGAATGAACACGCGAGTCAGTCGGGACCTGTTTGTTCTCTGCGTTAACCCTGAGCGCCGATGTTTTGCTTCCCCAGAGCCCTTCAGCGCCGACGTGTGGGTCATGATGTTCGTGATGTTACTCATCGTCTCCGCCGTGGCTGTCTTCGTCTTTGAGTACTTTAGCCCTGTGGGTTACAACAGGTGCCTCGCCGATGGCAGAGGTAAGGCCAGCTGTAACCGTTGCCTTTCTGCCTTTCTCTAGCTCTCAGCTCGGAATCTCTGTGCCCCTCATCTGCTGCCTGCCTCCGCCCTAACCCTCAGTCTTCAAGGTCACCACCTTGGTGACTCTTTAGAAAGACCCCAATTAAGGGGTTCTAATCAGTGCTATGGTTTTTCATTTTACCTTGGTGTTCAGAAAATATTAATTGCTAAATGTACAGTGACAATTGGGATTACCATTGTTCTTTAACTTGAGAAGTAAGTAGAAGACTAATTCATAGCAAAGTAATATACCTTAAAAATAGTGACGGAGGGCTTCCCTGGTGGCGCAGTGGTTGAGAGTCCGCCTGCCGATGCAGGGGACGCGGGTTCATGCCCCGGTCCGGGAAGACCCCACATGCCGCGGAGCGGCTGGGCCCGTGAGCCATGGCTGCTGAGCCTGCGCGTCTGGAGCCTGTGCTCCGCAACGGGAGAGGCCACAACAGTGAGAGGCCCGCGTACCACACACACACAAAAAAAAGTGACGGATACACTTGTAACATTCTACTCATCTGTTCACTTGGAAAGAGTGGAGCTTTATCCTGACTTTTAAAGTTTATTGTGGAATTTATGAAAGATTTGCAAATGCATTAGATAAAACTAAAAATCATCACCCGTAAGTTTATCAGCAAGAAATAATGTCTGGGGCTTCCCTGGTGGCACAGTGGTTGAGAGTCCGCCTAACGATGCAGCGGACATGGGTTCGTGCCCCGGTCTGGGAGGATCCCACATGCCGCGGAGCGGCTGGGCCCGTGAGCCATGGCCGCTGAGCCTGCGCGTCCGGAGCCTGTGCTCCGCAGCGGGAGAGGCCACAACAGTGAGAGGCCCGTGTACCACACACACACACACACACACAAAGAAGAGATAATGTCTGTTAATATATTGGTATATATACTTCTAGTCTTTTAAGTTTTATGCACATGTAGCCATTCTATTAAGTAGCCCAAACTTAGTAGAGCAAGAATGTGAAAACTTTTATCTTTCTTCTATTATTACCTATCTTCTAGACTATGTGACTGAACCCCTTAACAAAAACTTGTGTAGATTCCAAAACTTTCTGATCATTTCCCATTATTAAAGCAAATAAACAACAAGAAGCAAACACACACACACACAAAGACCCCAATTTAGATGTTAGTTTGAATCTATATGTCCCCTCCCTGCCTCAAGCCTGACCCCAAGCCCAGTTCCACCCCTAAGCAAGTGAGATCAAAGCTGGCAGCAGAAACGTGTAACATAAACATGTCAGAGGAAACTCTTTTGATAACCTTAGGCTACGAGCAGTCTGTCCGATAAGATGTGCTAACAAGGCAGATTAGACACATGTATCAAGAGTAAGAAAACACAGGTTACCCCAGGGTACATGCAGGGTAGTTGTGGCTGAAACAGCTCTCCACAGCCCAAGGATAACCTCTGAGCTACAAGATCCCCAAAGCATGTGTCCCCGGCTTACATCTCGCTGCCAGGAGGTAGAGGAGGTGGGTATTGGAAATAAAATGGCTGGGAGATAACAATTCTCACCCACAGCTACTCTTTTTTTTTTTTTTTTTCCCTCAGCTACTCTTGGGGGTGGTCCATCTTCCTGGCTAGGAAGGTCCAGAGATGTGAGGGCTACCCATGTGTTTGAGGCATTTATGAGACTTCACAAAAAGTTTACTAGATTTCTGAAGGGGACCAAGGGGTCCTTGTAGATATCTCTTCTAAAACTTCCTGAGAGCACCAGGATTAGGAAATATTATGCCTTCTCTGCGTCTTCTCCCATCCACCATGTGAGCTGTATCCTGGAATTATGTGTCAAAGAGGAAAGATTCTTAACCCCAGCTACACATAAGAATTACCTATGGGGCACTTAAAAGACAAGGATGCATAGACCTCATATTCTAATATTCTGATTCACTAAGTCCAGAGCGGGACTTGAACCCTTGTATGTTTCAGAATAGTGGTTCTCTACCTTGGCTGCATGTTACAATAACCACCGCACCTCACCCCAGTTTAGTAAGAATCTCTGGGGATGGTGTGTCAGTATTTTGTCAAAGCTCCCCTTGTGCTTCCGTTGAATTCACGTCCAGGCTATGAGCCACCTCTGCACTGAGGTATTTCCAGGTGTAGACCTGCCTTCTCGTTCGGGGTGTGCCTTCTGGGGTGGACACTTGGATGCCTCCACAATGCGGAATAGTCAGGGGCTTCCTGCCTGTGCCAAAGGGTCATCCAAAAGCCATGACTACTCCCCATCCCGGTGGGCATTAGTAACAAGTGAAACGTCCGAGAAGCACGAGAGTACACGCACATGTTGACAATGTCAAGAACCAAAGCTAGTGTTCACCCTCCCCGACCCCGCAAAGAAAATCAAAGAGGCAAAAATTCAGACACAAAAATCAGAGCCAGGGCTTACGATTACTCACTTTACCAAAGGATGCTTGACTTCGCCAAAGAATTCAACATGGGGCCGCTTTAACTATCAAGTCTCCTTGGGGCATTTTACAATGCACAAAACTTTGATTTATAAACAGTTTTTTAGTTATGCATCTGTTCCAAGAAATAAGGTCCACTCGTGCAGATGTGTGTGCACAGTTAGATCTTAGGCTCGACATGTGTAGTCACTGATGATTTAGGTGGCTGAGCAGATGCTCTCAGGATCACAGATAGCATCGAAACACCTGTGCTAATGTGCTGTAAAACTGTGCAGGCAGGTGTTCGTTTCTGCAGCGGAGGGGCTGCATGCAGCCCCAGACAGCAGGCAAGATTTCACCATCGCCAAGCAGAGAAAGCAGAGAGGTCACAATAAATACGTGTGCAGAAGCCCTGCGTGATCTGTGTGAAGGTCGGGTGGAGGACAAAGGCAGCCTCCCTGTCCACCCTCAGATGCATGTGGCCAAGCCAGGGATCTCTGGCAGACCCTCTGGGCCGCCTGGTATTCTTTTACACGGAAGGCAGGCCCTGCTGGAGGGAACCAGATGGGAGGTGTTGGCGCTGGAGTGAGGTCAAGGCTGCCTTCAAAACATTGAGTGCTAAGAGCTGGAAGCCACAGGAGAATCAGGATCAACTGCATTCAAAGCGGCATCTGTGAATAAAATTGGAGGAGATCTATGACTAGTGGGAGAAAAAGACCCCACAAGGTTCTTGCTGACCGTCCGTGTTTTTTTTGTTTTTTTGTGGTACGCGGGCCTCTCACTGTTGTGGCCTCTCCCGTTGCGGAGCACGGGCTCCGGACGCGCAGGCTCAGCGGCCATGGCTCACAGACCCACACGCTCCGCGGCATGTGGGATCTTCCCAGACCGGGGCACGAACCCATGTCCCCTGCATCGGCAGGCGGACTCTCAACCACTGCGCCACCAGGGAAGCCCTTGCTAACCTTCTTTGAAATTGAAATGCTTTCTCGGTAGATACAAATACAAATTTTGGGAACGTGGTAATGAGGATGCAAGTGTGACCACAGTGGGATGGTTGCCTTCGTTACTCAGTCTTGATGGGCTCTTAAGGGTCTTACATCCATCAGGGCGGGAAGCTGGCTCCTGTGGCGCCCTGGCTGAGTCATGATCATTGGTTGGAGTAAGAGCCCACACACACCCCAGGCCTCTGGTTTTTCTCTTCCACCTTCCTGTGGGTCCCAGGAGAAGAGAGACACAAGCTCTCAACTGAAAAAGCTGCCTAAGGGTAGCTTTAGGGCTGGGGCTTTGCTGGCGGGTTTCCTGCTCTGAGCAGGAACTTACCAGCTCTATGTACCTGTAAGTTGAAATAGAACCAGTGACTCTGTCTTAACCTTCTGTCCTTGTCTTTTTTGTCCTGCCAGAGCCGGGTGGCCCATCTTTCACCATCGGCAAAGCCATTTGGTTACTGTGGGGTCTGGTGTTTAACAACTCCGTCCCGGTGCAGAACCCAAAGGGGACCACCTCCAAGATCATGGTGTCGGTGTGGGCCTTCTTTGCTGTCATCTTCCTGGCCAGCTACACTGCCAACTTAGCTGCCTTCATGATCCAAGAGGAGTATGTGGACCAGGTTTCCGGCCTGAGTGACAAAAAGGTAGGAGCACCGTTTGAAACCTCCCATCTTTCCCCCAGTCCCATTCTCAGCCATACTTGGAGCTCTCACGGACCTGTTAATATCCTAAACCTTTAGAATCGACCGTTCTTCCTTATGGCTCCTGAAATTGGGACACAGGAACAGAATTCAGTTTCCCCACCGAAATAATATTACTTCACGTTCGCCTTCTCACTTGTGAAAGGTTGTCACCAGCGCGCCCTGGGCCGCAAATGAGGGGCCTGGTGTGTTAGCGGTTTTCTGAGTACAGGGTTCCTCTTGTCTGGGGCGCTCAGGAGGCCTGGCAGCAGCACCAGGCTGCACCTTTGGGCTGTTACTAGAGGGCACCCACGCTGAGGGTGCCGGCCTGTCACGGCCCTCATTTTCCTCCCAGGGCTGTTCGCCTGCACGCTCCCCCTTTGTTCCTCTGCACGCTCGCGGGTTCCCAGGGTCGAGGAGAAGGATTGTTCTCATTGTGTCCTGAAGAAAGGTAGCTGCTGCCTAACTGGATCGGGGGGTGCCGATGAATGGGTTGTCCCCATACCAACCGCAGGCCTCCCTGCTGGCCTGTGCCGCGAAGAGAGGAAGGGAAGTAAGTGTCTACTGGTTGCCATGTTTTCTGGGTGAGGATGTGTAAAACCCAGGCTCAGTACCTGTGACTCTCTAGGTCTGCTGGAAGCAACACAGGTTCCGTGGGAGCTCTGGTCCAACCCCAGTCCTAGCGGCTACCTTCCTGGAGTGCCCAGGAGAGCCCCTGGATACCCCAAATCACTCTGGAGACTTTCACTTACAATGTCTCCTCTTCTCCGTTTCCTTAAGATTTAGAAAATGTGATTTCCCACCCCTTCCCCCAGGATGAAACTATGTGATATAGACGGATGTGTGTTTAGACCACATAGGTCAGATGTAGTTCATGCTTTATCACGTGGGTCAGCTTCTCCCAAGACAAAACCTTAAACACTTAGCAGATGGTTTGAGAAGAATGAAAAGGAGGAGATATTCTCTTTGGGGACTCAAGTTATGATTTCTCCATCTACTCTCACTACTCACCAAGGACATTCAAAAGCTTAAGGAAGATAAACAGCTTCTTAAGGGAATAAAAATGTATACATATATACACACACACACATACATGGAACACTCACGATGTTCACCTCTTTAGGTTGGCTCTTTCTTTGGTTTGTCTTCCTTTTCACTTTATTTTTCTTCCTTCCTTTTAAAAACGTTCCCTCTCTTCTATTTCCTTCTCCCTTATCTTTAAGCTTTTTTCTTTTTTTACTTCTTTTTTTCTAACTCATGATTTATTATGCATTTCTTCAGATAGTCATCCATCTATTACTTCATTCACTTTAAACCTTTCTCTCTCTCCTTGTTCCTTTGTCAGCGTCCTCCCTTTACCATTCTGATCCTCCCAGAAACTGTGAGCTAGACCCCTCCCTTCATCCCTTTCTACAGCTACTTTTTGTGTCTATTTCTGTGACCTGGGCAGTCGTGGTGCTGAGAGCAGCTGATCTCCCAGGGCTCCGTACTCGGATGTGGCAAAGCTGAGGTGGGCCACGGCCACCCTAAGACACGAATGTGGCAGAAGCGTGACAGACCGTGTCCCCACGTGTGGATCTGTCAGGGGTACGGAGGACCATATCCTCACATCAGGGAACGGCAGAGGTGTGCCGGATTATGTCCCCATGCAGCGTGTGGTGGGACCGTGTCACCACGCAGTAAATAACATGGTCGAAGGGTGGTGGGCCACAGCCCTTCCGGGGACTCTGGGCTGTTAAGTAGGGGATCCACCACCATTATCACAGTGTTTTCTTTCGTTTCCTCTGAGAATTGGTTAGGACACTGTATTTATGTTTCTCATCCTCTCAAGGGCCATCCGGCAACAACTGAATGATTTTCTACTTGAACTAAGCATAATTGAGATGGAGGGAGATTGTTTTCCCTTCTGTGGTTTGGAAAGAACATATTGTTCTGGGCTGCTTGAACAGAGAGGCTCTGCCCCTGTCTGTCCTCCACACCACATTGGCTATGTTCTGAGAAGTTGGATCCCATCTTTGCTTAAAGAACTTGAGTGGCTCCATTGCTTACAGAATAAAGACAACTTTTTTCAGGCGTGGCGCTCAGAGCTTTTACACATGATTCCCCGTGTGCACCAGCAACTCCGTCTCATCAGCCAATGCGTAGGCTCTCGCATCCTATGTTCTAGGCATCCTTGCCTCCTTAGCCTTCCCAGCGACACCTCTCTGCATCTGCCTGGGGTGTTCTTCTCCTTACTTCTTCACTCACCAAACTCCTACTGAAATTGCAAGACACAGATCAGAGATCCCTTTGTTTGTAAAGCCTTCTCATCTGGGCTCATCTGGGAAGTTAGCCATCGTCTCCTCTGTCGTGGCAATTATTCATACCTTTATTATAGCACTTGTCTCCCACATTGTAACCTACAGACGTGTACCTGTCCACATCTCCCCTTATTTGACCATGAGCTTCACAGGGTCAGTGACCATAACTTGGTTATCATTTTTACAAAAAGTCTGTAGGGAGAGAGGGAGAGATGGTGTACTAATTTAAGAGTCTCTTGCACAGAGCAGTGGACTAAGCATTACAGGCAAAGAAAGCAGCAAGAGAGCAAGAAGCCTGTAACAGCTGTTCAGTTTGAAAATGATTATCTGATCCACTTCAGAACTCTGCAAATGACAAAATAGCATCTGACCAGAAAGTGTCAACATAATTTACAGAAGTATAGAAAACATTTAAGTAACCAATGACATACAACTGCAGATCAGTGTCAGGAACAGTATTATAAGTCAGAGAGTTTTCTGAAAGTGCACTTAAAATGTCAAAATTCTTATCCATTTGACTTCAAAACACCTAAAGAAAACTAAGTCTTGAGAATGACTTACATGAGAGGAAGTATATTCTGTGAATTTAGCAAAAGAAAATAATAAAGTCTTCAAAACGATAACATTGAGAACAGAAATGAGGTGACTTTGAAGACTCTCTTTTCAGTGCCATGAAATTTTCATCAAGGAAGGTAACATTTAAAGTGGAGAAGGGTTTCTATACTTGTTTAGACTATCACGGATGACATATCTTCTATGTAACTCAGACCAAACGATAAATATTTTGGAGTGATGATGGGGAGATATTTGTCGTCATTAGATTTAGATATTTTAAGCAATTGTCTTCAATTTTATGGCAGGAAAATGTTCCCAGATCTCATTTATGTTAAGGTACAAAGTCAGAACGTTCAGAGTTAAATTTCCATGAAATCCTATTCGGGGGCTCCTTTTTTATTGGATGGCTTCCATCTTGCAATAGCACATTACATCATTGAATTCAGAATTATTCCACTACATGCTATAACTAAATATGGGTGCAAGTGCTAACATTTAGCAGCCCTACTGTACATTCCATCAGCTCTCCCAGTGGGAGGAGGATATAAGGAAGCTGGTGACATCTTTCTTCTCTTAACAAAGAGCCCACAATGCTCATTCTCATATTCTCAGCTGTCCAGATGGATTTCTCATTTCGCAGTCGGCCAACCACAGTATAGAGGAGAGTTTGGCCAGGCGAACAGGAGACATATTTTCCGGGCACTGGATACATTAAGTATTTACATATATGTTATATGAATAATCTTCATCAGGTATGACTATTCCCATTTTACAAATACGGGCACTGAGACTCCGGGAACTTTCGTGATTCCCTAAAGTCATACATTATCAAGTGACAGAGCCAGGGTTTGAGTTTCTGTGTGTTTGGCTTTAAAAGTCACTTTGCCAGGATGTCTCCCTTGTAGTGAATCCCAGACAAAGTTATGACACAGCTAAGGATCGGTATTGACACCCCTGCACCCCACCCACTTCCTCATTGAATCTCCTACCCTCTCATTCAATGACCTTCAGTTTTGGTTCCACTTAACCTAACCCTTCTCAAGTCACCATACACTACCACTGCCAAGACTGCTACTACTACCTCTACTACTAGGACTGATAATAATAATAGCAATTATCATTATTATTAATATGACTTCAACACTGATATCTCTGCAAACATTTTTTTCAGCTCTCAGGAGCCAGGCGTAATGCCAAATACATTACATAGATTTCTTATGTAATGGTGCTTTTATAATCATACCTTCATTTGTAGATGAGGAACTTGAAGCTTGGAGAGGTTAAGTCATTTGCCCTTCTGATGTTCCTGGCTGGCCAACAGCCCCTCAGCCGTGTGCCACCGTGTTCAGATTCCAGTGTTCTTTCCAGTTAATCCTCTTTCTTCCTGACCTTCCCATCTACCTTCCCGAAGCTCAACAAGTGGGATCCTTTTCCCCTATTAAACGGGAGCTATCTGATTAACTGATCCAAAATAATTAGATAGTATTTTAACATTTGCCCCTTATTTAATAAGTCTTTCAGAGGCATTGCTTTGAACAGAGAATGGTGGTGCTTTCGTGGACCTGGGCAGGCTAATGGCCCACAAATGGACTTTAGCCTGGGCCTATTGTGACCGTGAGCTTTAAGCCACTGTTGGAGGGTGGCAGAGGGGTGGCAGCAGGACAGAGAAGCGTCAGTGGTAGGTTCAGGGGGTGAAGGAAGCCTGCAGGGAGGCAGAGGCTGCCAAGGTCACCAGGGGCTGCCGTCAGGCCAGGGGGCTCCCGAGGCTGCGTTCACATTCCTACCTTACACATTCCTGCCACCAGTGTGACATACGCCCGCATTGTATTTTGCTGTTCTTTTCCTCAAGGAACTACGGGAACTTTATGAACTTTAAATGTCAAAAGGTGTTGATCTGGTTAATGAGGGCAGACATCTTCGCCTGCAACATTGAAGGTACAATCAGGATAGCCTTCTAAAAACTAAGGAAGAAGCCCGTGGCTTTTCTAGATAAAGATTATTCTGAGTTTCTGAGAAGTTCCATAGAGTCTGGAAGCTGTCTCGTGTCCTTCTGGCAGATAGGCAGTGTATGACTTTTTAAATCAGCACGCAAACAAATGTGTCCGTGTGCATCCTGGAAGAAAGCCAGCCTGGGGTAAGATATTTACACCACAACTACACTGATGTGTGATGCTTGGATGGCATTTGAGCATGGGTGAGGACATGGGTCTTGCTTGCCACTGTACAAATGGTACTTCCTTGCCCTATTAACTTTAGGCCAGAAGCCAGTGGAGGCAGCTGACCTCAAGCCTGATCTGTCACACCCTGGTTCTGGCCCAGACCATCTTGGTCAGGTCATGGAACAGTGAGCTAAAAGTAGCTCGCCAGGCAGAGCAGCAGGAATGACCGACTAGCCGGGGACCTAGAAATGAGGGCCTGGGCTGGGCCTCCAGGTAGCTGAGCAAAAAAAGGGTGTGACTTATTACATGGAGTCCCTTGGAGCTGTCGGGCATCTGGTCCTTTTGTTACAGCTGGCCAAGAGCAGTTCTGGAGGAAGTGACAAGAGAAGAAAACTCCCCAAACCCTGGGACTGTACGGGGTACAGGACACACATGGGTGGGAGAGGGGACACGTGCCCATTTGTCTCCTAATTAGCTGAACCTAATTAGCCGGTCCAATGCATGGACCACCACCCCAAGTACTGAACCCACTCATTCCTGCCAGGGCGGCCTCCATCCAGATGCATCCAGAACAAAGCCCTGGGGCTTAAGCAGCCCAGCTCTGCTGCCCAGGGTCAGCTCTCAGCACTCCTCTAGGTTTCTTTGAGAACGGGGCTGCTTACGGCCCCCAGCTGGCCCCCGTGAGCTCTAATTCCCGAGTCCATTCGTGACTGGCCGCCCTGACTGAGGCGTCCAGTAGGGCTTAGCAGTGGCCACCCTCCCGGCCCAGGGATACGGGTGTCCCCGTGTTGATTGCTGAGCTCCCGAGGGAACCCCAGGGTCCCCTTCCTCTCCTCTCGTGTCCCCTTTATAGCATCAGGCCTCGCTCTGCCCTCCTCTCCTTGAAGGACCACCTGCGTCCTGACCCTCTGTGACTTCCCACACAGGATACCTCACCTCCCACCTCTGCTATACTGTTGGGGCTTCTAGGGGTTGAACGGTGGTCCCCCAAAAGATACGTCCACATGCTAATCCCTGGAACCTGTGAGTGGTGACCTTATTTGGGGAAAAAAAAAGATCTTTGCACATGTAATTAAGTTGAGCATCTCAGGTTAGGACCGTCCTGGATTGCTGCTAAATCCAATGGCAAGTGTCCTTATGAGAGAAAGGCAGAGAGAGAGCTGACGCAGAAGAGAAGACCAGGAGAAGTAAGAGGCAGAGACGGGAGTGTGGCAGCCACAGAAACACCTGGAACCACCAGAAGTTAGGAGAGACAAGGAATGGCTTCTCCCCTAGAGCTTCTGGGGGGAGCGCAGCCCTGCTGACACCTTGACTCCTGGCCTCCAGAACGTGCGAGAAGAAATTTGTATTGTTTTAAGCCGCCAGAGGCTTGTTGTGGCAGCCACGGGAAACGAACACGGGGCCTCAGTGCCCCTCCTGTAACCTGCACTCTCAGGGGCTTGCCCCCCTTAAACCCTGGAGCTATTACTCACCTGCTCTTGTCAGCCACCCAGCCCCGTCCTTCCAAAGCGGGTATTTCTTACAGCAGAATCCAGTTCATTCCCCCCTGCCCCCCGACTAATCTCCTCTGCTTGGAAGAACAGATCTACGTCACCCTGAAGATTTGCAGAGACATGGTTTACACCCAGAGGGAGTCTTCTCCCTGCTGCTTAATTTTAAGGAGACAATAAAAATCCCACGTGTCACTGTGTGCTCCCTTTTGCTCTGTCCTTGGGCCTGATTACTGTTAGTTTCTCCCAGTATGTAGCGTGTTATCTGTGTGTACGCTCCCCGCGCAGCCTTCTACTAGACCTCTGAGCAGGGAGGCCATTGTCAAAGGGGACTGAGGACATGTTTTTGTAAGATGTATCATTTTCACGACTCTTCTGGGGAAAATATTATTAATGCAGCCCTCTTATATTCTGGATTTCACTGTGCTGTTCCTATCACGGGACTGCAAGGGACGTTATTTGATCATCAGGTACAAGTGATGTTTTGCTCATCAAAGGCAAACAGGTGTCCTCTCTCTTCATGTAGATGAATGTATCTTCCCTGTTACATAGGAGTGCACACTCACATATGCAAGTATATGTGTGCATATGTGTGTATAGATACGTATATCTCCATCCTCCGAAACTACATAAAGATAACAGGATAACTGGGTAGTTAGGAACTTGACACTTAGCCAAGCTGCATAAGGAGCTCAAGTTTCCCATGTCCATAGGAACTTCCGTTTTACAGAGTTGATCTGAGAAAGGACGTCTTTACCTGGAAAAGAAAGAAACTTTTGTCTCATTCTGCTGATATTAGTGGAACCATCATTTTGTGAAATGAAACAAAAATGAAATGAAGGAAGGAAGAAGAAAAGAAAGAAAAGGAAGGAAAGAGAAAGAAGGAAAGAAAAACGAACATCAGAACCCAATCGTAAGCTAGATCTGCTCTGTGTATCTCTTCTTGGAAAGGTGGTCCTGTGCAAGGTATTGGAGAGATAGATGCCTTCCCGGAGCCATGACATTTTTTATAATTGCTACTACACAGATTAGCATGAGGATGAATTCACAGTTTCCCCACCTGAATTGACCCCAAGTGAAAGCCAGCAATAGACAACAAGCAATTTTATTAACAAAACTCAAAGCATGTACCACCAAGTGCAGTACTCAAGCTTTGGGTGCGCTGAGAGCGGGAGAAAATAGTGAGCGTGTCTCTGAACTGGTCAGGTCCTTGAATTTATCTGTGTGGCTGCCATATGGGACCTCTCTGGTCAGGCCATTTCTTCCAGGTTGGGAAGAGCAAGCGGCCCTGGGGAATCCCATAGAAGTTCGAATCTACTTATGGTCAAGTCTCTGGTTGTGAGAGAAGTGAGCCCTTGCATTTAGCTAACTGTTGAAAGCAGTTTTTTTATTCCGAAGTTTATAGATGTCCAAGAAAAATAAGAGGGTTCCTCAACATCCTTTTCTCTCTGGTTAAAAACAAAAATTAGAAATAAATGTTTCCGTAAAGGGGGCTTTTACAGGCTGATGAAATCTTAGCTTGTGTTTTGAGGATTTATTAAGAACTAGTGTTTCACTTCTGGGCAACTAAGTTCAAGTCCTTTGAGACAAATTAACGCAGCCGTGAAAATTTATATGTGGCCAAAGGCATCGGGCCTAAAATGAATCAAGTTTTAGAGACGTCAGAATTGTATTCACAGTGCAGACTGTGGCCCGGGCTGGCTCTGGGCCTTCGTTTTGGTCTTTTGGCACTTCCAGTACACCCTCCACCCCATAATGGTGGCAAGAGAAGTGGGCAAGGGCCTCCGTGGCCCGTGTGCAGCCTGGTGTATTTTGGGAAGCCTTCTGCATTGCCGGGCTAGCTGGGCATGTGCTAGGGCCAGGAAGGTAGGGAAGCGGGTGTTCGGAGCGGGGTGAGGGTGGTGGCTGAGAGAGCCTGAGGCTGGGGAAGCCCAACCATTTCTTCTACAATTCACGTCAAGGTTTCCTTTCCAGCGAGGGTCACAGAGAGCCCAGGAGAGACGGCTCATCCTCTGCAGGCACCAGAGCCTCAGACATTTCTTCTGCCCTATTTGGGAAGATCAGATGCAGAGTGTCAAGGGCCATGGCTCCAGGCAGCTGCCCACATGGAGGGTCCCCGAGGTGCAGGCAGCTTAGACTTTCAGGACGCAGAGTCGGGAGGAGGAAAATCGGGGTTCTGGGTCCTCTGTGTAATCGTCATAGGATTAGTCTGTCCATGTGGACCTGTCTGTGTTGGCGACACCCAGGAAGGGGTGGGTTAGGGCCAAGTCTTGATATCAGAGTCACTCAGGGAACCCTTTCAAACGAAACAGGACTCTGTCCATCCAGCTGGAAATAAAAGTCCAGGTGGCAAGAGCTGCCGCCTGAGCAGGACGCAGCCAGGAAACCAGACATGTGAAAAGGGTTGAGAGAGGAGCCGCTCTGCGGGGAGCTACTGGAGGGCTGCGCCCCCTCCACTTTCCTCCCACCCCTCAGACCTACTGAAGGGGCTTTGAGGGGGTCACTGGGAGAGCTTGGCATTCACCCCCTGTGGTGAGAATGGGGGAGGGGCTGGCATTTGCCCCAAACCTGAGAAGACCCAGGTGACAGGTTCCCACCCACGGCAGGTCAGGCCTGCATCCCTCGAGTCCACATCAGGCCACTCGGGCAGGAGGGGGCCAGTCTGGGCCGGGAGTGGAGGGAGGTGATTTTAAAGGTACCTGCCCACTGGGCTTCCTGCTCAGGATGAGGCAGCTGCCCATCCAGAGATACATGGGAGGGTGGCAGCCGGCGGGGGAGCCGGAGGGATTGATGTAGACGAGCAGCTCCCTTCAGGGAGCGAGACCCAGGTGCTCACCGAGAGGCTCTCGGGGAACCCGTGAACTCGCCTGCCCAGGAGAAGAGTCTGCCCTGCACAGCGGCCTCGTCCAGAGAGCATCCGTGCCGGCTCACTACGGCACCACGAGGTGGGTGCTGCCCGCCTCCGGCTTCTCCTACTCTCTGCCTTCCACCCCAGGCCCCCCAGAGACCGGGGGAGAACAGAACAGCTCAGGGGCAGGTCCCGTAAGAGCCGGCGTCAGCACCTGGGGTTCCTGCAGACACACGGCCGCCTCGGCCCTTATTCATGAACAATGATTGAACTATTTAATGCACACACGCTATGTGCCTGTTGTCAGACTCTTCACATCTGTGTCTCCTTTAATCCTCGTGCCCACCCTTTGCGCTAGATATTATCGACATCTTTCCATAGATGAGGAGAGTCATTTAAGGGATAAGCAAATTCGCAAGTCACACAACCAGCAAGTGAGGGCATCGGATTTGACCCAGGGAGAGCCGACTCCAGAGCCTGCAGCCGTCCTGTCTCACTGCACTGCCGTAGCCCCATGTGCTCTCTGTGTGGACACGGGGAGGAGGGACACGCTTCTAGAGACACAGGCCTGGGGCAGCAGAACCCAGACCAGCCCCCGTCGCGGGACCCTGTCTGACCTGGCTTCTCGGATTCTCAAGGAGGTGATTATGGAAGCCCACCAACCCACTGAGAGCGGGTAGACCCTCTGCCCAGGAACCTAGAAGAGACTTCTGTTCACTCCAGTCTAGGAATAGCCAAGGGCTCTATTGTCTTTGTTTCTGAACTCAGCCCCTCGCACCTTTAAGAGCCACGTACTTGACGAGTGTTGCCTGGATGAATGAATGAATCAAAGAGACACGGAATGTTGTCGGGCACCATGTTTTCTCCCTTCCAGGAAGTAACCGATATACATACTTACTTAATCTGATCCTACTCTCAAGAGAGAGGAAAGAATTGGAGAGGAGGGAAATGTATCGTTCTCCCCCAGCTCCATCCTCCTCTTAGGAGGGAACTAGAGCAAGAACTGTGTTCACTTACTGCTTCTGAAGTGCTCGTGGCTAGGAGACCATCAATGGCTTAAGTCTAGAAACCACCTCGATAGTAAATGTGCTAAAGGCTTAATTCCTTCAAACTTCCTCACCCATCTCCCAGTTCATCACTTGCACGGCACTGGGTTCTGAGTTAAGCATAAGGCAGTTCCAGTTCTTGCAAGAACTGATTGCCAGCAGACCGTGAGACAGCTGGGACTTGGCCTCTTCTGGACCGAGTACAAGAGAGCCGTTGAGCTGGGTGTCATCCTGGTACTGAAGAGAGAACGCTGTGATGTCTAGTGATGTCTCCTAGTGGCCTCGAGTACAAATTGGACAAGATGGCAAACAGCCTCGCGTTAGGAAGCACGCTGCGGCTGCAGACCTCCCGGGCAGAGGTGCCACTAGGGAGTGAGTCTCCCAGGGAAAAAAATGCACTTGAACACACAAGGTCATCCACTTACGTGTCTTTACGGGACACACCCACCCATGCCTGCAAACGCGCGCACACACCAGAGGGTGCAGATGCGGCTCTGACTGGGCGTGCTGGGCAATTTCTGCTTTTTTCCGTTTCTCCTTGTAAAAGCACGTCAGATTAATTCCGGCCAGTTACGGCCAAATCCCTTTCTCTCTGCCAGTCAGGGCCGCCTGAACAGGCAGGAGGCTCTCTCACCTGCTTCATTATGGAAATTGATATTCCAGCGCTGAAGAGCCAAGCAGCCTTCAGCACAGCAGCGATTCCAGGCTGTGATGAGAAGAGGTGGTCTGACAGCTATAAATAACAGTTCACGGGACATGTGGACGTCAGTTAGCTGGGGGTCAGATGTAACCATGAATGTATCCATACTCAGAAGACCTGCAGTCAAGGGCAAGCATGAGCCACCATGGAAAGGGCACAAAACGACACACACACACACACACACACACACACACACACACACACACACACACACACACACACACACACACACACGCTCAAGCACGAAGAAATCAATGAACACTTAAGATCTCACATGGTGAGATTCATTTCTTTGGAAAAGGCCTGCACGGTTCCTCCAGGAGCTGCTATACGCAGAGCAGGAGTCTTCCCAGCGATCACAGCTGGGAGGACTGACTTCGCTCTTGACTGCCTCGCCCTGTCCCCTCACCCCAGCACTTGAGTTAGAATTACAATCTCTCCTCTCAGTCCCGAGTCATCAAAAAGAGGCTTTTAACAGAATCAGGTAATTGTCACCCTGGTCGTCTCTGCTGGGGGTGGCACAGGCCAGACACAGCTTCCAGCAGCACGGGCACCTCTGCTTGGTGGTGTGGTCTCGGTGACAGGAGCGGGGCTGGGGGTTGCAGGGAGGGCTTGTTGGGAAGCTGGGCAGTTCTCCAGCCCCTCCTGAATAGTCTTCATGATGTGCCCTCAGTTTTCGGTTTGAAAGGTCGCAAAATCACACATCATCCACTACACCCAGCATGGGTCCCTCCGGGTTACAGATGACCCAGCCAAGCGGCCAGTCTACCACCACTCCCCCTCCCTTGCCGGAAGCAGCACTCCGTGCACAGCGCGGCATCCTCGACATCCTTGCAGGATCTGAAGGACGCGTGGTTCAGCGAGGAAGGAAGGATCCCTGAAAGAAAATGGTGCCCAGGGCAGTCCTCAAGTGGGGCTTATTGGTCTGCGTGACCGCTGCTGTTGTGGAACATTTTCACGTGCTTTCTAGTTGAAACATTTATATAAAGAACTAAAAAACTTTAAACTATCTGCTACTTAGAATGAAGAGATCTTGGGGACATTTAGTAATAGTTTAATCACAGGTTAGTGAGACTTTTTTTTTAACATCTTTATGGGAGTATAATTGCTTTGCAATGGTGTGTTAGTTGCTGCTGTATAACAAAGTGAATCAGTTATACATATACACGTATCCCCATATCCCCTCCCTCTTGCGTCTCCCTCCCACCCTCCCTATCCCATCCCTCTAGGTGGCCACAAAGCACCGAGCTGATCTCCCTGTGCTATGCGGCTGCTTCGCACTAGCTATCTACCTTACGTTTGGTAGTGTATATATGTCCATGCCTCTCTCTCACTTCGTCCCAGCTTACCCTTCCCCCTCCCCGTGCCCTCAGAGACTTTTTTGTTTTTAAGATTGTCTCCCTTTTGACACTTAGATGTGATTCCTTTGGACTGAAAACACGGGGCTTTTGATTTTGTGGCCATGGATCATGTAGGAAAATAGAGACTTTTTGGATGCCCTGGAGGGGAGCTTAGAAAAGCAGCAGGGCCCAGGAAGTGGGGTATGAGTACAGAAAGAGAAGTGTGAGGGCCAGCCCTGACCCCAAGCAGAGGGAAGCCCTTCCCCTTCCTCCAGCGCTTCATCACCGTCTCCTGCCTCTCCCCCAGCCCAGCTACCCCACCCCTGTCCTCCTACCACCACCAGACCCCACCTGTCACCCTCCACTAGAATCACTGATCGATGCCCATTTCCTTCACTGCACTGGGCACTCCTTGAGGCAACAGACATGCTTTCAATAACTCTGTTCAGCTCCTGGGATAGTGCCTGGTACATTATAGAAGGGTGTTAAGTGAATGAATGTTCCCAGAACAGAAACTAATAATATTAGCACTGAAGTTCTGCTTTCTTATGGATTAAATTGCCTTTAATGAGCTAAGCATTTACAGTCTTCCTTCTCTGGGGAAATGTATTTCTGTTTCTGAACAGCTGACTTATAAATGAACTATTGAGGACAGCGTGTTCATAGGTTGGGGCCTGCCTATTAGAAATTGCATTTCCAAAGCCAAAAATACATCAGTCTTTGTATTGTGCGCTCCTCTGCAGTGTGAGCAACCATGACCATCATCCGTGGTGGTCACTATGGAAACCACATCGGTAGTTATGGTCTCAGAGTGGACCAGTCATCCCTGACCAGGGGTTGCCTTCCTGGGCTAGATGCTCTACATTCTTGGTCTTCTTTACTTCTCCTCCCAGACCTTTTAGGCAGATGCTACCTCTGCTTTCCAGAAGGGAAAACTAAGACTCAGCTACTGGAAAGCATGTGGTATGGCTGGGTTCCTAAGCCCCTCTGGTGCCTCAGTTTCCTAATTATAGAATGGGGAAAGAAATGTCACCTACATTATAGCTGTTGTGCTGATTAATGATGTATCGTACTGTCTATACTTATAATACTGTGAAATGCTTAGAATAGTGTTGCATCCCTCAGTAAATGTTAGGGTTCGGATCCTATGACAGACCCAGGGTTTGCACCGGAGTCCATCTCACAAAGGCCATGCTGTTTCCAGCAGATGACTAACATGTGCTTGGAAAGCCGCAGACAAACTGCTCCTAATCCACTCTAGGACCCACCCTCCCTCTCCCCTCCAGGATCCCTGCACTTGTCTATTTCAGTGAGATTCAGAGACGGGGTGGGGATGACTAGTACTATGCTAGGACTGGAAAGGTGTGCAGGGGAGGATGGAGGTGCCACTCTGCAGTGCTTAGACTCCCTGAAAATAGCTCTGGATCCAGGGATGTCTGGAAAGAGGGTATCTGCCATGGGCAGCAGGCGCCCGGGACCTCTTTACAGCCATCCTGTGGGGCTTTGAGAGAAAAGCCCCTCCTAGGATGCTTTTTGAGCGTCCTCCTAGGTGCGGAGTAAGAGCTCAGTGGTCGTTTCTAAATCTATGTCTGTCACCCATCACTGTGATAGAAAACAGCTACTTCAAATATTATTTCCTTGGGCAAGTGGGCCCTACCCCAACAGTCTCTTACAGGAGTGGACAGACGATAAACCTGGGTTCCTCTTAAAGCCTTCCCTAACTGCATGGGCTGTATTGCCCAAGAGTTGTCTGTCCTTTCAGACTCCAGGAAAAAGTAAACCTAACTGCTTCTACCTCAAGGTCTCTTTAAGACGTAGAAAAGAGCTTTCGCTACACTGCGAATTATTGATGAAGCCAGAGAATTTATAACATCCCTACGTTTATTATTAATATCCATTTTGACTAGTTTATTTAGCAATAGAAATCATGTTCTTATTGTCGTAAAGAGTTGCTACTCTATCATAATTTGTCCGCTAATGAAGGAAAGACTGATGCTCCCCAATGACCCCTCGCCATTTGGAAAATTCCCAGAAAGTCAAGTTAGATGTGGGTTTGGGAGAAGAGCCTGAGACCCAATGGTTTCAGTCCCTGAAGCTCCTCTTCTCGGTAGCTAAGCCAGGGAGCTCTCTTCCCATGTTCTATACCATTGAGGGGTCTCCACTGGCCAGTTCACACTTTAGACATGCTGTGTTAGTGCCCCTTATCTTGCGTACCTCTGTGATGCAAGCCTAGTGTGATGGTGTTCTCTAAACAATCAGTTGCATTGTTTTTCAGTCTCACTATCTACTCTTCATTTATTCATTCAGCCGTTAGACTCTAAATATCTACATAAACCACTGCCCGGAATATGGTGTGGGAAGATCAGAACAGCTCTGTGCAAGCACGCTCTCTCTCTCTCACCTTCCTGTCATCACTGAGTTCAGAGTCCAACTACACATCTGTCCCTGTCTATCCCAGCGGCTGCCACGCTGTCCGTGGTCAAGGCCTAGAGGCCTGGCGGTAAGAAAGACCAGTAGCTGTGCTTCTTTTTCTCAAAGAATCTCTCCTGAAACCCCTCCCACGTTCTGTAAGCCCCCACTTCAACCTGGATTCTACCTCCTAGCAGAATCCTGCCACTTTCCACAGTTCCTTGGATTAACTAAGGCCTCTCTTGTATCATCTGCCTGACTTTTTGTTTAAGTTTTTCTGTTCTCTGCACTTAGCATAACACCCAGTACATAATAGCAATTAATTCAACAGGTTATTTATTGGATGGTTACCACAGTTACATTGTGAGTAGGGTTGCCAGACTTAGCAAATAGAAATATAGGGTACCTACTTAAATTTGAATTTCTGATAAACAGCGAATATGATTTTAGTATAAATGTGTCCCCAGATTTCATGGAACCCTACCTGGGAGGTGCTGGAGATGGGCTTAAACAGCCCTGGTCTCATAGTCCGGTGAGGGGGGCAGACACTCAAAACAGTAGATCAAGTACCATGATAGAGGAATGTCCTTGGATGTGCCTTTCAAGGTTAAATAAACCCAGTCTTTTAACCTTTCAGCATGAGACTTGCTCCCCTTACCTTTAATGGTTTTCTGAACCTTCTCAAATTTCACTTGTGAGTTACAAGAGAGAGCACAGTGATCATGAAGCCCTCCCACTGGCGCATCACAGGGCCTGGCAGTGTGCTTCCCACCTGCCACATTTCTCTTTAGCTTCCCATTATAGGCTCCCTATTTAAATAGGAGCACTGCGTTATCGGCTCGTGTAGCCTGTGGTCCTCTAGGGCTCCATGATCCTTTCTGACCATGCTTTGACAAAGCCAGTTCCTGCCCCTTCTTACTCCAGGACCATGTGGTTTTTACATCCTGTGAGGGTTACTTTGTTCGATCCCTAATTGAACTTCATCCTTTTAATATCCTCTTTCCTCATGCCAGACTTATTACTTTGATGTTTAATTCTATTTCCAAATGGCCAGCCATCCAATCCAATTTAATGTCATAGCAGATTCAAGGAGCAAGTTTTACGTCCCACCATCTAAGTGAGTAAAGAAAATGGTACCTTTCCCTGTGTATTTAATGTTACCCTCACCCTCCCAACTCAAGCAATCACACCTACCCCTTCACCAAGGGTCCCATCTACCTTTTGATACAGAGAAACTTTTTTCTTTACAGTTTACTCTGGCATTGGGTAGAGACTTTTTCCCATTCTGTTAATTGGCTCCTGATTTGAAATTTATAGAATAGTTTTAAAGTAGACTAGGTTCTCTGTAAACCATTGACAAAGGGAACATGACACATGCACTTGGAACCATTAAAAGGACCCGGTGGGCTGGTATCTTAAAAGAATCATCATGGAGCTTGATAAGGAAGCTTGAATAACTTCCTGCTAGGTAGCTGAGACAATAGCCCAGTTAGTGCACACATTTACCTCTAATTTACGTCCACCCAGGTAAGGATTTAAAGAAATATAAGTGTGAAATGGACTCATCTAGATTATTCTCCCAAATATATATGGCAATTCATAAGCAAGCTACCATGCCAGTAATTCTCTCTCTTCATTTGCTTATTCTAGAAGAAGTCTCTCTCCAAGCCTGAGACGAAACACGCCTTGGGTTTTAAGTGGAAAAATTAACCTTAATATGTTTATCTGATGTGAACTTGAAGTTGTTCTTCTGAGAATTCACATCAGACCAAGCTAGCGGGGCTAGACTCAAGGAGAAAGGCACCGACAGGAGTTATGTTATTACAGACAAGAGTTTCCAGGGAGCAGTGACCCTAAAAGGCAGTCTAAGCTCAGGACATCCTGTAGGGCAGGCCCCAGTTAAGCAACTGATCTAAAATCTCAAAGAGGTTCTCAGAGAGGTTTATCCCTCCCTACCTGTGTTTCTCTTTTTCCCCACTAATGGAAATTATATTATATGGTGTGACATGTTCATATTTAACATATTTACAACGTTTGTCTCTCCCTGCTAGACGTAACCTCCGTGAGGGCAAGACTTTTTGTCCTTATTTACTGATGTATCCACAGTAACTATAATAGAGTCTGGCAAACACAGGTGCTCAAATATTTGTTGAAGAATGAGTTAATGAACTATTTAGTCGAATGAATGAATGAATGAATAAGACAGTTATATAATTCATATAGCGGTCATAGCATAAGCCAATACGTCCTTTTCTTTATCAGCCATTTGAATGTGAGGAACAGGAGATAGTTTCATCGATACTGGTGGGGAAGAGAGGGTAATGTAGAGAAATATTGGACATTTATAGTCTCAGAATTTGCTCGACTTGTGATTTCTGCTGTCAAATCATCTAAATCAAGCAGGTGTATAAGAAGAATACCGAATACTACTACTATTGTGGCTGGTCATATCTGAAATTATACAGTGATTTCAGGATTTATTTGGCAAGATACTCGATTTCTCCAAGCCCCTGACGGCGTCTCCTCTCATGTGTGCGCAGGGTACGGTGGGCCCTCTGTGTACGCGTGTGCTCACTAAGTCTGGACTGTGTTCTCTGAGTGTGAGACCTCAGCTTCTCAACCAGCCAGGTGTCCAGCAAGTGCTTTCTGCTCTCCCATCACTCATTTAACAAGAGGTAGCCAGCCCTGAAATAACTGTAACAGTGCCACTTGCCACTTTTAGAGGGAAAAGAGATAAGTGATGATAAAACCAGCTTTATATAAAGGAATTATTAAAAGTAAAAACTGTTTCTAAGATTTTCCTGGAATAAACACACATTAAACACAATCTCTTAAACCATCTTTGATCTTTTGGGTCTAAATTCCTACGCAGCGTTCCCACCCCAGCATCATGGTGCATAGCGGAGCTCAGCGAGGATGTCTGATGAAGGGTAACCCTAAAGAGGAGTGTGAGTTACCGTAGTTCAGGATGACTGACGACGAAAGGATTGAAAGTGAAAGGGCTTTTGACTTAACCCTCAATCAACTGGAAAAGTTAAATCCATTCCTCTCCGGATGTGGTTATTGGTCTTTTACTTTTGTAGCAGTCGCCTTATAATAATGACGTTTGCATTGTAATTGGAGGCCCATGAAGGACAAGGGAAGCACAGCTGGACTCTCATTATCCCTAAAGGCCCCGAAAGGCCCCGGGGAGCGGAAGCCTCTGCCTTCCCTCGATATTGACGCTCGAGCAGCGCCTGGTGCCGAGTAGATGCTCAGTACGCACGTGGTGACTGGATGAAGGAGGGGATGGAGGGGACAGGAGCCGGGGATGGCCCCTTGGCCCTGGATAGGTCATGAACTGCCCAGGCCTCTGCTTCCTGCTCTTCACAATGAGGACGTCGCTCAGTCGGCATTTCTCAAACTTTGTTTCACCCGCAAGTGTCCCGCAAGTGTCCTGGGACACATAATGGGTATTCTTTTAAAAGATCGACAGCAGAACGTGTTCGGGAAAATGCTGTAACAGGGTTAAATAAGTTCCTTTACCAAAGGACTTGTTGGAGCCCTCTCCTGTGCGGGTCCCTTGTGAACCCAGAAGGGAATGCAGTGTGTACAGTGGGATCACTGACCCCCTCCCGGGGCTGATACTCTGCAGGCTGCAATGTCCCCTGCTTGGGGGCTGACTTTATTGACCAAGGCAAGGAGTTCCGGTCTGTGTAAATGTGGCACAATGCGAGCGTGTGCGCTCATGCTGGAGTTTCCATCTCTTGGTTTGGAAGTGACTGATCTGATTGGTGGCCAGGAAAGCAGAGGTGTGCCCGTCCCCCTGCCACACCTCTCCCTGGATCCTCAGCCCTGCCTGGCACAGACCTTTGGCTGCCCTCCCCTGACCCCAACTTCGCAACCCTTGAGCTGTTTCCACTGTGATGAGAACCTCAGGTCATCATGCTAACAACTGGAGTGCCCCTAAGTTCCTGGGACATCCTGCATATGGAAATCCTGGGAGTAACCCTCAGCGGTGTCCCCCAAACGGTAGATGAGCAGCTGGGGCTTCGAGTGAAGCTCTGGAGTCCCAGTTTCCACGGCGAATCCATCTGTACCATTGACTTAAAATCTCCTTTAAAGGCCATGTCTCTTTGCCAGCGCGCACAACTTTCATAAAATACCTACACGGTCCCCGCCCCCTAACAGGTCTGTCTGCGCAGGGGTGTGAGTGGACAGAAGACGGTAACAGCTCTTTGTAACAGTCTCGCCTAAGGGGAGGTTGAGGAAGCACGATCAAGGCCACCCGTCAGGCACAGGATGACTTAAGGATAAAATTCAAATGCCTCCGTCCTTACGCCTCTGTTTCCTTCATCCCTGTGTTATCATAATCATCTCCAGCTCTGTCACATTTTTGGTGCCAACGAAATACCCATACGCATTGTCAAGTCCTAAACTTAGCAAGCTCTTGAGGGATCTCAGCTCGGATATATTTTTTGAAGGTCAAATGGAGATGGGACCAGGAAAGGTGTCCCCAGCCGGCACGAGGCCGTATTACTCCTCATTCACCAGGGATGCCAGAAGGGCACTCACTAGCTCTGAACAATAGTCATTCTCAGCTGTGTTGCCTGATAATGCTCGCCAGTAAGGAGGGCACTTTGAGTGATTTTTTAAAATATAATAAATAGATCTGCATTTGCGCTATTCAGTTCATTCACTCATTTAGTCATTCACTCATGCTGAGAGCCTACGAAGTACCACTTGCTATTCCAGATGCCAGAGAGACAGCAGTGATCAAAACAGACAAAAATCTCGTCCTTCACATCACTTGTATTCTAAAGGCGGGGTTGGCGGAGGGGAGAAAAGTAAAAGGCAATTATATGCAATCTAGGAAGGGTGTTTACTGCACAGAGAAACATACAGCAGAGAAGGGAGATGGTGTTGGCAGAGAAGTTGCATCTTTAGATCTGGTGGTCAGGGAAGGTCTCAGTGAGACTATCAGGTCTGACCTGAAGCTCGAGAGGGAGCGATGGGTATCCGGGGATTTCGGTGTTCCTAGGAACTTCCAGGAGGCCAGGGTGGCTATGAGGGGAGGGCGAGGAAAGCAGTGGGAGAGGAGGCGGTGTGGACGAGGCCCCTCTGCCGCATCCTCTCCTCCTTCTTCTGAACGTATAAGCAGACTTGGACTCTGTCAAGGCTTACGCTTTGATGTCATTTCCATATATTCCTCCCGTTATTTTCTCCTGGGAACAGGCCAGACCCCCAGTGAGCATCCCCGCCCCAGCCTCTCAGTTCTTCATTCGGTGGCTTTAGCTGTGTAATGATAACTAAATGCTGCGTCCTTCCCCTGCCCGACCATGACGGGTGCTTGGCCGCTCAGCTCCTGCCTGGACACCAACTCAGTGGTCCATATTCACACATACAAACATTCGTTCCAACTTCTGTTGAGACACTGTGCCCGGGTCCCTCTGCATCTTTGCTGGCGCCCTTCCTCTGGTCCTGAGTGCCCTCCCCACACACCTTCCTGTGTCAATCTTGGCCCATCTGTGGGAGTCAGCTCCATCTCTGCTTCCTCCCTGTAGCCGCCTCATCCCCGTTCTCTTACGATGATCTCTACTCCCTGTAAATCTCCATTGCCTCTGCTTTCCTTACGTCCCTTTTGGAACTTGGCATATTCATTTAGTCATTGGATTATTCTGCTCTACGTGTCTGCTGAACATCTACTCTGTGTATCTAGAGCTCTGTGATGTGTTTTACAGTCAAGTGTGAGAACCCTAGATTGGAAGCCTAGCTGTGTGGCTTTCTTCAAGTTACTTATCTCTCTGGGCAACAGTTTCCATGTCGGTTACATGGGAATAATAATACCCCCCTCATAGGGTTGATGGGAAGACTAGTGAGTCACTCTATGTAAATTGTGTGGTACATGAGCATAGACGTGTTAGCTGTGTCTGTATTATACCATCACTATTATTTCCAACTGAACTGCAGTGTAAGAATTGTATCTGTTGCCCCATTTCATTTCAGAGTCATTTCAGAGTTCAGTGACTTGTGCGTGGATTTGCCACATGAAATGTGTGTTGATGTTGATACTTTAGGGTCAGCCGCCTAAGACTTCAGGGTCCAAGTGGGACATGGTAAAGTGTCATAATGCAGGAATAAGCCCTTCTGCTCTGCTCTACTAGCTCAGGGACCAAACCTCAACGAGCTAACATGAACTATGATGCCACTGTCTAATCTTATGAAATAGTTCAGGAAATATTTATTAAGGCTTATATATGCAAATTTAGGAAAATACAAAAGAAATGACTGCTTTGCAATGAGGAAAACTGAGCATTAACTATAAATTCCAGGAATCCAAAGAACTTGTATTTTCTTTTCTACAAGCTCTTGTTTGGGCCACAGCAGGAGGGAAGTGACAGGCGGAGAACGAGTTCTGTTCCCTCCATCACTCCCTCCCCTCTACAGCCTGTCACCCACTGGAGCCCCAGCTCAGAGAGGCAAGGGGCTCCTTCCCCAGAAGCACAGCACCCGGAGTTGTGAAGACGTACTTACCAGGCTTCTTGCATCCAAGTACAGGTTTCTTCACATGCAAACTTAGATGTGTTTGCCACTGTAGACAACCACAGTACTAATATGAATAACGAGAAAAAAGAGCAGAAACAACTAAGGTGTCAAGTGCTTCCTAAATGCTGACTCACTTCCGGGTAGCAAGATGGGATCAATTTCTCCTGGTGCCCAGGAAGAGAACTGAGTTAATTTGGGCACATTCATTATATACCTGTATCTTCTAACTACATTCCGTGTTATTGTTATCGCAGGTCAGTCACCTATTCCAAATGAATTAGAACAATATTCTCTCCAATGAATAATGTATAATGAAATGTAAAAACAATTATTTTTCCCCCCACTTCCATCCCAGATTATAACTCTCATGAAGGTGAAGAGTCTGACTTTCTAACCCATCACTATATCCACAGCCAGCTCATTCCATGGTGGGGGTCCTAGGTGGCTGCCCTGCGCCCCAAGTTTGAAATGGAAGATTTGTAATGAGATGCTATTCCTTATTTCTCCTCCTGAACATTGTTGAAATTCAGTTTCAAAGCTAAATGGTTTGTTGATTAAGTCACTCAGTTAATAAACGGTGGCGCTCAGTTTTGAATTTAGATCTTCTGGGCCCATAACCCATGTCCTTACTTAACTGTTCTATCATTACATGGCCCTTTCAGTGTAAGCACACTCTGCTTGCTTTCCCCATCTGTCCCAAGTACTTATGGGCCATGGGACAGTGAAGGTCATACCTTCAGAGAGTCTGGTCTGTGTTGTCATCTGACCTTCTTTCCTCTTTGGGCGAACAAGGTATCACCGTGGGAGAGGACGGGGACCACTTTCCCCAGCCACCCCGTCCTGCCTTCGGGTATTGCTCAGAGTCAGAAGCCACACACACACATACATACATCATCCTACTTTGGCTGTAGGATAATATTATGGGAAGAACGAGTATCAGGCAGAATAATAAGATAATAACAGTTGATGTACTTTATAGTTCATGGGGAAATTGGGAAGATCAAAAGAGAGGAGAGATGCAAAAGGAGATGCCCTTGTGGGGACGGGGTCCCAGGCAGAGTGGTAGCTCTCATGACCCATTTACCTTAAAGAAATGAAAATATAGGCTCGCACAAAAACTTGTATGTCAGTGTTATAGCTGCTGTATTCATAGTTATCCCGAGCTGAAAGTAACCAAAATGTCCTTCCATGGGTGAATGGATAAACAAACCAATACAGCCATACAGTGGAATTCTGCCCAGCAATAAAAAGGAATGACCTGCGGATACACAGCAGCAGCATGGATGAATCTCAGAGGCATTATGAGAAGTGAAAAGCCCGTCTCAAAAGGCCACATGCTGTGTGATTCCATTTGTAGGACATTCTGGAAAAGACAAAACTATGGTAACAGAGGACAGACATCAGTGGTCACCAGAGGTTAAAGGTGGAGGGAGGACCGTAGACAAGGAACATAAGGGAATTCTTGGGGTGGTGGAACTGTTCTGTGCCGTGATCGTGCTCCTGGTTACAAGATTCTATATGTGGTTAAAATTAGTTGAATGAATGGGGAGTTACTGTTTCACAGGTACGGCATCGCAGTTGGGGAAGATGAAGAAGTTCTGGAGGTAGATGGTGGTGCTGGTCGCACAGCAGTGTGAATGCACTTAAGGTCACAGAACTGCACACTTAGAAATATTTAAAATGGTAAATTTTATTGCTAAAACAGAAGGACATTTTTAGAAGGTAAACTGAGTACCAAACATACCTTTCCTATGAATAAATAAAAATAGCACAAATGCCTGTGTTAAAGGCAAAACGTTCTCAGATTGGATCACAAAGCAAAACCAAACTACAAACAATGGATTCAAAGGTACATCAATAGCAAAAAACGATCAATTTTATGTATATTTTACCCCAATTTAAATGAATGAATGAATCAATAGAATAACAAAATGCATAGAACTGTACCTAAAAAATAATGAAAGTCAGTGATAAAACAGTCCTGTGAAAGCAGAGGGTGCCGATGCGATAACAGTGATAACAGGAGCGTGCTGCGTAGGTAAAGTGGTCCCCGGAGAATTCTGCTGTTCTGCCACGTCCTCATTATTAGCAGACCGGGCAAAGGCTGCCCTTGTAGCCTAAGCATTCCCACCTTTTCTCCTGGGTGCCTCAGAGGGCTGAGTGGCATTTGGGCATTGATTTTGTGTGTGTGATTCAAATGGAAAAGCCAGAGTGATGGAATTGAATATTGATGTGTGGGATGGTCAAGCTTTGAAGACAAAAGCCCCCAGATTCCGTGTCTCACGCGGGTGGACCCTGCAAACAGGACATTACAATATCCATCTCTGCAAGGTCGCAGAGCTGGCTTGTCCTAATTTGCATAGACCGATCGGACTCCCGACTGAAGGAGAAGAGCCAACTTTCAGGGTCACCAGCCACCCCAGAAGGCATTTCTTGCCTCCCTCCTCCTTTGAGTAGAGACCCTTTCCTTTGCCTGCTGTCGTTCCCAACATCTAGCACTAAGGAACCTCGTTGGGCTGTGTCTGGTCGTCAGCACAGAAGCCTGGACGCCATCTGGTTTTCTTTTCTTCTGCCATTATGGACTCAAAATAACTCCGCAAGGATCTGTTTCCTTCCTCACCGTGGGAACTGAACAGAGTCGGACGAGGAGCGTCTTACGGCAGAGGGTTCTTCTAACGTGAAGGGACGTTCCCGCCCCACCTCCACCTTTCCAAGCCCAACCCATCCCCCTACCAACTTAAATGCAGCCTCCTTCAAGAAGCCATCCAGGAAGCCGGGCTGCTTGCAGCCTTTCTCCCGTGGAACTTCGGTGGCACTGGTACACAGCCCGCGGTCGTGATTTCATCTAGCTGTGCATACGGCCTCTTTCACATTCTTGGACGGTAAGCAAGTATCTGATGGCGCTTCTGCCCCTCCTTGTTCTCCCTGGGGCCCAGACCCTCATCCGAGCGCATGTCCTCCGCAGCTCCCGTCTCTCTGCTTTATTCCTTCCAACCTGCTCTTCATGCTGACCCTCCGGGCTCTTTCTGACACAAAAACCCAGCCTTGACACTCAGCCAGAATTCTTCAGTTGCTTCTGATAACGATGATGATGACAGTAATAATAGCTAATATAGTGTATTTAATATGTGCCAGGCACTGTGCTAACATGTTGCCCAGATTAACCTGTTGAATACTGAGAAGCCTCATGAGGTAGGTAGCATTATTAGCCCCATTGTACAAATGTGGAAACTGGGGCACAGAGAAGTTAAGTGAGTTGCTCCAGGTCACACAGCTATTAAGCAGCAGAACTGGGATTTGAACTCAAGCAGTCTAGCTCCAGAGGCTCTGCTGTTTCTTTTCCCTTAGAGCATGGACTCTGAACTCCTTTGTGCAGAATTCAACTCCCATTGTGAACCAGGCCCTGGCTCTTCAGCCCTGCTGCCCTCCAGTTACCAGGGCCATAGCTGTTAGACTCCGGCAATGACAAACTGCCCGTGATCTCCAGTCATGCCCGATCTCTCCCAGGGCCCTGCGTCTGCACAGACTGCTGTGTCTATCTAAAAACCCCTTGTCTCCTCTTGTCCTACTAGAGAACTCTCCCTTCAGCTCTTAGCCCCGGCTCTGTGGCCTCCTTAAGGCTGTTCAGGACGGCGCCCTTTGCTCTGGCCTCCACTGTCACGGGCACGCTGCTCCGTGGCGCCCAGCATGTCACTCCCAGTCCCCAAGCCACACCTGCTGCCCTTCCCCCGATCCTCACGTGCCTGGTTCCTCCTCATTGTCCAGTGCTTTGTTCAGAAGCCACCTTTCTCAGAGGGGGCTTCTTAGGACAGCCAGGCTAAACTTATTCTCCGGCCAGTCGCTCTTTATCCTGTATCATAGCTGTGTCCATTTCTTCCCAGTGCTTGGTTTTCACTATTTGAGATCACCTGTGTGCCCATTATCTATGGCTGCACGGCAACCTACCCCAGGACTTGGTGGCTTAAAGCAAGGGCCATTTCATTTTATTTCCCCAGTTTGTGGGTCAGATATGTGGGCGGGGTTGCCGGGTGCCCTCGCTGGAGTGGTTGGAAGGCTGGGCTCAGCTGGGCCTGCAGATAGAAGTGCCTAGATATGACAGCTCCGGTGTGGAGCCCACAGGGTCATAGGACTTCTTACAGAGGCCCAGGAGGAAACTGCAAGGCTCTTATGACCTAGCCTCAGAAGCCCCAGAATGTTACTTCTGCACATTCTGTTGGTCAAGCAAGTCACAAGGCCAGGCCAGCATCAAGGACAGGGAACATACTTCATCTCTTATACAAGGACTAGCAAAGAATCTGCAGCTCTATATTAGTCCATTACATTAGAAAAAAAACAGCTTGTTATCTGCCCTACTTCTTTACAATGTGAACTCCTGGAAGGCAGGTCCTTACTCTCCTGTCATACTGTATCCCCAGCGCCCAGAATATCGTGACAGATGCTATAAGTATGTGCTGAATGTCTGTATGAATGAACAAATGAATGAATGAAAAAGTAAAGGAATGAAAAATTGAATGAATGTTTACATCTCTGACTCTCTGGTATGTAAACTTCTTGTATCCTCGTAAATACAGTCCTCTGCACTACTAGATGCTCAGGATATATTTGTCAAATGAATGGATGCATTTTAATTATCATTAAAGGAGATAATGTGAGTTGTTCCCAGTACATATATAGGTGTTGAATATGAGTAGCTGCTATTAATAAATTAGTACTGCCTTATACGTAGTAAAATCGGTTTATATATTTATTTAATAACTAAACAAAATGGACCCAGATCTCCACTTCCTTGACTCCTTCCCCTTTCCCATTCCCTCTGCAGCAGGCTGCGGGAGAGCCTCTCTGTTGGGAAGGGGCAGCCCCAGCGCCCCCTAATCCCACCATCTCTGGGTGGGGAAAAGGGCCTTTGCCCCTGGCCTCCGCACCTCTCTCCTTGCCTCACTGCCAAGACTAACTCACTTTGAGGTCATTAAGATGGGGGCTGAGATGATGGTCTGAGGAGCTCAGAGTGCTGAATTCTGATTCCCGGCAGCTCTCTAGGAGGATCAAGTGAGATTACAGGTCTCTTAACATTCTGGCACTGCTTTGCCCTTGTGCGAGAGTGTGCTTGCACTGATGGCTGGACACCCTGTGCTGAATCCCAAGGAGGTGTTGGCATCTGATATGACAGGAAGGGAAGGACACCCTCACCGGGTGGCTCCACAGTGCGTGGCTTCACTCCCCAGTGAGCAGTAGAACCAGGGGGCTGGTATTTGAGCCGCAGTGGGACGACTCAGCTCGGGGTCAAGCCCTATAAGCTGGTCCTCCTATTTCACCACGTGGCCTGGAACAACTTCCTTGGTCTCTTCAGAGCTTCAGTTTCCTCATCTGTGAAATGGGATCCATCCCCCAAGTTCCTTCCCTTCTGCGTTTTTATTTTCCTCTGTATGTTTTTAGAATCCCGACCAGGGTAGCTCTGGAAAAAGATTCCAAGTTCAAGGAAGCTCTATAATGGCCAGAGGCGACTAATAAGGAATACTATATAAAATTCCCTATTTGAAAATCAGACTGAGCTTTTTAATTCAATGCTGGTCTCCTTGGGGTATTGGGTTTTTTCATATTTTAAAAATTTGTTTCTTAGAGTCCTTCTTGTTCTGTGGATTTTTAAGACTTCCGGTTCTGGACAGTACTAATTTACTCCTTCCCCAAACCCCAGAGAGCACAGATTGTCATTCAGGTTAAGTAAGTGCCAGGCAATGCCTCCCAGCTTGGGGTAAGTTTTATTACAGGGCGTTTAGTGGAAGCATCAAGGTGGCATGTGGAGGATTCTTTTTTTCCTTCTTCCTCACTAAAAATACAGTTCTCCATGGCCATGAATTTTAGTAAAATTCAAGTTCCAATGACAGTTTTTTTTAAAATCTAGGTTTTTATTTAAATTTCACCAAGCTGGGACAAGAATCGTCAAAGGAAAAGGCAGGACTTCTGCTTCGGCTAATTGTGGGGTGATACACTCACCCTTTTGGTCCCCAGACTGGCTGAGTTTAAGGAACAAATTAGGGAACGAGAGTTTTCCATCTTAGGGAATATTATCTAACATAGGACAATTTTAGATATCACAACGTCATCCTCATGGAAGCAGTTAATAGTTTTGAGAATCCACCATGGGCCAGATATTGTGTTAAGTAATCCCAGATATTATCTCAATATTAATTAAAAATAATACTTCCAGAAAAATGGGGCTCCATGAATTTAAATAACTTGCCCATGTTCATGCAGTTGGTCAGAGAAAGATCTGGAATTCAAATCCAAATTATCTGCCTCCAAGACCAATGCTTTCCACAGGCCACGCCTTCCATTTTTCTAGTGTTGGCTGATTTCTCTAATTGTTTTCTGATGGAAGATGCTTTAACTATTCAGGAGTCTTGCTATCTTCTTATTTAATTCCTGTAGTTCCTTAATAGCTTTAAATTGTTTTCAAATATTTTTATCTTGCCAGTGGCTTGTCTTTCCATGATTTTAGCGGTGTCTTTCAAAGAGTTCTTAATTTTAACAAAGTCCAATTCATCTTTTTTTTTGTGGTGGATTGTACTTTGGTGTCATATCTAAGAAACCTTTGTCTAACTCAGGGTGACAAAACCTTTCTCCTATATTTTCTCCTGGAAATGTTATAATTTTAGGATTTGTATTTAGATATATGATCTACTTTGTGTTAATTTCTATATATCTTGTGAGGTATGGGATGAAGGTTTTTTTGCATATGAATAGCTAGCTGTTCTGACACCACTGGTTGAAGACTGTCCTATCTGTCCCGAATCACCTTTGCACCATACGTGTGTTGGTCTGTTGGGGGCACTCCATTCTGTTCCCATAATCTCTTTACTCTCTCTATGCTAATATCCCACTGTCATGATTACTACAGCTTTAAAGTCTTGAAGTCAGGTAGTATAAGTCTTTCAACTTTGTTCTTCTTCTTCAAGGTCATCCTGGCTATTCTAGGTCCTTTATTATTTCTTTAGTATTTATGTATTCAAAGATATAGTTATAAAACAGCATCTAGAAATCTAAAGATAACTTAGAAATTAAAGTTAATTAAGAGTAGTATGGAAACTTTCCATAATCTAGCTTCATCAGGACGTGAGGCACTCTGGGTATCACATTCCATTTGGTTAATCAAAAATTGTTGTATCTATAGAGAACAGATTTGTGGTTGCCAAGGGGAAGGCAGAGGCAGGGGGCAGGGGAAGGATTGGGAGTTTAGGATTAGCAGATGAAAACTATTATATATATAGAATGGATAAACAACAAGGCCCTACTGTATAGCGCAGGGACCTATATTCAATGGCCTTTTATAAACCATAATGAAAAAGAATATGAAAAATAATATATATTTGTATAACTGAGTCACTTTGCTGTACAGCAGAAATTAACACAACACTATAAATCAATTATACTTAAATAAAAAAATTTTAATTAAGAAAAATTATTGTATCTACCTTACATGGATTGCCGATTTTCAAAACAACTAGAACATAAAAATTTATACCAGAATTGTACTGGACATAATTTCAATTTTCATTGATGTTTCAGAAAATACTTTGAACCCTAGTATTTGGACCCTGTGAGCATCAGTTGTCATTGTCCTAGCAAAGTGGGGAATTACTGATTAAAGGGAGCTCATCTGGTTATACTGCTGCCTGCCATGGTATCTACTCTACTTTTGTTTGGGGGATACCTTTTTTCAACATCTGAAGTGTTATAATTGACAGTTCTATGCACAGCATTCTGTCTCTTCCAACAAAACATATCCCTGTTTACTTTAAGCTTGTTATCTGCTGGGGACCATGAGGAATACTATTAATTAAGCCAGCTGATTCCTGATAATGTTAGCCATCACTGCTGCTGTGGGACATTGAGCAAATTGCTTGTCCTCTGTGGGCCTCTGTCTTCATTTGTGAAATGAAAGGTTTGGACTAGTTAACCTTGAGTGGCTCATCCAACTCTAAAATTCTTTGACTCTTTTATAGTGTTTTTTTTTTTTCACTTAAAAATCACAACCTGTTTAAAAATAATTAAACAGAAACTCTTAATGGCAAAAAGCACCACGGTAAGTCAGAAAGTAGTGGTCTTTTGATGCGTCTCAGATTACCTAACAAACACCACTGCATGACCTTACTTTTAACTATGGCCAACTTTAAGCAATGAAGATGGCATTTATGGTTCCTGGTGCTGTGACATTTTGTGGTCCATGAAATCCCCATATTCTGAGAAGCTCTTAAGTGTCTCAGGTCAAGGGAGGGAGGAAGGAGAATGGCTTGAAGCCCAGACAGCTCCAAAGCTTCAGAGTACTCCTGAGTTAGATTTTCAAATGCATCTCCACAGTAAATGGTATAGTACTGAAACCAAGTGGACTTCAAATATCTAGATTGTCTTTCCTATACCAAGGCACAGCACATATGACCACACACTCTGGTCACATTCCATCTGATCATTGCTGTTCTAATAGAATGAGAAACTTAGAAAGTATGAAGTTTACTAGGGAATGCAGAATATAGACATGAATTTAAAATAATATAAGGGGTCTTCTCTGAGCACTTGCTGTGTGCAAGATGCTGTGCCATGCACTTCTTGTACATTGTGTCATTTAATACAACACACAACGATCTTGAAAAGTAGACATTATTGTCTCCTTATTACATATGAGGAAATGATGCACAGAGAACTCCTGTTACTTGCCCCACGTCACACAGTAGTAAGTGGCAGAGCTGCTCTTCAGTCCATTATCTGTCTCAATCTAGAGCTTCATGACTACATCAGAGACTAGCTCTCAGAACTTAGCCAGCTCATTTAGAAAGTAAATGAATTAGTAGTATTAATTATGATCTAAACCAAGAACACAGAGTACTGGTGGGTCACTGTTGGGTAGACTTGATGGAAGGAAGAACTCACAGAAATTGTCCTGAAGAAATTGCTTTGAGTTACATGTTGAGGTGAAGGACATGAATTGGCCCGGGGAGAAAGGTGAGTTCATGCTGAGGGAACAGACTCTATGAGGCTGTGAAGGTACAAGTGAATGAATTGTGTGTTCAGGAAGCAACATAAAGACTTGCTCATTGCAGGGCAATGGCCAGAAATAAAGCTGATGTCATAGGGGTGAAAATCCAAGAGATTTCACTTTGTGATGCTAAGCCCTGGTAATCCACACTCAGTTCTTAAACACGAGAGGGAACATAATTAAAATTGCATTTGCTTTTACAATTTATCCTACAACTCATGTAGGATAAACATGGGCTTTTAAAGCATCAAGCAAGGTCAAGAGAAAACTTAGCAAAACATATTTGCTGTCCAACAAGTGATTTTCAGGAGTATGTTGTAGCTTACCTCACTAAGGTCCTATAGCCTTGATAGTGCAATGAAGGGGCCTGCAAGCAGATTTCACACAATTTTCAGAAATAAAGGTAACCAGCCCACTGCAGTTAAGCTAATAGCACATTTCCATCATCCCTGGTTTTGTGCAGTGTGCATAAATGCGGCACACAAGTGTTACAGATGCAAGTCAAGGGTGGGCAGATAGAAAGCTCTCAACAACGTGGAATAAATTGAGTTGAATTGAAGTTCACTTTCAGATAGCAATTGCTGCTCCTGAGTGAGGGCTAATGTATTTGGTGAACTTTTGTTTGTCCCTTCCATGATAAATCCACTAATGCTAACGTAATATCTCTTCACATTTTCTGAAGTCCTCATATTATTCTCTCTCTCTCTCTCTCTCTCTCTCTCCAGTTCCAGAGACCTAATGACTTCTCACCCCCTTTCCGCTTTGGCACTGTGCCCAACGGCAGCACGGAGAGGAACATTCGCAACAACTATGCGGAAATGCACGCCTACATGGGGAAGTTCAACCAGAGGGGCGTGGACGATGCACTGCTCTCCCTGAAAACAGGGTAAGAACTGCTTCCAAGCTCAGAACCTTTGATACGTTGCTCACGTTTATGAAACATACGTGGAATCAGATGTGCCATGTTTGGTGCCACGCCACGTTAAAGGAAAGCAGGCTGCATTTGCTCTTTGTGGACCTCCGAGTTAAAGTGACAGTGTAATTCAGGCCAGTGCACAGAGGTCCCTATGCTATTATTCACTTCTATGTATTTTTAATAAACTCTATTCTACTTGCATTAATGTAAACATGAAACAAGAATGTAATAGATGTAAAAGTCAAAGGGGAGAGTCAAGGCTAAAGTTCACACGTTACACACGAAATAAAGACCTGTTGACCAAAAGGTGAAAATGATGATTTTGGTGTCTTATGGACAGGGAGAAATAAACAATGAAAGGGTAAAAGTTTTTAGACAACACACAGTAAGAATGTGTTAACCGATCTCCAATTCCAACAAAATTGGCATTCTTTGCTCCAGCTCTGTAATCTCAGTTCATTCACTAAAAGGAGCTCATGAACTGCAAATAGGTTTGCTTGCATAATCTCAGCCACATTCATTCATTTGGCCTTCAGAAGCCACAGCTGCAGAGTAAGACAGACAATTGACCATGAGAGTTGTTGGAATTTGAAGGTCCTGGGGCCTCGTAGCTGATTTCCTGTGTTGTAGCTTAACTAACGACACTTAGACCTCCTGGTGGCTCTGGTTCTGGAAGAACCACCCAGATGCATGTTTACTTAAATACTGTTAGACTCTGTCTTATCATTATGAAGTCACGGCAGATTTCAGAAGATGGGATTTGAGTTTGGGGTGGACTCGTCTGGGCAGTCTGGTCCCTGGTACAATCACAGTTGTCAATCAGAACTTTGGCTTTTTGATGGACACTCCTCCTAAAGGTTACTCACAGGCCTTTTGAAAAAATGTTCTGTGTCTTATCATGCCAGAAAGGATTTCTTTTTTCTTAAGGAGGAGTAAAGCTAACTTAACTTGTAAAAGTGAAGAGGATGATGGCTGCCTTTCTTTCTTGCAGACCTCTCTACTACCTATATGAATATATCAATGTCTGCTTCCCCCTTTGATGTGTTTAAATACTGACCTATACCTTCCTGACCCCGCCCCTAGCTTTATCCCCTCCCCTGTATATTCTTTCCTTGAAAAGCACAGTATGTACAATGAGATTCTCATACGTTTGGGAATCGGAGACCTCTGACTTCTCCTGCATGCTGCATTGGCTTGTGGTTTCACACATTGGCTCTTGACACAAGCTTGTGCTGCCAACCACCCCAATGACTCACTCCTCTCCTTGCGCTGCAAAACAGAATATTGAAACCCTTCTGACTGCAAACAAAGCATTGTCCATCTAGTGCTACACGTCTACCTACACTTACCCCACTCCGGACTGTAATGAACGGAGAAATGAAAAATGGTATAGAAGTCTAACCCATGCTATTTGCTGTTATCATTGTGATGGTTCCTTTTCATTATTTCTGTTATTATTTTTATTGATTCCTTTTTACTCCTCCTTTCAGACACAGCTTATGAGTTGGCTTCAGGCCCAGCTTACATTCTCATCATTCCCAGTGGGAGGGAGAGAACTCCTCCTGTCCACCTGAAATCGCACAAAGAACAGCCTGGGATTTAGGCTTTAGTTTCTGGCTGAGTTCCACCTTGAGCCTTACTTTGAGCCACTTCCCCCCATAGTCTGCTGGAGCCCTACTGCTTCCTATTAATGACCCCAGTGGTAGATTTGTACTAAAATTCCTCCACTGGACTTGCTTTGTTTGTTTCTTTCTCGCACAGGAAACTGGATGCCTTCATCTACGATGCAGCAGTGCTGAACTACATGGCAGGCAGAGACGAAGGCTGCAAGCTGGTGACCATTGGCAGCGGGAAGGTCTTTGCTTCCACTGGTTATGGCATTGCCATCCAAAAGGATTCTGGATGGAAGCGCCAGGTGGACCTTGCTATCCTGCAGCTCTTCGGAGATGGTGAGTTAAAGAAAGGGACAGTGCCTCTTTGGCCTCTCCCGATGGCCAGTCCGAAACATCAACCCTTCTTCCTTCCTCATCCCTCTAACCTCTGCATTTCCAGAAAAGCATTTCACGGTATACTAGGAGATTTGGAGGGTGTATGTTATTCGTTTCCTAACGCTTTGTAGCAAAGTACCACAAACTGAGTGACTTAAACAACAGACATTTGGCTCAAGGTTCTGGAGGCCTGAACCCTAAGATCAAAGTGTCGGCTTTGGTTCCTAATGAGGGACTCGAGGGAGAATCCGCTCCATGCCTCTGCCCTAAGCTCATCGTGGTTTGCTGGCAATCTACAGCGTTCCTTGGCTTGTAGACACATCACCCCTGCTCTGCCTTCATGTTCACATGGCTTTCTCCCTGTGTGCATGTTTTCCCTCTGTACGTGTCTATGTCTGATTCCCTCCCTTTTTAAGGATACCAGTTATATTGGATTAGGAGCCCACTGTATCCAGGTGATCTCACCTTAACCAGTTACATCTGCAATTACCCTACTTCCAAATAAAGTCACATCTCAAGGTACTGGGAGTTAGGACTTCAACAAAGGAACTGCGGGGGGCAGTGGGGCGTGGTTATACAATCCAACCCAGGGTGAAATTTGGGGGAGAGGATTAGTCAGTCAAGGAGGTGTGTTTCAGGATTGCAGGGTATGATCAAACCCTCAGGGATAAAGTAAGAGGGGCTGGGATCAGAAGTTCCCCAGTCTTCTCACATGTGGCCAGAGCAGTGGATGGGATTTTGGAAAGGTCTCTGCTCTCTCTGGGCCCAGAGAAAGGGCGGAGACATCCACACGTGGGCATCTGCTCATCCTTCCCTCTCCCATCTTGCTTTTCCCTCTGGAAGAGGGAGGAAGCAGGGCCAGGGTCCTCAGAAACAGACACCGGAAGGCACTCACCCCCCAGAGTGATTCTCGCAGCAGACTGAGCAGACAGCTTGTTTTGAGGAAATCTCATCTCCTGTTTCATTACACTCACGCCTTCCGCATCCCTCTTCACTTTATTGTCTAAAGCACCTACTCCTCCTGTTCGTCTCACAGAAGCTAATCCAGTTACGGATGAGCAGCCTGACTCTACTTGGCCTCACAGGCCATCAACCAAGCGGTTCCCTAAGTTCTGTCTGCAGAATCTTTGCTGTTAGGGATGCGAGAAGAAGCAGAGGAGCACAGGGAGATTGTCAGACTCTGGGTGAAGTCAGTTGTTCCCTAGTTAGGAAAATCATACTTTGATCCAAGAAATGAGTAAAAAGTGATTTGATTAACATTGGAAAGAGGAGGGGGGTTCCAGGTGGAGGGTTACGAGCCATTTTGGTATAAGAGTTTCTGTCATTGTAATGCAACTGTCACTTAAAGGCAATAACGGGGCCTCCTTCCACGAGGAAGTGTAGCCATAGAGATGATTTGCAGAAGTTGCCAGGGCTTCGGTCAGATTATTCAGACAAGGTTCACATTTTGAACCAAACTGGAACTATTGCAACAGGCAGTTTTCTTCATGAGATTTTCAGATTTTCGCTTCTCTGGAATTAGATGCATTCTCGAGCATATGGTGTCTGTCATTTTCCTTTTGTCTACGATTTCTACCTTTCTAATTCCTAGTATCCACTGAAGTGGATCACGGTTATTGTAACCTGGCATGACTTGAATTAATCAAAACTTCCTTAAGCAGCGTTAAAAGGAGGCAGGTCCGAACTGGGTGGTGTCATTTTACTGCAGCTTCCTCCCTTTTACTGTGAACATTTATATTTTCAACAAGAGATCAGGAAGTCTGAGGACCTCTAGGGAATCAATCAATCTCTCTGCCGATATGTCTCTGTCTCTCCTCCCCCCGACCCAATCTGCTTTGCATATATTTTGAGAGCAATTTTCTGAACCACTTGTTCGGTTATGTTGTTCCTCACTGTCTACCACAACAGCAAGAAAAAGTTCAAAGTGCTTTAGTCTGATACTCGGGCCCTCGGCGATCTTGCATCAACCTTTTGTATTCAGCTTCCTTTGCCTACTGTTACTCTGACTCGTTCTGCCTGCCTTTCCCAAATACGCCTTGTGATTTTCTACCTTCCTCCCCTTGATCATGCTATTTCTGCTGCCTGGAGTGCCTTTTTGTGCAATATAAATTAAAATTCACCCATTCACCATGCCCACCTCCAAGTCCTACATCCTCATGAAAACCCACTGGCCACCCATCTGCAAAATTACTCTAATTCAGGCAGCTCTTGTGACCTGCATATAGCTTGTCATACTGATTGTTTGTATACCAGTTTACACTGGGTAAGTCATGGGGCACAGAGGTAATGTCTCCTGTCTTTGTGTCACCGGTGGTATCCACATTATCGTTTTCACTGAATACCTAAATACATCGATAAGTTACTACATAACGGTATTTAATAAAATCCTAACTTTCTCTGTTGGTTTTCTTTCTTTATGTCTCCTTCTCTCTTTCTCTCGCATGTTTTCCTCTCCTTTCCCCAACACCCCTCTCGCCCCCTCTCTCTACTCCTGCCCTCTCTCCTCTCTCTGCCTGTTCTCCTTCCCGTCCCGCCGCCAGGGGAGATGGAGGAGCTGGAAGCTCTGTGGCTCACGGGCATCTGCCACAATGAGAAGAACGAGGTCATGAGCAGCCAGCTGGACATTGACAACATGGCGGGCGTCTTCTACATGCTGGGGGCCGCCATGGCTCTCAGCCTCATCACCTTCATTTGCGAACACCTCTTCTATTGGCAGTTCAGGCACTGCTTTATGGGTGTGTGTTCTGGCAAGCCTGGCATGGTCTTCTCCATCAGCAGAGTAAGTGCTTTGATTCAGGTGCTTGGAGCTTGGGAAAGACAGCTCGCTGTGCAGAGCACGGAGAGCCAGGAGGGCACTGACTGCAGCCCGAGGCTGCTAAAGCGAGAAGCCACATCATGTACATTTCCCCGGGGGGGGTGGGGTGGGATGACATCATTTCAAGTGGCTCAAAAAACAGGTGATGCAGTTTTTCCTTCAAGAAACAGATTTCTGTGTGGGGTTTGGGCATTTGGTTCTCCATAAGAACTGGCAGATCTATCAGAATGAAACATTTGGCCTTTTCCCAGATGCCTTTCATCACCATTAGTTAATTCTGCAGAGGTTGGATTAATCATTTAATCCTTTAAAAAAGTCACATTTCTATTTAAATCATGAAATATCTCTCTCTTATTCTGACATCCAAAGGTATATTGTCGGTTATTTCACCGTCCTACTCTATGTTTTAACCATGTGTGAGTTTGGGGAGTTAAAGAGCTTAACAGAGCCTTCAGAAATAAGTCCTGACCTGTAAGAAATTTGCATTCCAGAAACTTCCTTAATTGGAGCAAGAGTATAGCTCAAGTCGTTCTTTATTTAGTGCTCTTCTGTGTGTCTAGTCCAGAATGAGATTTTGAACACAGTTTTGAATATGAACAGAGGGTCACAGGGAAGAGCTAAAAAAAAAGAAAAAAAAAAGACTTCTTTTGAATTTGTTAATAAAGTTATGGGATTCATTCATGAGAGGTGAACTCAAATGTCCTCTTCAAATAGAGGTCTAGGCTTCAGACATAAATAACCAACTTTGTCTCTAGTGGAATTATATGAGAAAATGGAGTACTCATTAAATTGTTGCATCTTCTGATCATTTTCCTGTAGTATTTTAGTTGATAGAGAAAGTGTCCTCTCTGGCTGTGAGTTGCTGCAGGCCATTCAGTTACCTGGGAGCAGGAGGTTGGGACTAGTGGTCCCTGAGCCACGTCGTTGCACTGCGTGGCCCTTCCCAAGACCTCTCCAGAGAGGGGGATGGCAGCAGTGGGGGGAACCTGTAATAGAAATCCCATTTGTAGCCCCTCGACATAATCGATGGCTCTGTAGAGGAAAAGTGCATTTTCTCCTGGCCATAATCAAGAAGGGTTAGAAAGGAGGCCTGAGAAGGAAAGTAGAGGAATCTTCTCTTAAAGATCTCTTATCTCACTGCTGCCTCAGGGAAACTGAGGCTTATCATATGCAAATCTTCTTTCTTTCCCATGTAGCTGCCATTCTCCTTTCTTTTTTTTTTTTTTTTTTTGCTCAGGGGCCCAGCCGCTCCGCGGCATGTGGGATCTTCCCAGACCGGGGCACGAACCTGTGTCCCCTGCACTGGCAGGCGGACTCTCAACCACTGCGCCACCAGGGAAGCCCTGCCATTCTCCTTTCTAATCTTCTCTCCTCTCATGCCCCTCCATTGGGACAGCCCCTTTCCAAATTTATCCCCCTAGTTTTAAAGATACAGTTCAAACAACCTCCTCTGCAGAGACCTTCCCTTGCCAGGCAGAAAAGTTCCAAATGTGTCCACCTTTCAAGGCAGGGGGCAAGAGACTGGCAGGAGGTTGGCCTGACTTTAGACTTGAGCCCAAGCCTTTCCCTCTCCTGGACGGTGTTCCTCAGGGCTCTGCACAAGGAGCCGCACACAGGGAGTTCTCAGTCAATACTAATTTGTTAAGATATTCATTATTTATGATCAGAGTAACTGAGTGAGAAACTATAAGGAGGAAACCAGGAGCTAAGGAGAGAATAGAGGAGAGGATTCCACAAGATTCTTTTATTTATTTATTTATTTTCTTGAAGTACAGTTAATTTGCAGTGTTGTGTTAATTTCTGCTGCACAGCGAAGTGATTCAGTTATACATATATATACTGTTTTTCATAGTTTTTTTCCATTATGGTTTATCACAGACTACTGAATGTAGTTCCCCGCGCTCTGCAGTAGGACTTCGTTGTTTAATCCATCCTATATATACTAGTTTGCATCTGCTAACCCCAAACTCCCAATCCATCCCTCCCCCACCTCCGTCTCCCCAACAAGGGCATTCTTTATTCGTATTTAGTACTGGGATATCTGTCCCAGGTCCTTCCTGCCCTGGTATAGGGCACAGCAGGAGAAAAATCCCTCTTTGACCCCAGGGCTGCCTGACTGTCTCTGAATTTGGTTCACGCTTGGCTCAAGAAGAGAATTGCTCAGTTGTGATTTGGTGACCAAAATCCTAAAAGCTGCTCAAAGTTTGTCAGAGCCGGGAAAGAGTGGCAGTTGTGAGCGCCTGGGCTCTGCCGCACTTTACTGCCAGCCAAGGGTGACCAGCCAGGGCCGAAAAGCCCCAGCATCTGTAGAGCATTGCTACTGATTTCCAGAAGGCTGACAATATTTTTTGCTATCAGTCAATATCATGGCCTCATTTTTAAGACACAAAAACCTCAGCACGGAAAGGAAAATCAATTCGAGTTAGTAGTGGAGTTGAGGCAAGAATATCCTGTCTTGCAATTCGAATCCATTTGTTCAAGTCACTCGGTGTAGCCGTGTTCCCTCTGGATCACCAGGCCGCCAGCTCGTGATGCGACTTGCTAAATGCAGGGGGGTAAGGCAGGCAAGCTTCTAGCCATATGCTTCTGTGAGTGTGTAAGACCATCCCTTTCACGTCCGCTCTGACTTTTCTCATCCACTTGGGCAGTCAGTGGTGGGTTGGTTGGGGGGTGCTGTTTATGGTCACTTCCTGCCTCGCCGGAGACCTAACCGGTCCCATCCTCCCTCCAGGGTATCTACAGTTGCATCCACGGGGTGGCCATCGAGGAGCGCCAATCCGTGATGAATTCCCCCACCGCAACCATGAACAACACACACTCCAACATCCTGCGTCTTCTCCGCACGGCCAAGAACATGGCCAACCTGTCCGGCGTGAACGGCTCCCCACAGAGTGCCCTGGACTTCATCCGCCGCGAGTCGTCCGTCTACGACATCTCCGAGCACCGCCGCAGCTTCACGCACTCTGACTGCAAATCCTACAACAACCCGCCCTGCGAGGAGAACCTCTTCAGCGACTACATCAGCGAGGTGGAGAGGACTTTCGGCAACCTGCAGCTGAAGGACAGCAACGCGTACCAGGACCCCCACCACCGGCCGCACAGCATCGGCAGCACCAGCTCCATCGACGGGCTCTATGACTGCGACAACCCGCCCTTCACCACGCAGCCCAGGTCCCTCGGCAAGAAGCCCCTGGACATCGGCCTCCCCTCCTCCAAGCACAGCCAGCTCAGCGACCTGTACGGCAAGTTCTCGTTCAAGAGCGACCGCTACGGCGGCCACGACGACCTGATCCGCTCCGACGTGTCGGACATCTCCACGCATACAGTCACCTACGGCAACATCGAGGGCAACGCGGCCAAGAGGCGGAAGCAGCAGTACAAGGACAGCCTGAAGAAGCGGCCGGCCTCGGCCAAGTCCCGCCGCGAGTTCGACGAGATCGAGCTGGCCTACCGCCGCCGGCCGCCCCGCTCCCCCGACCACAAGCGCTACTTCAGGGACAAGGAGGGGCTGCGGGACTTCTACCTGGACCAGTTCCGCACCAAGGAGACCTCGCCGCACTGGGAGCACGTGGACCTGACCGACATCTACAAGGAGCGCGGCGAGGACTTCAAGCGCGACTCGGTGGGCGGAGGAGGGCCCTGCACCAACCGGTCGCACCTCAAGCACGGGCCGGCTGACAAGCACGGCGGAGTCGGTGGGGTCCCGGCCCCCTGGGAGAAGAACCTGACCAGCGTGGACTGGGAGGAACGCTCCGGGGGCAACTTCTGCCGCAGCTGCCCGTCCAAGCTGCACAACTACTCGAGCGCGGTGCCCGGGCAGAACTCGGGCCGGCAGGCGTGCATCCGCTGCGAGGCGTGCAAGAAGGCCGGCAAGCTGTACGACATCAGCGAGGACAGCTCCCTGCAGGAGCTGGAGCAGCCGGCCGCCCCGGTGGCCGTGCCGTCCAGCGCGCCCGCCGCCAAGTACCCCCAGAGCCCGACCAACTCCAAGGCGCAGAAGAAGACCCGGAACAAGCTGCGGCGCCAGCACTCCTACGACACCTTCGTGGACCTGCAGAAGGAGGAGGCCGCCCTGGCCCCGCGCAGCGTGAGCCTGAAAGACAAGGGCCGCTTCCTGGACGGCAGTCCCTACGCGCACATGTTTGAGATGCCGGCGGGCGAGAGCGCTTTCGGCAACGGCAAGGCGGCGGCGCCGGCCGCGGGACATCACCACCACGGCAACCATGGCAACCCCGGCGGCGGCGGCGGCGGCGGCGGCGGCGGCGGCGGCGGCGGCGGCGGCGGCGGCGGCGGCGGCGGCGGCGGCAGCTACATGCTCAGCAAGTCGCTCTACCCCGACCGGGTCACGCAGAACCCTTTCATCCCCACTTTCGGGGACGACCAGTGCTTGCTCCACGGCAGCAAATCCTACTTCTTCAGGCAGCCCACGGTGGCAGGGGTGCCGAAGGCCAGGCCGGACTTCCGTGCCCTTGTCACCAACAAGCCGGTGGTGTCGGCCCTGCACGGGGCTGTACCAGGCCGTTTCCAGAAAGACATCTGTATAGGGAACCAGTCCAACCCCTGTGTGCCTAACAACAAAAACCCCAGGGCTTTCAATGGCTCCAGCAATGGGCATGTGTATGAGAAACTGTCTAGTATTGAGTCTGATGTCTGAGTGAGGGAAGAGAGAGGCGAAGGTGGGTACGGGAGGGTCGGGGCTGTGGACGTGTGGTGCGCATGTCACAGAGGGTGACGGGGGTGAACTTGGTTCCCATTTGCTCCTTTCTTGTCGTTTTCATTTATTTATGGGATCCTGGAGTTCTGATTCCTTCTGAGGGCGACCCTGGTGACCAGAACCATCTCTGCTCCCTTTCCAGTCCCCTCCTCCTTCCCGGTCTGTCCATCCTTCCAGTTCCCAGTTCCCGCGAGAGGATACGGTGGGCTCGCTCAGCCGGCGAGGGCGGAGTGGTTGAAGGAAGTGGCCCCACACGAGCTTCCTCCTAGCGTGGAAGGACTCTTTGCCACGCACTTCGAGGGAAGCACGGAGAAGCGGGAGGAGGCCGCGGGAGCGCAGGATAGCTCTCCCCGAACTGACCTTTACGTTTAGGTGAGGAAGCACAGCGCCCCAATAAGCGCCTTTAGCATTACTGCCTGTGAATGAACAGAGGCTTTTGCTAAATTCTTGTTGCTTAGATGGCGTGTGTTTGGGGATCGTGCGCCAGGCAGAGGGTGGGAAGCCACGTGTGTTTCTATATAAGCCAAAAAAAAAAAAGTTTGCTTCAATTCCATGAGACTTAGCTGGTAGTGAACTGGAATGAAAGGTCATTGGCGGATGATGGAAAGTACATCAGAGCAGTGTTTCATGGTGCATTAGAGGCAAGGAAGGAGGGACTGTGTGTGCATGTGTGTCTATATACACTTGCACACGTGTTGTCTATACACGCCTGTCATCAGGCCTTTTCATGCGGAGAAGGCAACCTTGCCTCATGATGTTGTTTCTTTCAACAAGCACCGGGCTTGTTTTGGCTTATATACAAACAGAGACGGGCCTGCGTTACCTGAATTTTGGCTGTCTCTCCCCTTGACCCTTCCCAAATGAAGAGAATGGAAGTTCTTGACGGAGAAGTTCCTGTGGTCTAGACAAAAACGTGGGTGAACAGTCCTACAAGGGCAACGTGCAAAAATAATTCCTCCGTGGTTGCCAATACATTCCACCAGTTTTGGCCAAGAACTTTCCAGGAAGGCTAAAGGGAAGTAGAAGCAGCCAGGATTCTTTTGGCCCGTACCTGAGGGCAGAAGATTGTACAAAGCTCGTCTGAGCTTTTTGGACCCTCCGCTGGCCAGTTTGTGGGGAGGAGCTAAGTAAGGCTTTGAAGGACAGGGGGGTCATTTGTGGTCGGGTAAGTGAGAGAGGGGGATGTTTTCAATGCTTTGATCCCTTCTTACTTAACCTGGAGCTAGGAGAGCAGGCTTGTTACCCCCCTGAATTGGCCACAACCGATACGGCACAGCCAGTGAAGAGGCGCGAGCTTGCTCCACGAGTACAGCTCGGGAAACAGTGGAGGGAAGGGAAGAGGTTCGGAAGCGGGGACGGGAGGCGAGAAGGGACTCCCCCGCTACCCCATTGGGTCTGGCTCCCTGAGGATGTGACGCTGAACCCAGTGTGGACACTCTCTGTAGAAACCCCTCCACCTTCCTGCAACACCTCCTTCCCCTCCCAGATAAAGAATAAAGAATAAAATATATATAGATAGATAGATGAGGGCACTGGCAGATGTGATACCCCCTTCACTCAGAGTTGGAAACTTGAGAAGGGAAACGAATACTTGTCACTGCCAGTCCTGAAACTTGGGGTAGGCGTGTTCCGTGGGTCAGTTCCACTGTCCTGCCATCGTCCCCTTACCCAGGGTGGCAGCCAAAGAGCCAGGTCCGTTTGGAGGCTTGGCTGCAGGGTCTCCGTGTCGCACACAGGACACATAAACCAGAAAGGTGCTCATCCTCCTCTGGAAGGAAGCTGCCATGTCTCTTCAGGTCCCACCCGCCCGACTCACCGCCCTTCCTCACCCCCCAGCCCTTGACTGCCGCCCCCGCTCTCCTCCTTGATTCTTACCTCAGTATCTTTCATTTTCAAGCCAACCGAAGGCCTTGTAAAGCTTTGTTTTCTTTCTAAAACAAACCTGGGGGCAAGGGGCTGAACCTCTCACAGATTTGGAGAGAGGAGCACGGAGTGCTTTACCTTAGATTCAAGGAAGGACCTTGGAGAGAGAGGACAGAGGGCGTGAGACATCTCCAGGAGGAAGAAGGCGAAGGGCCGTCAAGCATTCTTTGCCCCGACTCTGTCCCAGGTCAGGGGCTCGTCCCTCACTCTTCCTCTTACCTCATCCCTTTCAAATAAAAAAAAAAACCAAACCAACTAACCTAGCGAACAGCAATCTAGAACAAAGGGGGCTCTGGCGTCTCCGCTGGTGACAGAAATCAAGATGGTGTTTATTTCATATGTAAATATTTTGTTTTCTAATTAATTTTGTATAGATAAAGTGTTCTCTCGTGAGTATTCAGGGTGTTGGCCGGAGGGAGCGGGGTCGGGATGGGAATGAAGGGGGAAGAAGTGTTTTGTTACGGGCTTTCGTTTTCCATTTCGGGGGAATTGTTTTGTATGGCTTTCGCTTCAGGGTGTCCGGAGAACAGTGAAGGGGAATGGAGGCCGCCGTGGTGACTAAGCCAGGGAAGGGCGGCGTGTTGCACCTCCCACCTCACCAGTCTTCTCGTTGGCCTGCGAGAAGTAGTCATGCCTGTCGGCCTGGGCAAACCGCAGGCCCAGCTCCTATCTTCCAGGGAGACCGTAGATCACCAGCATCTGTGCAAAGTCAAGCTGGTGGCGTCATATCTTCCCTGTCGGCACCGAGGGTGGGAAAGATTCCCCAAAGGGCTTAAACCAGAATTGAGGTCAAATCCACCGTAAGCTGAGCTTCAGGAGGCCCAGTCTTAAGAAATCTCCCCGCAGCCCCCTCTCATGTTTAACAAGCACCTCAGTCACTCTGACTCTTTTCTTCCTCCTACCTGGGCTCCAGCCCTCTCCCCGGCCCCCTCCATTCCTCTGCAAGCATGCCCAGAAACTTCCCACGAGGTCTCCTTTCTTGAAGCACGTGCTATCTGGTTACAGGGAGGTAGCCCTGGATGCGTGTCTTACAAATGAGCATGCTTTTCCAGAAAAGCTTACCGGCTCTACTCAAAGCTCAGCGGCCAGAGGGTTCTCTTAGGAAGGTCTCGGAAGTTGGGTTTGGCGGTAGAAGGGTGAGCACAGGAGGGACAGCGCCAGCAGTGACTTTATATTCGCCTTGTCCTTGCTTCTGCCGTCAGGAAGGTGCTATTTGCCTCGAACCAGGTATTCAGAACCCGACCTGGGGTTAACCAGACAAGTAGAATTTCTTTCACTGGACCCTTGGCTTTGTGAAGGGTGGCAGCCTCTCTCTCTCTTTACCACCAGATGACATTTCCAAATCCATTTAGCTGAGATATTACATTACATTTTTTGTCCTATCCTGCCATCATCAAGAGCTGTCAGCTGGGTAATTCCATTTCTCTAAACCCCTCTTTGGCCCCCGTTGGTCACTTCAACTGAATGTATGAATTGAGACCAAATAAGATATTCATGGCCTGCTCAAGAAAGCTTAAAGAAAGGAAGGCTGAGCCAGGCCAAGTTCTAGATGTTAACTTCATTGCAAAAGAAGAAGCCAGGAAAAATGCATGAGGATGAATGCAGCTCTCAGCCCCATCTCTTCCACAGATGGGTCTGGACAAAGACACAGTCTGTCCAAACTGTGACGTTCCACAGACACCCTTGGGAGCGCTAATGGTTCCGACTTTCTTCGGAGTCCGTGCTTTCTATCTTTCGTGTCCTCTAATCATTCCCTTCCACTGTGGAAGTGAGTCGCTGGGTGTGGTCCTATATCACTCCTTTCGGTGGCCATGCTTAAATCTCAGCATTTCTACCAACTTCAGGTAATCTGACCCTTGAACTTGCCTGAGTCAAGAGTGTGCACACCCTTCAGAGTGACGCATGTACAGTGGATCTTGTAATTTCAAAGTATGTCACTGTGTTTCTTCAGCCAGAACGTGGGAAACGGCCTTGGTACGGGTTCCCCTCTGCTGGCCACAGCCATATTGTGACTGAGGGAGAAAAAAATCCCAAATGATTCCATTCAATGTCGGTGGTGTCAGTCGTGCCAAAACACATGTGTAATGTGATAAAATAGGAGTCGTCTAGAAATTTAAGGGAATATCACCCGCCCAGTCTTCCATGGCCATCAGAAGTTGCCCAAGGGTGAATTCTCTGCATGGGAGGTGAAGAAACTGTGTTACCAAAACGCAGCGTGCTGGTCACCTGCACATCTCATTTAAGAACTAGGGTTTCTTGGTGTTTTTTGTTTTTTGGTTTGGTTTTTACTTAGTTCAAGGTTTAGGGACAGCATAACCAGATTGTCTGGGCAATAACCTTTGGAAAAAGCTATTCCAGAACTCACTTTATTCTTTTAATTCCCATCTCTTTCAAAAAGCCCTGTCACTGCTTGACACCCTGTGTGTGTCTGTTTGGTGTGTTAGGAATGATTCAGATGTGTGCATAAATGATGCAGCTGCAGTGCTAAGGATGAACGCATTAGGCATTTCTAGATATTGTGGCCATACCTTCTGTGCTCTCTGAGCCCAAAGCCATATAAGGAATGTGTGCTCAGTAGACTCTGCCAGGTACTTTGGTGGAGTTTCATTCTTGAGTGTCAAGAGATTCTCCTTCCTGTCTAAGGAACTCTTTATGGGTGAGAAGCAGCTCAAGATAGACAGTTACCCTGGAATGGGTCTGGACTTAAAAATGGCATATGGTCCATGGTGTGGCTTCAGAGGTCCTGAGAAGACCTTTCCTTTTCATTCCCCACCCCACTCCAACTACTGGCTTCCCACACAGAACTATTCCTTTAGCCCCGAGCTGCTCATCTGTCATTTAAATGAAAGTCGTCCCCGGAAGGGTGCCGTATTCAGCCATATTAGAAGCTTAGACGTTGAAACACCTAGCTTACGTTAGGGTTCTCATTTCTTTTCCTGGAAATAAAGTAACGGTACAGGAGAAGAGGGAGAGCACAAAGAATGCTAAGGGTGACAGAGTAGGGAGGAAAGACACAGGTTCTAGAGTGTAAAGACGTTCAAAATCTCATCCTTCTCCTGCTTTTATGAAGGCTCGTGTGACACAGGACTAGGACTCCCAGCTGGGAATTATTTTCAATAAGCAGCCATATGAGTGTGTAGTTTATGAATTTCTAACATCTGTACCTTGTAGGACGGGTTAAGGGCTTTGGCTCCTTCTGTAGAAAATGGAACACTGATGTTTCTCCTCTGGTACAAGTTACTGAGTAGACAACTGGAAAGATCAAATTATGATAATAAAAAGTTACTGTCATTGTCTGTCCTCTGTCCCAGTTCAATTAATCTTCCAGTGTAGCTGGGTCGTTTTATGTTCTCCACTTCCCCACCTCCATAGGGGGTCTCGGGTGATCCCAACACACACTAACGGAAGCTACTGGACTACCAGGTACCACTTAACTGGTGGGCAGTTCTTTTTTAGACCTACCAGGTATTGGGGACAACACTAAAATGTAGATTCGGCAGTCTGAGAACTTCTAATCATAGTTTAGTTCTAGGATTCCATTCTAGTTTGGGGGGTTCCAGTACCGTATAAAATCCCAAGAGATCTTCATATATCCCCCCTCCATCCCGTTCCAACCACACAGACTCAATCACCACGCAGGGCTGCTGTGGGTCCTCTGACTTAAAGCATAGAAACCTATCTATTCTCACGGCAAAGAATGCCCCCAAAAACCTTAAGTGAAAATCAGTGCTCTTTCCGTGTCTTGGAGAGATTAAGTAAGTTTGGGGCTTCTAATTTACAATGCCGAAGCAAGGAAAAAGGAGAGAGAGTGACGGGTTCGGATAGCAGTACTGGGAATAAGTGGGCAGAGTTAGAAATCATCCAGGTTTCTCTGCCAGTGTGTCCATTTGCATCCATCTCCGAGCCCATCGCAGTGAGTTTCTGGCTCTGTTCTGTCCTTTACGACAGAATTGCTGGTGTGATTCTGAGGGTGAGGACTCCTAATGAGAACTAAGGGTGGAAAACAGAGCGGAGGAGTAGAATTCCCCATAGCCTCGGGACTCTTGTGTGTAGAATTCGTGTTTTGGCAAAGGTGAGAGAAATGAAACTCACTGCAAGGATTAAGGGTACAATGAAAAAACACACCACTAAGCCCATTATAAAACTGTTATTTTAAAGGTTTGGTCTCCTCAGTTTAAACCTGAACTCTCTTTTTCGTAATTAACTTAGCGTTGTGATTTAGGGGTAGAGCAGATTCCAGTAATATGCAGGAGAAAAAAATAAAAGCTCTAGTTAAATGTGTTAGTTCAATTAAACCAATGTCTACTGAACACATATCATGCCCCTGGGCTAGTGCTGTGAAGAAGATAAAAGAATTTAAAATGGAGTATATTATACTCACATATAATATGCGAATGCAAAAGCATACAATATTTAAATGTATGTATTATGTATGTATAAATAGGTGTGCATAACTGGGTAGATTTATACAGGCAGGTTTAATTTTTTCTGGCTTCAGGGTGTGAGTCAAAGATATTATGCATTATATTATTTTAAAAACACTACAGAGATTCACCTCTCCCCGTCGTGGCCTCGCCTGAATCCTTCTTTTGGAATTATTCCGCCTCCCAGTGAAATTCCCTCTCTGACCACGACGTGGCGTTTTCTATATCCTGTCTGCCTTCCTTCAGGGTCCCTCTGTTGTTCTGGTCCATAAACCCCTCTGATTTCATTTACTTCCCTCCTTGGTCTCACCCTGTGATCACCCATATCAACAACGCCCTCACCAGCAATCTCTTCTTCCTCTCGCCTTCTCACCCCACCTACCTTGCTTTTCTAACTCTGTCTCCCATTCTCCCAACATCCACTCTATCGCCAAGAACAGAAGGTCAAAACCTATGCCAAAGAGCACAGATTGGATCCATTTAATCTCACCTAAACCCTACCCAGCTCAGATATCTTTTTTATTCTCCAGTGTTGACTCCCTGTCACATTCTCCAAGGGTTTGTTCATTTGTTTTTTATTTTCATTTTCATCTCGTCTCTTTCCTACTGAATTACTAAGAAAAGACACCTGATTTTGCAAATTCTCACATGACCTCTCCTCTCTACCTTTAAATTTCTCCCATCCTTCACTTATCTTCGCCATCCTCCCTCCCAACTCGGTGACCCTCTTCCCCGTACTCTGATACCCCCCCCCAACCTCTTCTATGGCGCTCCAGCCAGTAGCACTTCATTCTGTTGCATCTTTAATCCCTTCCACACATCTGCCTACAACCATCACTAAAAACAGTCCTCAGCCCTCCACCATCTCCAAAAACAAGTCCTACAACAGTCCCTAAATCCCAATCTTCTCTCAGTCCAGTTAGACCCTTGAATTCCTGTCCTATCTCCATTTCTTCTCTTCACTTCCAAATTTCTCTTCTTCACTTCCAAATTTCTCAAAAGGGTCGCCTTTCTTTCTTCATTTCCTCAGTTAATGCGCATGACTTACCCTTTAAATTGGGCTACATCCTGCCACTCTACTGAAACTACTCAGTGGCAACATTCCAATGAACTCCTTGTTACAAGATCCAGTAATCTTTTTTTTTTTTTTTAAATTCTGCTCTTCGGCACCATGAATGCTACCCTAAATCCACTACCGGGTAGCAGCACGTTCTGGTTTTGATCCCAGCCCTCTGGTCCTCTCTCGGTGTTCCCTCACTGGTTCCTGCTGTCCATCCTGCCCCCTCAGCATCGACTTGCCATGATGTTCTGAGCTTGACGCTCTTCTCCTTTCCTCTGTGCTTCTGTGGCAATATTTCCATTTTCCGCAACTTCAACGACTCGCTGGATGAGGATGAATTCCAAATCTTCACTCCTATAGACCCAACTTTTCACTTCACCTTAATGCACATATTTCCAGCCACTTCCTGGACAACTAACTTCATGTTGAGTCAAATATCCAATGGAAACCAACATGATCACCAAGTCCCCCCTTTGATTAATGGTACCGCGATTCTTTCTGTCACCAAACTAAAGACTTTCAGCCACTTTTGCCTCCTTCATTTCCCTCATCCTGCACATCTAATCCTCTGGAAAGCCGTTAAGTCATACCTTGAAAGTTTCCAAGTCTTCTCATTCAGGCCCTTCCCTCTAGTCTGGATTATTTGTGTCCTTTAGCCCTGTTCCAACATTTTATATTTGAATCTACTCTCATCAGTATCACTTGCTCAGTACAAATTAAATCATGTCATTTTCCAACTCAGAACAAAACAAACGACCCTTCAATGGGCTGTATTTGCCACAGTCCACCAGCAAGAATAACTTCCTGTTGTTTGCCTGCGGCCCAGACAACAGGGGAGTCACATTTTTGTCCCTTTCCTTTCCTGTACTAACTTGTTCTCCCACTTTTGTCTTTCCTTAAACTGCGCCCTTTGCCCCAAATTCTCGCCTCCCCGATCTCTCATCTCATTCCCTTCTTGCCTAATATCCATCTTCCTCAATACAAGTCTTCAAAGACCAGAACATCTGGTCCATCATGTCCACTGTCTTCATCTGCCATCCCCCGTCCCCCCAAAAAACCCCATATATATGCCTTTTGTGAATGCTCATAACACTTTAATTTAATCTGTCTAGTGGCTGCCACCGTGGACCATCTTGTTTATGGTTATTTAGCTATACATCCATCTCCCCTGCTAGATTATAAACTCCTTGTGGTCAGGGGTCATGCATTGATTCATCTTTTTATCTCCTGTAGCACCTACCAGTGCATCTTGTTTATGGAAGGTACTGAAAAATATTTGATGTTATTATAAATTGTAATTGAAAAGGAGTCACTTTATTTTGCCCACAGGATACTTGAATCTGCAGTAAAACCTAAGGATGAGTCCCTTCCCATTTCTCTCTGTACATCTGCTCCCACCAACAGTCACTGCAACACAGGACATGTGTACATTCTCATGTAAATTATTATTTCAGATGGGAATTTGGATTTTTCTAAGTTTTGCTTTGTCCTTCAAAGTTACGCTGTGACTGTCTCACGGTTAGTGGAGTGTCCTTGGCATGCAATAGGTATACATATTGTCAGTCACAGAGGGAGAGACCATGGAGGATATTGATCAAATGTTAGGTACCAGGAGCTTTTCAGATGCTTTCAGTGGAGCCTGTCTCCAGACACTGCACTGTCCAGACTGAGTCTTTACAGCCTGACCTACGCTGGGATACATCTGGCTTTGATGTAACCTCTAGCCTTTTTTTAAGCACTTGCAATACCAGAAAGAACTTGTCACAGTTCCGGCTCATTAATCACACAGTCTTATGGACCCCAAACAGTGGTCCACTAGGACCAATGTATCAATGCTGCACGCCTGGTATTTTCCACCTCTGTATCTATGCTAGATCAGACTTGGGGGAACTGTTTGTGCAGCTCACGACCTGTGTCTTGATGATATATATTTCCTGGACTCTGTGTGATTCTCACCGTTTCTGGGGCTTGGACTAGAGGACAACTTCTCCCAAAGAGTAGACAAGAGTTGACGTAATCAAGCACTTTATTTCTGATCTTTATATCACAAACGAAAGTAGCTTAAGATTTGAACGAGCTGGCTTAGAGAGAATTCTAGTTTCTAAAGGACTCCTTTCTCTCTAAATGTGAAGGGATTCATAGCATTGGAAGAGACAACATCACCTCTGACCTTATGGCCCTCCTGTCATTTTAGTCTCTGAGCCCCGTTCAGCCTTCCCTCACCTCCTTGGTGGTCTACTGGGCAATCTGTCCTATTCCTATTCCGGTCAGTGTCAGTTGCTGATGTCCCCGTAAACAAACTCTTAGAGCTGGTTCTGTCCTTTCACTTACGCTGCTCTGGGAACCGATCATGTTCCCTTCTCCTGGCCAGCCTTCTCTGTAACTTTCATTTTGTCATAGAACGTGAATTATTCTCCCGTGGGAGGCATCTTCTGCCACTGTGTGCTAATTTAAAGCATCCTATAGAGAACCAAACTCAAATAAGTTACAGGAAGTGGCAAGTCTCTTCTTCAAAAAAGCGAACAAACTCCATTCTTCATTGAGACAGGAGCGGGTAGAGGAATTATTATGGGCGAGATGGGGCAAACTGTGACAACTTGGGAAGCACCCTAATGAAAATTAAAATGTAAGTCTGGGGGAGAATTGTTCTTCTCAAAAATCCCATTAAATCTAGATAGTCCTGCAGCAAGGAATAGGGATAGTTAATGTTTTAGAGCAAAATCCAGCTCGTTATGTTATGACACTTTTTTTTTTTAACCAGTGAAACAAATAGTCTGATAATAGCTGGTGGAAGGGTGTAGAGATGCCATCCTCGTGAAGAGGTACATTCCTGAATCTCTCTTGGACGAGTGGAATGAAGAAATGTCCAGGGAACTCAGAATATATCCAGAAGGAAGCTTTACCCATGAGGTGTTCATGTCAATTTTTGGCCTATAAATACTTACAAAAGCAGAGGAAGGGTAGCATAGGAGGAAGGGAGCGTACAGGGGGTCTAGAGGAGAGCACCCCTTCATGTCACAAAGCCAGGAGCTGCACCTGCGTCTCTCTGGTTACTGGTGTTGATGGTAGCTTTGGGAAAGGGCAGGACCCAAAGCTGATGCCCTTTCAGGTGTCTGTCCCTTTAGTCCTTCGCAGGGCGTGAACATTCACTCAAACTTGGAGCTCGTTTTCTGGGCATAATTGGACTGAAGAGAGAATTACACTTCTCATTTTCCATTTCCACTTGTAACCTGAGTTGCAGCAGGTTCAGAAGCACTTTCTGAGGGCCACCTTCCTGCCCTCGTGTGGACTGGGAGTTGTTTGATGCAATGCCGGAAATACCAGGGCAGGTAACAGCTGTCCAGGGCAGTGCCAGGAAAGCCAGAGCCACATCGTGGCTGCCTTCAGAGGTGACTGTGCCCGCCCCAGGGTGAGGGAGGAGCCTGGATGCCACCATACCTGTGACTTCCCGAGTGTCCTCAGGGAGTCCAGCCACAGGTCAGCCCTGAGCCCATCCTCAGGCTATGCCCTTCAGACCACAGCACCCCGAGAGCCCCTGGTCGTCACCTGGGCAGAGAGGGAGTGACAGGAAGTCTAAGCCCCCAGGCTGTGGCTCCATCCCCCTCCTTGTATCAAGAGGCACGTAGTCTCAGAGATCTGCCAGGAGCGAAGCCTCAGGGGAAGCGGCCCCGGGAATGGGAGTTTGCTGGGCTGCCGGCTGCTCTTAGATAAGGATGTTACCCGTTTCTAGAGGGGACATTTTTTTTTTTTTTTGAAAAACAAAAACATGCCTGCCTGAAACCTCAGTCTTATACGGAACAGTCTTTGTAGTTACCGCCCAATGTCATTGTCACACTTGAATTGTCATTGATCATTTTCTTTTGAAATCAAGGGCTATTTTAATGTTCCCTTTGGCTGTGACGTAGGACCATCTGAAAATCAGAGACTAGGCCACGATGCTGCCTCTGCCTGAGATGTGCTCTTAATGCTTCCACAGATCCACTCGAACAGCATGACTACACCTAATTTGGCCTCTTTGTCATGCTTGTGCCCCTGCCCAACACACATCTCACACACACACACACACACACACACACACATACATACACACACACACACATACACACACACACACACACACTCACTCACTCACTCACTCACTCCTAACAACTAGATCCCACAGTGCCACTGTCAGTCATATTACGGAGGAGCAGGGCTGCATTCTCGGTAGATGAAAGTGTTCATTTGGAACCGGATGGACATAATTACAGTTTCTCGAGCCAGTGTTTTCGCTTTGCCCTTCCTAGCCTGTGGATCGCTGACACCTCAAGGTCTGACGGAACATCCAGGCTTTATATGAAGGGAGCATTTCTTTGTAATGGAACAACCACGTGGTTGTCCTACTGCCTGTCCCTGCTGAGCCCTGTGGAATCCATGTGGTCCTCTGATGTCCCATTAGTGGATCAGTGCTAAGAGGATGGAGATGTAGAAGCCAGGCTCTCCAAGGACAGACAGGCTTGCTGCTCAGATAACTACGTCTCCATGGGTACCCACATCTCCTCTTGACAACACCATGAGCGGGGGTGGAGAGGTCTGTCCTCAGTGGGACGGAAATGGCAAACATACCTTGGGAGATTCAATCATTTTTCTTCTCCCAGGGTCAAGAGCAGAGAAGATAGCAAGACTTCACGTCAGCAGGAAGCAAAGAGGCTAGAGAGGCATCCAGACAAAACTCTTACTAAGACATAAAATAGCAAAAATACCCTTTCTTTCATGCGAACGCAACTGGAAGACAACCAGGGCACTTACAGCCGTGTTTTCCCTCTTTCACTCATCATCTTACATTCTCATTCTCAGGCGAGGGGTCTCAAGGTGTCCTGTGTTCTAAGTCAGCTCCGAGCAGCTCACCCTCCAAACACCCGCACCCACGCACACACACGTTGTTGGAATGAGAAGTTGAGAGAGCACAGAGCTTGCACGTGTGCGTGGTATTTAACGTTTTCAAACCAGAGCCCAACACGCCTCGTACAGTCAGCCCGGCTGCATTTTAACGATGGAGGATACATCCTGCTGCACATAACTGTGTACTTAGGATCCCAGAAAAGAGAACAACCTTGTTACTGTGACTCCTCCTGGGACTCCTGGGTACTTTCAGTGATCAGGGCAAGTACATTGGTTGTGTCTCGGTAGCAGGCACGAGAAATGGGGGTACATAGACATTGGAGGAGTCATTCTTGAGCATTCGTAGCTTAACTCCCATGTAAAATGGTCCTGAGCTACGGCAGTTTCTCAGCCTGACTCTGCTACCCATGCTTGGAGAAGGATAGAGTTTTCCAGGGTCACCAGCAGCCCACTTAGACCTCCGCCACAACCATCCCTGTGAATGGCTTCCTTTGGCATGGAAATACGGTCGTCTTTTAATTTTAAAGATGAAAATGTTGAAGCATGGCAAAATTTGATGAGCAGTCAGAACTAAGGTTATACAGGAGATTCTTGGCGGAACCAAAACTTGTCTGAATTTCCCACTCTCGGCCTAGCTCAGAAAACAGTGCTGCCTGAATTGTCCACCCCCCCACCGTGTTCAGCATCTAATGGATAAAAGTCATGAAAGCCAGGCAGCTAGTTTATGGTTTACCCAAATCTTTCCCATGAGAACCTGTCTTCTTCACAAAGCCATACACACACACACACACACACACACACACACACACACACAGAGTCCACATTAGTCTACAGAGACCAGTCAAACGGGTAAGAACAAAAAACTTAAAAACGAGAAAGGAATAGAAGAGTTTCTATAATGAAGAAGAGTTGAAGGCTAAATAACAAAAACGGTTTTGAATTTTGTGGGGCAACACATTGTGAATAATTTTTTATCATTAAAAAATTTGTATGTAGCATGTAACCCACTCAAATAAAAAGCTCAAGGAAAACTGAGACAGAGGATCTCTTCCAGAGTGTTCCATCGGGAAGGGAGACTTCAAGAATCTGTGCGAGAAAGTCATGGTACTCTGAAGGTATCAGTGGTTTTAATCAGCTCACAGTGAAGAGGGCAACCTCAAGACAGAGCCTTTTAGTTTCTTCTGGGTAACTTAGTCAAGTTCAAACACAGCAAGCTTGATGCCAGTTTGAAGGCGTGAGTTAGTTCTGGAAGCCTACATAGAAATATAAGGAAGTTCACGCATGCAAGGAATTCCAGGAGGAAGCGATTATCCCCTGTAATAATTATTGCTGCCTAAAGCCCAGAGGCAGGGCAGCATGGACGTTGCAAAGACTAATAAAGGTCTCCTGAGAATTCTTACGAAACCTTCATTTCACCCCAAGATTATAGCGGTAAAATCATTACGCACCCAAGGGCCAGGGAATCCTGCCACCATCTTCTTTTGCAATCCACCTGTTCACTGATGAATGATTTAAGATCAGGAAGTAATCATCAGTCTCTCCAAAGAGGATAGGCTTTAGTTTCTGACACAGAACAGATTTTGGTTCATGTACAGAGCATGCTGCTTACCAAGAGCAGTGAAAGAGGTCTAAGTGTCCTAGTTTAATGTAGAAAAAATTTTTTTTCATTTCATTGGTCCCTCCTGCCCCAGGGGAAAGATAGGAGAAGAAATAGGAAGTTGGAAAAGTAATAGCTGCTTGGGGCAGTGGAGGGTGGTGGTCTTCTGTATCATCGATCGCACAGTGTGGTCATTCCCAGAGCCTGGCTCAGGACCCTCGCTCGGGAGAGAATAGGGGCAGAGGAAGGAGGTGAGTTTTATTCTCACGTACGGGCCTGCTGTAGCAGAAGGTACTAGAGCCCTCCCTAAGCTCAAAGTTTAGAATCAAGCCAATGACAAATGTCCATTCCTTTCTGTTCCCCATAGGCCACCTGAAATCATGATGGTATTACAGGAAGCTAAGAGAGAGGGGCGGGGGCTGTCCCATCTTCAGTCCATGGGAACTTCATCCTTCACAGGAGGGTCACTACAGATGCTTGGTCCTGATGCTCCTTCATGAGGAGTAACAGGGCCCACAGCTGATGAGCATTCGGAACATCTTAGTGCCTGGGATGGCCATTCCGTGCTCTACTGCAGCTCTATTCACTGAAGCGGGGAGGGGAATAAAAGGATTTGTGGGGACCCTAAGGGCAAGAAATAACAGAGAATTATTTAATCAAAACTACAGAGCTTTTGTGCTTAGTATTAAAGATGATGGTAGAAATGAAAAAGCCAACCCTTCAGTACAGCTGCCAAAAAGATAGCTCATAGAGAAAGAAAGATAGGAAGCATTACAAGGGCAAAGTTTTCCAAAGAAAATCCATGTGTGCATGAGACTGGAGTTCTAAACCGAGAGCACAAGCAAGATGCGGGTAGCTTCCCATTGGGAGTAGATTTTACTGGGCCTGGGTGCTAGGTGTCCCGTGGAAAAGCAGCGGAGGGGAGAGTCCATTTCAGAGTCGAGGGCTCTGCTGGGCAGCAGCCTCCACAATGAGTTTAAACTCCTTCTCTCGGAGGCCGGGGGCAGGATGTAATTTCCTCTGGTAGCGTGGTTTTGATTTCTCCTCAAGCCAGGCTTGTCCATCTGGTCATGGGCACCTGGGCAGCTCACACTTTTCCTTGGCCTCTTGCTTTCTGTAGCTAACATGAAAGAATTACCCACGTGGTAATTCAGGTAAGTGGGTAGAGTCCAGTGAGTGGAAAGATGAATGAGACCAAGAACAAAACTGTGATCTTCTGGGGCTGTCATCATCACTTTTTGGTTTCCTTTGTTTCGTTTTCATTTTCTTTGCCACATTGTGGGGAAATCTACTTGGTCATCACCCATCAAACATCCTACAGGCAGAGTTTGGTATGGAAATTCACACAGAACGAACAGAATCAGCATATTTCCTCTAATCCCATCGTTCGGGGGAGCTTGTTCTCTCTTCCAGAGCCGTCTCTTCTTGGGGGCACTTACTTGTTCTCGCTCCTTGCCCGGCAGCCATGATTCCAAAACCAATTTCAGTGGTTGGTAGTGAACGAGAAGAATGATGGCTAGGATAGGAAATAGACCAAAATGCCTATGTCTTTAGCTGTGGTGAGGTGGCTGTTATCATGGAACCTTCCAGGTTTCTTACGTGAAAACTCTTGCTCACCTCTCAGCCTTCTTGGTGGCTCTCCTGGTTCCTCCTCATGGATTTGGGTCCCCCCCCCCCGCCCCCCGCCTCAAGGAGGGATGTAGTCCTTAAGCCGTGTTATTATCTAAACTCTTAGATCGTTGAAAGAAACCATTGGTAATTTCTCATGGGTTTTTTTGTTTGTTTGTTTGTTAACTTGGGAAGATGGAGAAGTTTTAAAAGGAGAATGATAAGCAAACACGAAGGGCCTACTACCAGATGTTTCAACTCAAGGTCGAATGCTGGGAAAGTGTGTGCCTGTTCCGGTGATAACCTGTGGTTCACCTAGTGGAGAGGGGGTGTGTTCTTGAATATCAGGCGATCTCCTTGAGAGCGTGCACCGGGGCTTTGGTTGAGGTGCCTGTCGTGTGCACAGAGGCATTCTGTGGCTGTCATCATCTTCTCTCTTTTTTAGTGTCTCAAAGCACAAGCCCTGTGAGACGGGGGATGCTTGCATTCCAATCTGAAGGTGCTGGGGATATGACACTCTCCTCAGCTCTCCTTGGCCTGGCGGCCACAGACTTTCTAAATATCTCACCCAATGAACTGTTGTACGTTATTTTATTAATCGTTAACATTGTCCCTCTATTGGGATGAGAGAGAGAAGGTGAACTAGGAAACAGACATGGTGACAAGGGGACAAAAACCTTTCTTCTGAAAATTGCTCTTTACTGAGCTGAGAAAAATTCAAAAGCAAGGAAAGGAGAAATCAGGGTAGAACGGTTTGGGGGTGAGGAGGCAGTGACACCGACACCCAGATGCTCTGGTCTATTCCATAAGAGATTTGCACAGCAGGGGAAGCTGGGCAGGTATTGATTGTTCAGGAAAAACGGTGACGCTGACTTGAGAAAGGGGCGTAGGCTCGCTTCCAGGTAGACCTTGGTAAGCACTGCACCTTAACTCTTCCAAAATGTGTCCACAGATCTTTAGGGCAGCTCCTCTCCAACGATTTCCATTCTCCAGTCAAAAGTGTTCTGAGTAGAAGAACTGTAGCCCCATTATGACTACATTTACTTAAATTGGGAAGGCAGAGGGTGCTGTGGGAAAAAAAGTACATCAGGGAAATAGAATTTAGCTGGGGCTTTTCTCAACTTTGGATCACAAAGTTGTCACCTCTGAGAGAGAAAATCTTTTAAATAAAATTGTATCTGCCCGTCCCCCGAGAAAACACCAGGTTTCTAATCTGGTTACTCTTTACTTCGGGAAGGAAATTGGTAGATTTGATTACAAATAGGCATTTTTTACAGATTGATTTAGTCCCGAGTCTTACACATATTAACATGGAATTAACTGACTCAGACATGATCTTTTAAGCTATAACATTATTGAAAGGCAGTAGATCATATGTTGTAAGCAAACCAGAAAGGCTGAAAAATGTTAACTATCCTTCCAAATATTGAGTCTCGATACATTCTGCTGGACCCACAAGGGATTTAAGAGTTAGGCAACAGCAAGAGAGCCTTTGAGACTCAAGGAAATTTTTTTCTTAATTATTAAAAAACATAATAATATAAAAAAAAATTTAAAAAAATAATTAAAAAAAAAACATAATAAACCCCAGGGCAATTCTTAAATCAGAAAGGAAAGCTCTACTCTTGTCATTTACAAATTTGTTAAAGTTTAGAATAGACAACCAGATTTTTGTTTTTGACTGAAACTCTTCTTTGGGGGAGACTTGGCCTGCAGTGTAGGAGCGTGTTTTGGAGTGATTGTTTATTCATGCACTGATATTTATTGAATGGAACCCCCGGGCCAGGGATACAAAAGAGAAGAATGCGATGTCCACCGCCTTGTGAAGCTTACATATTGATGAGAGGAAATCGGCAAAAAATCAATAAATATATTTCATGTGAGACACTTCAAAGTGCAGTGGAGAAAAATGAGGCAGATTGAGGGGGGTAGTGGTGATGCGGTGGACACGGGCCTGCTACTTTTTATAGGGTGGACAGGAAAAGTTTCTATGAAAAGGTGACAGTTGAGCAAAGGCTTAAAAGGAAACAAGGGAGTGAGACTAGGAGTTGTCTTTGTGAAGGGTTTTTCAGGCGAAGAGAAAGCAATCACAAAGGCCCTGAGGTCAAACTACATGTTGGACATACTTGAGGAAGAGCCAGGAGGCCAATGAGTGAGGAGGTGAGTGTGGCAGATGAGGTCAGAGAGATGGCATCGGCCCACGGGCCTTATAGGCCATTGTAAGGCCTTTTTACCAAGAGCAAGATGAGAAATCACTAGAAGGGTCTGAGTAGAGAGTGATAGGAACCGATTTCCATTTCAAAAGCAGCACTGTGACCACTGTGTTGGGAATACACTGTGAGAGGGTAGGCAAGGGAAGGAGCAGCAAGACTACTTAGGAGCCTGTGGCCTCCATCCAGGTAAGAGATGTAGTGGCTTGGGCCACGGTGTCCGTGAAGGTGGTGAGAAGTGGCTGGATTCCAGAAATACTCTGAAGCGTTTGCTGAGGAATTAGATATTGAGTGAGAGAAAAGAAAGAATCAAGAATGATCCTGGAATTTTTGGCCTCGGCTACTGTAAGTTTGGAGTCACCATTAATAAGATGGGGATCCTGGAGGTGAAGGAGACTGGGAAGGATATCCTTCTAGTAAGGCTAAAATGCCCATCAGACATCCAAGTGGAAATGCTGATCAGACTGTTGGCTATGTGAACCTGGAGTTTAGGCAAGAGGTAGAGCCTGAAGATAGAAATTTGGAATTCAGAGACATTTGGTTGGTATCTGAAACCATGAGACTAGATCTAGGAGTGAGTACAGATGGAAGAGTCCCTCGGCCTGAGCCCTGGGTGGGTGGGGGGGTTGTTCAAAGCCCCAGGAGATGGGGAGAAACTAGCACTGAGGAGTGGCCAGGAGTGGCCTCCATGGCAACAGGGAGGTCGTCCTTTTCATGACCTGGAAAACAGCTGATTCAGTGAACTGGGTGGGTGGGGGGGCAATAGCATGGTCAGGGTGGGTTCAAGAAAGAGTTGGAGAAGAGGAAGTGGAAACAATATGAAAAGGCACTCTTTTGCAGTAAAGGGAACATAGAATAATAGTCGATGGTAAAGGATGTGAGGTCCAAGGAGGTTATTTTTTTAAAAGATGGAAGAAATAACATTCTGTTTCATGCTGACCAGAAAGATCCAGTAAAGAGGGGAAATTGCTGATCCTTGAGGAGAGGGGATGATTGCTGGAGTGATGTCTTCGACGAAGTGAGAGGGAACGGGATCAAGGGCACAAGTGGAGGGACTGGCGTTAGGATCCTAACCAGGTTGTTATGGTAACAGAAGGGAGAGAGTGGGGCACAGGTGCAAGGGGATTGGTAGATGTGATGCTGGGAATATGTCTTTTCTGACTGATAATTTTGTAGTGAATTACCAAGGGAGTTCGTCAGCCAATAGTGAGTGTTGGGGAATGGGTATTGGAGGTTTGGGAGGAAAAGAAGGCCTGAATTACTCATGTTGCCATACAGCAGAAGAGTGAGGAGGGAAAGTGACTGTAAGAGGCGTCCTAGGTGGCACGAAGGACTTACTTGAGATGCTTCCAGTCGTGAGTTTAAAAGTAACTTAAGAATCTTCTTCAGCTGCTCGGCTAGAGCGGAGAGTCAGATTTAAACAGAGCTGGGGGTTAGCCAGGTAAATGCAATGAGGGCAGCACGAGAAACACAGTCAAGGGCAACTGCAAAGCGGTGATTATGGTTGGCCCTGGAATCTAAGCTGGCTGAGGGGAAAAGTGAGGCTTTTTTAGGGAATCAGGAATAATGAAGTGTGGTAGGGGGAAGGGATCGAGATGCAGACTGGGGTGCCTGAATTACTGAGTCAGTTGCCAGAAAGAGCGATCTGGGAAGTAGGAGCTGGGTCAGAGAGTGTGATGCTTGAGGCTTCGATTACACAGAGGTTGGAGTTACTGGTCTGGGGTCTGGGGTGGGGTGGGACTGCCGTTAGGTGGAGCAAAAGGTTATGGAAGGAGCGGAGGCCAAGGCACTGAGCGCAACTCGGGTGCCTCTTCTTCAGTCCTGATGTTTGGGGTTCTTTGATGTTCACTGGAAACTCCGTTGCCATCTGCGGTAAGCCACAGCCTGCTTTTATAGGTGTCAGCGAATGTGATCGTGGCTTGAGGCCGCACTTTGACTCTCGCCCTGGAAAGAACACACTTTCCCAGTAAATCTCGTCCTTTCTATTTTCAAGGTTCCCATCGAAGTCAGTTTCCTTGGGGGAATCATAACTCTTTGTTCACCTTTCTCCTCATTTACCTTGTAAACAAAATCAAAGTAAAAGGATTGGAAAGCAGCTTTGCTTCTGCCCAGTTCTGCTATATGAAAGTTTTCTCTGACTGATCGTTTTCATTTAGTATTTTCTTTTGCGACAGAGAGGAACGTAAGGAAATGATCGGTAGTCTTTAAAAGCCCTGGATGAGAGGTTTGGAAGAGCAGGAGAGGGTTAGGAAGAAAAGGACTTTGAGTGGGGCTGCATGAAAAAGGGACAAGTGAGGGCTTTTAGGGAGGGCTGAAAAAAATCAGAAATTTGACCAAGGGAGGCAGGGGGAGAAATCCACTTGCATCGGCACTTAGAGATTTAGCAAGAGCAACCTAGAGTCTGCCCCCAGGAATAGTCCACATGCTTCTGACACAGATGGCGTGCTCATTCTATTTTATATCCTGTGCCCTTAAAAAAAAAAAAAACTCTCATAATTTGAAAAGAGATAGAAGCTGTTCAACCATTTCGGGTACACTAGTTCTCCAAGCTGCTGCAGAATCTTGAACAAGGCATGCATTTCATCACACCACGGCTGCCACTGGTTCAGTTTCTCTGTCCCCCAGTAAAGGGACCCCCGAGCTTAGTCACATCCTGCCTGGCATTTTCCCCAGAAGATTCTCTTGTGTTCACCCTGGCTTGTCTAATGCCACGTCCTGAGTTCTTGTATTGGAGGGACATCGTGACCAACCCAAGGGGATATATTGGGCTTTCTGTGCCGAAGACTAAGGGACTAAGGAAGGAAGAAGGAAGCAAGGGAGGCAAGCCAGGGATGGGTTTGTCATGCCCTCTGTTTGCTTTCTGAAGCCTGGGAACGAAACCTTTCAAAGGTGAGCAGGAAACAACATGGCTTCCATTGCCTCAGGTTTTTCCCTAGTTCAGGTTGCATCCCACACCTGGTTAAGTGGGTGTACCTGTTTGTTAAGGGAATTTGTAGGAGGGGGGCAGGGGGCAAATCTCCGTAGGAGCTTTGTTACCCAATGACCATCCCAGCATTAATATTTCAGTGTAGCTGGAAACATTTGAAGGCCCTAGACGGCATGTTACAGTGGAGATCAGAAAAGGGACGAGATAGGGCAATGCGCTCTCGTCCCGAAGGGCCAATCTCTTTCGTCCACTTGACAGAAGCCAAAACTCCAGCACTGTCATCATTACACTGTGCCGCAGTGACTGGCACATGCGTGTGTGTGCCTGTGAGTGTGTGCGTGCACGCATACGTGTGTGAGCGTGAGGGGGTGATGGTGGAAACCACAAAATATGAATCCACCACAGGGTTGGGTTGCAAACTCAGAGCCGCACCCCTCCCGAAGCACCATGGCACAGAGGACACGTTTCTAGCTTTCCCAGTGTGGTACCCTCCCCAGGGAAAACACAGAGGACTCAGGCTCGCCTTGACTCTGTGAGGCCCAGATCCCATTCCCGTCCCTGGGGCCGGCTCTTCTTCCTCTTGACTCTCAGATCCCCAGTCCATCCACCTCCAAGTTCTTTTTTTGTTTGTTTGTTTTGTTTTTGTTTTCTGTAAATATATATTTCTTATTTTGGACGTGTAGGGATCAACTGAGATTCTGGAGTGGGGGGAGAGGGCGGATGACTGGGTCTTTCTATTTTTTTCCTTTCTCTCTTGGATTTTGGTGTTTGAACTTGAAAAAAAATAATTACAAGTATATATATAAGCAAATGACTTACCTTGAAAAAAAGAAATAAGTTGATTTCATTCTTTTGATTTATCTTGTTTCTCATGGGGGTTGGGGGGGGGGTCTTTTGGGTGGAGGGCTTTTTTGTGAGCTGTATAGATTTCCAGTTTGGACTTGTTCAAATGATGCAGGAACAAAAATTAAAATGAATTAAAAAAAAAAGACACAACATAAAAACAAGAAAAACTTTGTGATGTATAAAAGCTGTAAATAGTCAAAGATTCTTTCTCTTTTCTAATGGCAAATTATTTCTGTCACTTTATATTCAAAAAATAAAGAAACCTACCATAAATTATCAGGGTTAAAAAATCCAGAATCAGAGTGGTTTTGTGTGTGTGTGTGTGTTTTGTTTTGTTTTTTGGTCTTTGTGCTTTCTTTACTGTTTACTATGACTTGGAAAAGCTTGTTATAACAAGGTGCTGTTCGGAAAAAATTCCTTTCCCAATCGGTTTCTAACTGTCAGTGGTAGTCTGGACTGGTGAATCCAGTTAAGTTAGGAGGCTGTTTCTGCTAGCTGATGCTGAAGATGTTGGTAATACTGAAAATGATGTTGGTAAGGGGTTGAGAGGAGACTAAATAATTATGATCTTAAAGCAACTTTTTCGTTTCCATAAGATTCTTTCTTACTACATGATACCTGTCATCTACTTTTCTTTTCAGCTTGGAAAATTTTAAACATATTCAAAAGTAAACAGAATGGTATGATGAACCTCCATGTATCCATCTTCCAGCTTCAATAATTATCAACTTATGCCAGTCTGGTTTCAGTCATATCCCTGTCCATTTCCCTCTTCTATATTATTTTGAAGCAAAGTCCATAATGGTATAATTTAATCTGTAAATATCTCACTAACGTATCTCTAATAATTAAGGACTCTATTTTAGAGTAACCACAATACCATCATGACATCCAAATTTCCCAGTATTCCTTGATAACAGATATCTAGTTACTGTTCAAATTTCTTGCCTCAAATATAACACTGTCTTACAGTTGGGTATTTCTTTTTTTCATCACAAGCCAAATAAAGTCCACACAATTGGTTGCTACTTCTCAAATTTCTTTTGAACCTATGGTTTCACCTCTCAACTTAGTTTTTGAAATGTATTTATTAAAGACGTGGACTCTTTTATCCTGTAAATGTTCCCACAGTTAGATTTTGCTGGTGGCATCCCCATGGTCACAACTGACATATTCCTCTATCCTCTGTTTTCTTTAAATTGTTAACTGTCTTTCTTACTCTTTAATGCATTTTTCTTCCATTGTGTAGAGTTATCAGGAAAGCTAACTAAACCTCATTTTAACCAATGTGTGGGGCATTGAAGAGAATTAGCTACTCACATACCTCCAGGTGGTCAACAGTAATGTGGCTCTAGTCACAAGGTGACCAAGCTCCTCTCACAGCCAAGACAAGAAACTGTACTTGGTCTGGCTCTTCAACCTGTCCTGCCTCTCCCGTTGCGGAGCACAGGCTCCGGACGCGCAGGCTCAGCGGCCATGGCTCACGGGCCCAGCCACTCCGCGGCATGTGGGATCTTCCCGGACCGGGGCACGAACCCGCGTCCCCTGCATCGGCAGGCAGACTCTCAACCACTGCGCCACCAGGGAAGCCCCAACCTGTTCTTTTGAGCTATTACATTTGCCTGAAAGGTCTTCTTTATTCTCCTCTAGCCCCAGTTCTGTCACTGATTTTATATATATGTATGTATACACACACACACACACACACACACACACACACACACACACACACACACTGGATGATTTCTCTTACTATACTTTAATTTCTAAATTATTCAAGTGAAAGGATATTTCTGATAATAAAAGAAAATAGCATAGATATATTTAGCTTTTCAGATGGAAATCATAAAGCACATTCCAGCATCACTTTATTAAGAGCCATGTGCTTCTCCTAGAATCCTAGTGCTAGAAAGTATCATACTATAGAGAGAATAGTTAGTAGAACCCACCTTATGACTCAGGAGTCTCAGAGAGCTAACACAGGTGGCAAAGTCCTGGCGAGAAGCCAGCACTGCTGATCCTCGGTTCTGAGCATCTTCCAGGGTGATGTATTGTTTCTTTGTCTCGGAGGGATTCTCTGTGAGGGTTTCTCCTGTATTTTCCTCTGTACTGAAACAAAAAGGTCTCCTACCTCCCTGATCACTCCTGAAAGTAGATGAGCTCTAACATAAAGCCAGAGTTCTTCCCAGATATAGTTATTCTCTTCACTTCTGGAGGTATTTCACTGAAGCCCAAATTGTTCTTGGGCCATAAACTTGCTTTAAAAAGAATCTGAAAGTTATATAGTAGGTTTGATTTGAAAATATGACATTCATTTAAAAAAAAAGTTGGGGGAGATAAGATTTCCACCCCATTTTAAAGTGGTTTTAAATAATGAAAGCTTAAGAATAGGTATCAGAATTCTGGTGGGAGCCCCAGGTAAGGACATACTTAAAGCTTTGACCATGACCAGAGCACCTTAAAAAACCAAAGACTCGGGCTTCCCTGGTGGTGCAGTGGTTGAGAGTCTGCCTGCCGATGCAGGGGACGCGGGTTCGTGCCCCGATCCGGGAAGATCCCACATGCCGCGGAGTGGCTGGGCCCGTGAGCCATGGCCGCTGAGCCTGCGCGTCCGGAGCCTGTGCTCCGCAACGGGAGAGGCCACAGCAGTGAGAGGCCCGCGTACCTCAAAAAACAAAACAAAACAAAAAACAAAAAAAACCCCCAAAGACTCAACTGACAAGGTCACCCTGTAGGAATTCTCGAGACTGTGGCAGATGTCTGTTCTTCATACCACCTGCCTCACCCACCACCTGGGACCTCCTGAATTAATTATCTCAGAGCACCTGTGTTGTTCTTCACATCTCTGTGCCACCCTGCATTCCACTGTAAGGGAGAATCAACAACAGCACTCTAATGATGGGCTGAAGGGCACCCAGTCATGGCCCCACCAGCCAACTGTCCCAGAAAGATGGGCTTCCCAGACTGACATCCTTTCTCGGCATTTTTCACTCAAACACCTGCCCTGATCATTTGGCTTGAATTCCCTTGTCCTTTCACAAACCCGAAATAATCCTTTTGAAATAAATTATTCTCAGGAAGCAACTTCCTGTAGAATTCTAGAATGATCAAAGAATGGGAAAGACCACCAGAAAGAGCGTTCTGATACAGAGTCTGGAAGCCTGTTAAAAACTTATGCCAAAGCTGTCGTTTGTGGTCTTCGACAAATCACTGAACTTCAGCGGACTTCAGTTTTCTTACCTCTAAGCCCAGATAGCCACCTTTCTGCCCTCCTCCAACACAGGTTACCTGGAGCAGTGGTTCTCTATTCCGGTTGCAGAGTGGCGTCATCTGGGGTGCTTTTAAAACACCGATGCCTTGGTCTCATCTCCCAAGGATTCTTGTTCAATTATTCTGGGCATATTCAGCCTGGGCATAGGGCATCGTAGAAGCTCTCCAGGTGATTTTAATATGCAGCCGTGTATTGGGGGCAAAGGAGGTCTCCTATTTGCTTCTAATTCAACTCTGTGCTGCAGCTGTTGCCTGTTCCCATTCTCAACCTCACTATGGACCACCACTCATGTCACATGTCATGGATGTCACCCTCTGGAACTCCTAGACCTCTTTTCTCCTCTACTGGAGCTGCAGAATAAACATAGGGAAGGCTCAATTGACTGTTACAATCCAGTTCTTTGATTTTGCCTACCACCACAATCCATGGCCAGATAGAGATACACTGAGAAGTTACTCTACCTAAAGGAAATTCAACACATACATTTTAAATTCGGGATGCACATTAAATATGACTATGCCCATGATCACGGGAGGAAAATCAAACAGTTAAACCTATTACAAGAGGTTGGTTTATGGATATACTATTATTCCCGGGTTTATTCCGAAATTTGCAATGACCTATGATCCTCTAATGATTGAACACCTCTAGACAGTATCTGCTCTTGAGTTTTGTGCAGCCCGTATCAGTTTCCATTACCTGTCTCATCTGAGCAGGTAGTTAAGTCTGCAACACTCTCCTTCCCTGCCACCTGCCCTCAACACACACACATATACAAGTCTAATCTCCTAACTGCTGCAAGGTACTCAACAAAGTTGTAATTACGCCATGAAAATAGCATTCCTTCTTTCAGGTCAAAGCGGTAACAGTGTTTTGTTTTTCCTCACATCCTCAGTCTGTGTACCGAGGTCCCACCAATGACTAATAAAATGACCCACTACACGACCGTCTACAACATTTAAGTCCACATACCCACAAAAGCTTTAAATGTCAAGTTTTTTTTTTCCTCTCTCTTTTGCTTCTTTTTGAGATTAAAGTTAATATTTGGATAGATCCTTCTTTTATTCCCAGTGCACATGGCAGTGTGAGTTTTATCCTATCCAAGAAACCTCCCAGACCTCAGAGGAGAGGATATTTTTTTCCTTTTAGTTATACCTAAAAGAAACTGTCATTTAATGTGCTCCTATTATATTCCAGGCCCTTTATTCATCATCTTATATAATCCTCTTAATAACTCCCATTTCACAAACATTGTTATTGAGGTTCAGAGAGATTCATCAACTTGCCCAAAGCCACACAGCTGTTGTGGGTAAAGAAGACAATTTAGATGATACAAACAAACTTTCTTAACACTTCACGGAATGGGCAGTCTCTATGCCCAGGGGTCCAGAGAACTGTAAAGTGGGGCGGAAGGCAGGGAGATTTTTATGGGATAAAGAATAAAGAATAGGAAGTAAGTATAGAGCCCAGAGTTGCTTTGGTGTTTGGACATTGGCTGGCTGGATATGCTATCAAGCAGAGCGTTTACAGGGACACTAACGTTATCTAAGTTCTGGTTTGCTGACATGGCACGCTGGGCAGAAGCAACTCCATCCTGAGCTTAGAAATGTATATCCACACGACTGAGTGAAAGATGAGCAGTTCAAAACCAGCAAAGCTGATCCCAGACTCCCCACTCTCACCGTTAAGTCAAAAAGTCTTACCGATCTATTAAAAGGAGTACACATTACGCTGCAGCCATTCTGGGGACAGAAGCGTACTCCAGATAAACGGAAGGTCATGTTAACCTGTCTAGTAATGGCTTGGTATTCGCTCACCTCTTTCTGATACTCAACAGTTAGTTACGTTTACTCACTTAGGCACCAATCTTGGCAAATCTTGCCCCTTAGGAGCCATTCTGAGAAAGTCATGCAGAAGTGGTCTTTGCAAGTGAAAATAGCCACTACTTCTATCATTATAAATACCATCTATTGAATACTTACTACTTACCAGCACTGTGCTAAATATTTCACGTGTATCATCTCATTTGCTCTTCCTAATAATGTTGGGACAAATCATATTTTTCTTTCCATCTCTCATTTTACAAAGAAGGAAACAGAAGCTCAGTGAGGTTACCTAATACGCCTGGAATTTCACAGGTGGAACAGATCCATCTAACCCCAGAACCTTTCCACTACAGAGCCTTTGAAGGTTTACAGTGCCCCTAAAACACATTATTTTTGTGGCAGCCTTACTTTTTGCCACTTTCTTCCTGCCAGAGGTTTTCAACTCTGGCCGCATATTAGAGTTACCCCATCAGATTTTGAAAATACAGATGCCAAATACTCAGTATTTTGTAAAAGTTCATGGGATGGTGCTAACCTGGAGCCAGGGTTGGGAACAAGTGGTTTCATTTAATGCCAGCAAATAAATCAGGGTCACAAGATGGGGGAGAGGCTGGAACAAGTTTCTTCAGCCCAGTGAATGCAAAGAGGGTTCATGGCCTCTTTGGTTCAATATATAAAACCCAGAAATACTTTTTACCCCATATGCCCTCGGGGATGTGTCAGTTATTAAGTGTGGCCTCCAAGTTCCACGCACACCCTTCTTTGCTGCTTTGTGATTCTAGAGCTGGTCTCTGCGAGGTTCATTTCTCCTTTGCCAGCCATGCCATGTTAGGCTTTGCCAGTAGAGGGCGCTGGAGGGGCATGGAGGGTTGGTGAAGGAAGAAGAGTTCTTTTGTTCAGTCAGCAAGCCCGCACATCCTTGCACATCTGGCCCCCAAGGCTACACCACACCTGTGGGGTGGGCAGTTCCCAAGGTTCCAGAACAGCCTCCAGCCAGTTTCCTCATTGTTTCCTCAGCCAGGGCGTTGCTCCCTCTTGCCACAGTGGTTAAGTCTCAGCCTCGCAGTTTCTCCTTTAAGAGGAAAGTCTCTTGTCTGTTCACCCTCCCCTCGGTCCCAGGGATGCAAGCCCTTCTCTGCAGGGTTCTCTTTCACCCTTCCAGTAAACGATTACCCAGGAAACAATTCTTCAAGCTGAATTTTCCCCGTTTAGATGACTGCTGTGGTTTCTCTTTCTTTCCTGAACCCTGACGGCTACACTGGGTTACGTCAAAAACTTGTGTGCAGCGTCCATCGCTCTCTTTATAACCAACCCTGCTGCCAGTTCACAAAAGCTTTGCACAGGCTCCCCTGTGAAGCCTGGATAAGCATGTCCCTTTTATACAAATGACAGATGTTGTATTTCTGGAAACAGATCTCATGGGTGTTGTAGGAATAGGGGGATCTATCTCAATTGATGATTTTGGTTAACAAAAGACTCCGTGAGCTGCGGACTTCTTTGTGACAGTTAACACTGGATCTTCGCTCTGCTTCCACTGCGTTATCACAGTGGTAGGAGAATTCAAGTGAATTAATTTGCGAGCTACCTATAATTAGGAGACACGATTTCCTGACAACTTCATACAGAGGATATTTACATAAGATGAGTTACCTAATATATAATTTATAATTAGTTTTCTATGTGACTTAATAATAATTTATATAAGTAAATGCTTATCCTTTTATGTTTTATATTGATGCTGGTGATTGTGGTGGCAGTAGGGGAGAGATAAGGAAGTCTTAATCATTTTCTCTGTGTCTCTTTTTATTAGGGTAAACTTATTGGAAAATTTTCATAAAGCTGGTGTGCTCCGAATCAACAATGATCACAAAACTTGGGTGGGGACTCCCGGGCAAGGCTTGTGTGAAGATTCTAGGGGAAGAGCAGGGTTTCCACTGATTCCACTTATTTTTATTCATTCCTCCATTTATTGAGTGTCTACTATACACCAGACATTGTTCTGGAAGTTAAAGATGCAGCAGCTTGTAAAACAGAAAAAAGTTCTGCTCTCAAGGAACACCTATGCTAGTACTTAATTGGGCAGAGCCTTGGAAAATCAGTCATGGCCCCAACGAACCTCGGGATTGACTTTCAGGCAGGACAACACTTGTGCCCACTGCATCTGGCCCAGCACATACTTAGGAGGTAGATTCAGTCACTGGTCCCAGGAAGTGCTCTCTGTGCCTGGGGTACCAGCTCCAATGCAAGAGCCTTTGTGTCTGGAACGGATGCCTTAATTCCTCTTCAGAGAAGGGGTTCTCTTCCACATAGACTCATTTTGCAGAATGCCTCCACAACAGATGATGAAAGCCATACCTGAATTGAAGTGAAAAATAGACACGGTCATAAATAAGAGTATAATGAACTCTAGAACCAGAGGTAGGGGTGGAGTGGGGGAGAGATGGAAAGAGGCAAACGACTTAGGAAGACAAATTGCTTCCATCCAGTTGTCTTTCTGAGTCTTACAACATCCCTAAGGGTAAACAGGCAGAGAGTATTATTATGTTATAGAATGAGAAAACTGGGGGGAAAGGGACTTTTCCAAGGTAATGCAGTGAGTAAAAAGTGGGTCCCAGGTTTTCTAAGCCCAGTGTTCTCTCCATTGCACCAGGCTACTTTCATGATGATTGACATGGATAATTGCAGGAATTTTTTTTTTTAATGTAACATAAGGTGATGAAGGATGATGAGGCAGAAGTGAAAGTAAAATGGAACCAAATATAGAGACAGATGTACACCCCTCCTTATGACTTTGATTAAGTCACTGTTGCAAAACCTTCACGTGAAGAAAACAACTTGGCAGATCCTTTGTAAACATTTACCAGCACGAACAGAATCATATGAACCCACAGAACTTGCGTTGGCTCTTACTTGCCAGCATGGCATCGTGGTGCTGGCATCTAACGGCACAGAGGCCGCTGAGGAAACACCAGTGTGAGGGCTGCATTTTAGCCAGGTTTCTGCTTATCTACAACCTGATCACCCCCGGAGCTGAGCCTGTCCTAGAGCCCCTGGTTGCCCAGTGTCACTCCCCCGCCATCCTGCGGGGTCAACACGTACAGACGTTGTCCTAGGGGCAAAAACATGTACCAGAGTTCTGCTCGGGCACTGCCTTGCTATGCCCTCCTGGTATGTCGGGCTCTAAGCTAGCTCCGCCCCATCCTGTAGCATCTGTAGGGTGATGACCCCCTCTCCCCCACATCAGTCTGCAGCCCACTGCCACTCTTATCTAAGTGGGAAAGAAAGATGAATAAGGGGGCCTCTAGGCTGCCTGCAACCACTCATGTCACCCTCACCAAACCCATCCTTGGCCAGTGAGGTGCTCTCAAGGCACACAGATGGCCAAGGGGACTGAGAACATACACGGGCTCTAACCATCAGAAGACGAAGCTCCGGGCTTCGTCTAGCATCATCGCTCTGGTACCCTGCTGTCCCTTCCATGGCCTCTGAGCCATGGTGGCTTTGACCTTCCAGGGTAAACACTGGAGAAACAGGATTCAAAGGAGGGTTTGCACAAATGATTGACAGGAGGGGAATAGCAACGGTAACGACTCACTTGGGAGAGAGACCCTCCCAAGAGAGTTTGGGGAAAGGACTGAACGCTTCACTACACAATTATGTAAGTCTTGGCAGAGGGAGAATAGAAGGAAACCAAATGTAGACACAGATGAACATCCTTCCCTGTGATTAAGGTGCCCTTCCCAGTAACAGCAGAACTGAACAAAACAAAAACACGGAAAGCCAAATCCTCCTCTCCTTTTCCACACAAAGGCGAATGGCAGACGTGGGTCAGGACTCTGTGGTTTTTTTTTTTTTTTTTTTTTTTGCAGTACGCGGGCCTCTCACTGTTGTGGCCTCTCCCGTTGCGGAGCACAGGCTCCGGACGCGCAGGCTCAGTGGCCATGGCTCACGGGCCCAGCCGCTCCGCGGCATGTGGGATCTTCGCGGACCGGGGCACGAACCCATGTCCCCTGCATCGGCAGGCGGACTCTCAACCACTGCGCCACCAGGGAAGCCCCAGGCCTCTGTTTTTGATTTCGACCTCTGTCTTTCTTCTTAGTTCTTTTCTCTAACATGCCTCAGGCTTCACTCCATCACCCTGGAGTGAGAATCCCCGGGAAGGAAGTTGACAGGCGTTCTCCACAGTGGCAGGGTCAGACGGACCCAAGGCCTCAGAGGAATGCTTTGCAGGTTAGTGTCACCCTGCCTGCCCGCGAGGAGGTCAACCCAGCTCTCCCCTCGGAGTGCTCGCCCTTGGCGTCTTGTCTCCTAAAAGCAGAGGAAGCCGCAGCAGGGGCCTGGAGGCACGGGACCCCGGGTGCCTCCCACGCTGGCTTCTCCCTGTGCAGGCTGGACCCTTGCTCCCTTCGTTCTACATTACCTTCCACATTGGCTCTGCCAGTTGGAGGAGAGCCCTGGTTTTCAGGCTCCAGTTCATACAATGTTTTCCGTCTTTTGCCATCTCCATCACAGAGGGCGGAAACTTATTCCCTGGCATCACGTGGTCAAGTAATAGGCGTCCTGGGCTCTCATCACAGCAACTGCAGCATCACTTGGGGCCTGGGTCCCGGCAGGCGGCGATCAACTTATAATAACTCCCTAGTCTTTTCCCAATTACCCCAAACCAGTAGGTCCAACGCAGACTCCACGCTTAGTCTTTGCAATTTAGATGCCACAGGTAGCTTCCTGTTTGGATGGTTGAGAAAGGAAAATAACAACCTTGTTTTGCTCGTAGCCGCTGCAGTGGGTGTTCCAGTGTCCTGGGGCTTAATAGCCTGTGTCTCTCAGACATATTTAGTGCCCTTTCTCTCCTCTCACAAATGCAACCCCTTCCCGGGGGGAGCCTGGCGAGGCTGAACCATCTGCATGGGAACAGAACAGAGCCACAGCTGAGGGCCCAGGAGCTGCGCACAAAGAAATCAGGACAGCGGAAGCAGCGGCCATGGGAGCTGGAATCAAGCCTGATTCTGACATCCCTCCGCCCCCGCCCGCGCAATAAATAGCGCCTTCAGCGGAACAAGCCCTTTGTGTGGACCGACCAACGGTGTTTCCACCACAGCCCCTGTTAGGCCAGGAGTTCATTGTGCACGACGAAACGTTGTCCTTAGACGTTCATGCTGCAGTTTGAGTTGGTGCAAATCAGCATCACCCAGTTCCAACAGAAGGAGAAACTGGAGCATCCCTGGTTCAGGGACGTGCCGAGGGGGCTCAGCTCAGCAGTGCTCCGGCCCTTACACTTTGCAGTAGATGTTCTGTTCCCAGCACGTTGCGGGGCAGCCCGCTCTGTGTAACTACATCTCAGGGTCTCCTTGTGCTGGCGGAGGGGATGGATGGGTGAACCTGACCTGTGACTGACTCCAGGACCCCAGTCCTAAGGCTGCCTACTCAAAATAAGGTTGAACGGCCCGGAACTTTGAAAACAGACAAGATTGCATCCCCCTCTGCTTCTGGGAATTCTCCCTCCTTGTATTCCATTTCCATTCTCCTGTGCATTCGGGCTTAAAGCCTGGTTCATCTTCGACTCTGTGTCCGCACCCCGACGTGGGTCAGTTGCCATGTTCTGTCAAATCTGCTTCTGGAATGTGCCTAAAAGCCTCCTCTGCCGGCCGTCGTCCGGGTCTGGCCCTCCGGATCTCCCCGGGACAATGGCAGTGGTGTCCTGAGGGCTCCTCCCCCCGCTGAGAGCCCCTCCTGACAACCCCCGCTTCAAACCCGCTGGCTCGCCTTCCAGAACCGTGAGACCCACGCCGTTTCCCAGCCGAAGCCACCGCGGCTCCCCACTGCCTGCCAGTGAAGTGGGACTGCTCCCCTGACGTCATGGCCTGGCCTCCGTCTCTTGCCTCCTGTCTAGCGTTACGATACACAGTCCGAGCTGAAGCCCACTGGGTTATTTCCTGTTCATCAGTCACACCCGGTACCGCCTGCTTTCGTGCAGATATTCCTAGGCATACCCCCTGTTTAGGAAAAAGCCCTCTTGTGTGTCACCTCTCCTCTACTCTGTCACTGAACACTTCCGTGACCGGACGTGTGGGTTCCCCCTTCATCAAGCCAGCTGAGTGCTCTACAGTTCAACTCAGTTCTGATGCTATGACCTGGGGACAGCATCAGCTCCCATAGGCTAAGGGCTCAGTCCCACAAGTCTGTCCCCTCCCTCCACTTCAGATGCCAATTGTAAGTCCAGGTTGTCACTTATGCTTCTAACTGACCAGCTATAAATCAGAGGTTCCCTCCTCTGGTTCAGTTAATTTGCTAGGGTGGCTCACAGAACTCAGGAGCAGTTTACTTACCAGATCACCAGTTTATGATAAAAGGATACAACTCAGGAGCAGCCGGATGGAAGAGATGCACAGGGCAAGAGGCCACTGTCCCAGCGCCTCCGCCTGTTCACCAAGCACCGTTGTTTAGGGTTTTTATGGAGGCTGCTTTTTTTTTTTTTTTTTTTTTTTTTTGCCGTGTACGCGGGCCGCTCACTGTTGTGGCCTCTCCCGTTGCGGGGCACAGGCTCCGGACGCGCAGGCTCAGCGGCCATGGCTCACGGGCCCAGCCTCTCCGCGGCATGTGGGATCCTCACGGACCGGGGCACGAACCCGTGTCCCCTGCATCGGCAGGCAGACTCTCAACCACTGCGCCACCAGGGAAGCCCATGGAGGCTGCTTTGTGTCGGCATGACTGATAAACTCATTGGCCATTGCTGATTAAGTCAGCCTCCAGCCCCTCTCCTCGTCCCAGAGGTAGAGGCGAGGATGGGGTTGGTCTGAAAGTTCCAACCCTCTAGTCACAGAGCTGGCTCCCATCCTGCGGTTATCTAGGGGCTTTGCCAAAAGCACCTCATTAACATAAACTCAGGTGTGGTCGAAAGGGGCTTGTTATGAATAAGGAAAGACACCTTTATCTCTCTTATCACTTAGGAAATTCCAAGGATTTTAGAAGCTCTGTGCCAGGTATGGGGATGAAGACCAAGTATGTTTCTTATTATAAATCACAACATCCTACTTCCTCTATCCCATAACATGCCACCTCAAATGTCTCCTCTTTCTTAAAGCCTTTGCCAGTCACCCCGACCATGTATCCTCTCTTTCCTGTGATGCCCACAACTTAACGCCACTTGTTTCCTACCTGCTCTCAAAATCACAGCTGGGTTGGCAGGTCCACTCACTACTCCAGGGTGTGAGCAGGGGCTCAGCACAAAGTATAGGTGGAAACACGGCTTGTTAAATTGAATGGAAAGTTTGGGGGCAAAAAATGCAATTTTGCCTTTTTTTTATATCTTTATCTTCCCTTTCATCTCCTCTTTTCCTTCCTTCCAGCAGACATCTGAGCATCTACTATATGCCAGGTAAATGCTTGTTGCTAAAGATATAGCAACGATTAGACTTGACAAAAATACTTTCTCTAGCGGACCTTAAGATCTAATGAGGGGAGGCAAAAGATAAACACGTGAGAGATTTAGTTCGCTGAATGGTAATTAGTGCTGTGAAGAAAAGTAGAACAGGAAAAGGGGGAGAGAGTCCAGGGGGGGTGACCAGGAAGACCTCCCAGAGATGGTTCCACATGAGCAGAGAGAAAGTGAGCCATGAAGCATCTTAGGGAGGAGAACTCTGTTAACCTACAGCAATAAAACAGCCAGTTATTTTACCAGCAAAATGGGTTTATTCAGGAGATGGCGACCCACAGGCAAGTTTGGTAAAGCTGAGAGGAAACTCTTTTATAGAGGAGAAGGGGAATTTGGGAGGGGCTCGTATAAACAAAAAGTCCATTGGAGTAAACTGGGAGTTCGAAGTAGAGTGGCTTTTCATTGGCTGAGCTGTTGCCAGGGGAGGAGAAAACCTTTTTTCCTCCTGCTGGCAGTAGTGGAGTCATTTCCTGCCAGAGATGCCTTGGGATCTGTATTGATTTCCAATGGCATGCACGTGAGCGCTGCCCCTTCTGGCCTCTCGACTCCATTTTAGTAAGTTTTCCCTTTGTTAGTTTTCACAACTCCGTGCACAAGGAATGGCCAGTGAAAAGGCTCAGTGGATGGGATATGCGTGGCGTGTTGGGGAAATGGTTGGGTGAGAAGAACGGCAAGGAGAGAGTTTGTGTAATATTCTCTCTTCTTCCCTTCTACCTTCACTGTCTTCTAAGAGAGGTTCACCATCATGGCAGTATTATTATCAGTATTATCAGTGCCAATGACTTAGACTGGTCAAACCCTAGCACCCTTTCCCTGCATCCCAGCCAGTCGAAGGCATACCAGCCCTGGCTATGTGATATAATAAAGGGCCTATGTTCTCTGAAAAGTCCTCATTTACCAGTTAATTGTATTGCTAACATAGCATTTGGATAGCTGCCTAGCTTTCTCTAGCTATGGAATTCCGCAGGCCGTCCCTGTGACGGGTTCCCAGGTGCAGAGTATCTGGATTCGACGAGAAATCAGATGGGAACAGAGAAATTAAAGGGAATGGCAGAAAGCCCTGCAGCTAGTGAAGGGCAGTGAGCACATTCATAACCTCCAGAGAACATGCAGTGGTTGTGTCTGACTGAGGTGGGATGACCACACCAGCTGTTTGGACACAGGCTGCTGCTGGGTTCCCATGTTGACACCTGCCGGGGGCCAAATCTTGTTATAAGGGAAAATCTCACTGGTGGCCTGCCGTCCCCATGTTTCTCCTGACCTTTGACTCGCCTGGATGTATCTTTACTTCCAACCTCTTTCACACCAATGGTTCTGGTCCAAAACATCACTGTCTAGGTAGGTCTGGTGGCCCAGAGCTCCGTGTCACTGGGTCAGTCTGTGCAGAGTCTCTACGTCAGCACTCCTGGCAATGCCGGTTGGACTGCAGACAGCCCTGCTTGAAGTTTACGGTGCACACTGTCTCTTAGGTTTAAGGATTCCTATCTGGCCCTCAACAGAGACCCATACCTGAGTTTCCCACCTCATTGCAGCAGCAAGGTTTCTCACCTGATGGAAAGTAGCCTTGAGCCTTTTCACGTTTGCCTTCATAATAGCAGTGGTCAAACTATGCGTAAAGATGTGATGCCGCATCCTGTGCCGCACAATCGTCACGTGCTGGGGGCAGGGTGTCGCTATGGTTATCCCATTTTATAGATGAGCAATTGTTACGTAAACAACCATGTAATACTCTGAGGTTCCTTGTGTTTATCATTTCCATTATTATTAAATGATTGTATGCTCTGGGGTTCTTTGAGATGAGAAAAAATTATAATTATTCAGCACTTACTGAGTACCGGGCTGAGGGTTAGGTACTTTCCATTTTCAGGTTTAATCACACAGTAACGCTATGAGGTAGGTATTCTTATTCTCATGTTCACCGTGGAGGAAACAAAAGCTCAGAGAGGTTAAGGAGCTTTTCCACAGCTACACAGCTAGTGCATGACAGAGATGGAGGTCAGGTCTGTCTGACTTCTCAGCCCATGTGCTCCTGCAACACCTACCGTTCCTGAATCTGGAGAAGGAAGACACCTCCCAGTGGAGGAGCACTGAAATTCCAAGTCGATATGAAAAGCATCCTGCTGGGGCTTTGGAGTGAATGGTCACCCTAGCAACCGGGCTGCTTCCGTGGAGTGTGCCATCCTGGAGGTTACTGGGGGTTACTCCAGGGGTGGGCAAGGCAGCTCTGGGTCCAGAAACAGATTATAAGAGTGAAAGACAAAGGAGCACGGGAGTTCAGAGGCAAGGTCATTCGCTCAAAAACTCAGGGTCATTCTGTTTCATCTCACTGAGCCTCAGGTAGCCCTGATGGGCAGCTGCTCTCCCAGAGGCAACCACAGCCGCACCTCTGATCTCCTGCACGTCCGTTTCTCCTCAGCCTGACTCAGTCTTACCGGTGCACAAAGCAGCCAGGCCTCTCCTGTGTGGAGAAATGCGTGCCCCTGGGGCTAGGTCCACGCTCGGCTGTCATCAGATCTCTTATTTCCAGACAAGTCTCTGGGAAAAGTGTCTGTGGAACGTGGCTCACACGTACTGAGAGGTGATGAGGCTCCATTCGTGGAGCCGGGTGACTTGATTTCTTTTTTTCTCAGTTTCTCACAACTACCCAGTGAGACAGGAACTGTAGGGGAATAAAAATTGCCACCCCAAAATGCCTCTTTAGTGTGCGGGTTATTTCAAGCTGAAAAGAATCAAGGCCCAAAAGGCTCAGGAAGAAACTTTGACCTTTCCCCTAACTGCCTAAAAGAATTTAGACAGGAGGCCTGTCCCTCCAAGAAAGCTGTCATCAGAGGGATCTGCAAAGACTATGGGTTGGATGAGGTGGGGAAACTCGGCCGGGCCTCGAGATCAGAGTCACGCTGTGTCCCGTTGTCTCTGCAGCCCCCGGCAAACATTGGTCTACCAAACATTTGCTTTTCCATCTTCATGTGAATCGCCTTCCTCCCCTCTGAGGTCCCAGACCACTACCCCCAGCATCCTCTTCTGTCTTTGGCCAGAGATGGTATTTAAGGTGAGTGTTTTAGCCATTTTGGTGAGTTACTTAGTTTTCCTGGGTCTCCCGGGTATACACGTTATTGAACTTCTGTCTGATTTTCTCTTGTCAATCTGTCTCATGTCAATCTCATTCAGAGATGCCACCCCACCCTGCCCTAAGAAAAACCTAGAAAGGTAGAGGAAAATCTTTCTTTTCTCCCTGACAGTTCTGTTCTCATACCCATTTCATGGACTGGTAAACTAAGACTAATCTCAGTTAAAATAACTTATCAAGGCCACACAAGGAAGAAGTGTCAGAGTCAGGAGTCAAACTCAGGTTATCTGAGGATGTAAGTTTTGGAAGAGAAGGGATTTTCATTTTTATTCTGTTGTTCACTGAAACACCCATAGGTCTTAGATAAATGCCCCAAACAGAGTGGACATTTGATCAATATCAGTTGAATAAACAAATCTGTTACCAGAGTCTCCTCCTTAATCGCGATGGTGTGCTGTCCACTGCTGCCTCTCCCACCACTGCAATGCTGGGCTGCCCCTTCTTGCAACCTGACTCCCTCCCTCCCTAGCCCCCTACCCTTGGCCTCACCCTTGAACTTGCTCTGAGCAAACCAGTGACCGCTTTCTGGGCTCCTCTACGTTATCTGACACTGTTGAAAATTTCTTATTGAAGGTCTTTTCCTTTGTGGTGTCCATAATGATAATCCCTGGCAATTTTCTTCCCATCTTTCTGGCTGATACTTTCAGGACTTTTTTTTTTTTAATTTTCCTCCTCTCCAGCCCACCTCTTAAATATTGCCTTTAGCCTTCTTAATTTTACTGCACGTGTGCGTGCACGCACGCACACACACACACACACACACACACACACTCATTTACATCTACTGCTTCAGCTGGAACCAGAACCTATAGTTTCCAAATCTGTACCTGTAAGCAGACCTATGTCCAAGCTCCAGAGTAACGTTTCTGCCTGCCTGTTACCTGCATACCTGGGGGGCTCTTGGTGGCTTCAAGTTCATCCTCTCTAAAATAGAACTTGTTAATTCGTCCTCCATGCCTGTTCCCTCTCCTGTACCCCCTATCTTGGCAAATGACACTATTATTGCCCAGGCTACCCAAAGCAGAATCTGGGAGCCACTGTCCACTCCCTCCACACTGTCACTCACTCTGTCCACTCTCCTGCTAAATGGCTCTCCAACCTACCCCTGCCTTCACCCCACTTCCTGTGCTGGTCACCCTGTTTCACCCCTACTCCACACATCATCGCTGCTTTCCTGAAACATTACACCATCTGTGCCATTCAATGGCCAAACACTCTTTGTTTTTCTTGTTTTTCGGGTTTTTTTTTTGCGGTACGCGGGCCTCTCACTGCTGTGGTCTCTCCCGTTGCGGAGCACAGGCTCCGGACGCGCAGGCTCAGTGGCCATGGCTCACAGGCCCAGCCGCTCCACAGCATGTGGGATTTTCCCGGACTGGGGCACGAACCCGCGTCCCCTGCATCGGCAGGCGGAGTCTCAACCACTGCGCCACCAGGGAAGCCCCACTTTTAACGACTCTTTTCCAAATAAAAGAGTTGGTAAGTTAGTAACTAAATGAAGGAATGAAGAGAAAAACTGAATTCAGGGATCTATCTACCGAAGGTTGCTTAGTCAGTGTGATACAGAAGAGAAAAGACCCCAGGACGGGTGAGCAGTTTGCCTCAGAGCAGATGACCTCTCCGAATGTAATTATATTTCTTTTTCAATTAGAATTGTCTTACCTAATCCTCCAGCAATCCTGTAGCTGGGTTACTTGTAACTCAGAAGGGAATATGTCATTTAACTTAAGCTCGGCCCTGTGTAATTAAACAGCAGCTTCGGTGTGCCTTATTTCCCACACATACCAGTTAGGACACTTTTTTTTAGAGATATAAAGCTTGGACCAGTGACTTGGGAGAAGCAGGGAAGGACTGAGAGCCATTCACGTATTCCAGCCAAGGGAGGACGTAAAGCACATTGGTTAGAGTGGTGTTTTTCAGCCTGTGAGTCTCAACTTATTAGGAAGTTGTGAAATCAATGTAGGGAGTTCTAACATTTGTAACGCAATAAAATACGATAAAATGTAACCAAAAATACCGAAGAACGTTGCTTGTAGCAAAGAGAAGTATTCGTCTGCGAAATTTTCATTTCAGAGTTGTGTGTATCTGTCCTAGGTGGTAGTGTAATATTTCTTGTTCTGGACCATTGTCCGAAAGTTAGAAAACACTGGTCAAAATTATGAGCTTTATTAAATATTGTTGCTGATGAGCTCTGCTGCCAGCACCCTGAGTGACCCTGGACAATTGTTTAACTTCTCTAAATCATGGTTTTCTCTTCTAGGAAATGAGAATAATAACACTCACTTCCTGATGTTATGATGAGGATTAAATGTGTTAAACATGTAAAGAAAGTACTTAGAATAGTGCTTGACATAGAGTACGAATTATATGGTTTTTAAAATTGTTATTATGGTCTCTCATGAAGAACTGGACTGGGCTCGAACTATTTAACCTCACAAAGGAGAGAGAATAGCTATGCAGGAACGCTGGTTCACAGTTGTCTATCAGTACAAATCCACGTGAGAAATAGAAAACGATGCTCCCGTTGTGTTGAGTCATTGATTCAATTCGACAGACATTTACTGAGCATCTACTGCCCAGCCCCTGTGCTTAGGAGATTGGATTCTTTATTTGTCCTGCTCCTACTGGCAGGAAAACACTAAGCAAGCCTGAACCAGAATACCAAGTTGTGGAATGATGGTCCTTGCCCTTAAGCCTAGTGGAGTAGCTGAGATCCAAGAAGAAACGTCTCACTAAAAGGCAATATGTAATAAATACTATATTAATGGTATAAATTGTGCCACAAGAGAGCAATGAAAATAACTTCTGGCTAAAGGCATCAGCATGTGGGAAAAGGGGAGCAACAAAGGAGGATCCCTTTGAGAAAGGACTGGAAGAATGAGTGCTATTGAAATGAGAGAAGACAGAAGAAAAATTATCCTGAGCCAGGAAAGGACACACTCAAAAGTATGGAGACGAGCGATTGTGTTGCTTATTTAAAGGAGCACAGCATCCGTCATGAGGACTGTAAGACATAAGAATGGAAGCAGAGGGAGAACTGGGTTGATGCCTTTGACTTTGTCATCACTGATAAGTTCATCTTCTCCGGATTTCATTTCCAGCGTCCGAGCACCTCTTCCCATCCTCCCAGCTCAACTTCTCTTCTTCTATGACCCCTGCAGCAAAACTTTGACCTAGAGTTTTCTGCAATCCACTGACCCTGCCACTTCTCCCACTCTCCATTACTCCCACGCATCTTCTCAGTCCTATCTATGGCCAAGCATCATCATCATCACACTCATTCCCTCCCCAACATCATGAACTCCTTTGCCCTCTTCCCTCTCCAGGGAGCTTGCCAGCAGAGCCCGAGGCTGGTTAAACCAAATTGTCTACCTGCTCTGTGCCTGCTCCCTAACTGATGAACTCTGAAGAAAAAGTACACACTGTGCTGTCCCACCTTAAATTCATGAGCGTGAATTTCCAATGGCACTCACCATGATGGGCAAACTTATAGCACTTCCATAGCATCTCTACTCTTGCAATCCCCCAAACTACTATTTCACACTTAATCCATAGAGCCAGTGCCAACAATTGTTTTATCACTTATTAGTTATATGGATTTAGTCGCAGCATGCCTCAGTGTCCTCATCTGTAAAACGGGGTTAATATGGAATCCCCATAGAGGATTTTTATGAGAATTAAATGAGTTAATAGATGTAAAGCACTTATATACTGTCTGGCACGTAGTAACCTCAGTAGAAATATTTGCTATGATTATTGTTCTTCTCACTCATTCTTTAATATATACCTTTTTATATACCTAATTATATACCTAATATATACCTAATTATACCCTTTCCTCTTTCCTATTCACTCTTTTTTTTTTCACTTAAAAAGTTTTATTTAAGAGAGAGATTCGTAATTTTTTATGGGACAGTTTTAGGTATAGTATAAAATTATTTCACTGATAATTATTTTATGAACATTCTGATCAAAAATATATTTAAGCTTTTTCGACACCTGTTCTTATTCACTCTTAATGACCTTACCTCAGACTTTATTTGGGCATACAAGCAATTGGACAGCAATGCTATCTCCCTTTCACCAAGTCCACCATCCTTCTGGCATCAGTATCTGTGCCTTTCACCCTCCCTCCTGGCCCTTATCCAGAATCAAGCCTTCTCTTGGGCTCTGGAAACGTCTGCTCTCACCTTCAAGGACTTCCATCCTTCCACTTCCTGTCCTTGTAGTCTTTCTTCAGCCTAACCCTTCTAATCCTCCCATTCCACTGAGACCACGTGCTGCCTCTGTTTTCATCTTACTCTCCGTCTCAGCACTCCACACAGCTGATCACTCTCTCCATTTGCAAGCACTTCCTTTTCTTGGTTTCCATGATACCTCACTTTCCTGCTATTCCTTCTCCCTCACTGGCCTGTCCGTCCTTCACAGATAACGTTATCGGCTCTTCCTCTTGTGTTCAGTTCCAACTATCAATATGCCGAAAAGCTGGCGCCAGGCCCCCTTCTCTGCTCTACCCAAACACTCTTCCTGGCAACTTCACCCAGCCTCGTGGTGTTACCTACCTTGAGTCCCCCCTTCATCCTAAACGTTATTTCAGTCTTTTACTCTTTCCAAACCTAGATACCTATGTCAAATATTTATATTTATTTATTTCACCTCTTCGCTGGAAAGTTTAATAGTTACCTAAAACCTAAGATGGTAGAAAGAGAACTTCAGATTACCTACCCCTGTCACCCTGCTACTCCTTGAAACTCCCCCAATCTCAGTACATAGCATGTAGTTGTTCAACCCCCACATCTATAAAGTAACCTTGATTTCTCCCTATCCTTCACCACCACACCTAAATCATCAAGTCCTGTCAGTTCCATCATCAAAATGTATTCCAGATCAATGCACTCCCCTCCATCTCTACTACTCCCACCCTGGTGGGGCAACCCATTCCTACCATTTTTGCCCTGCCTACACTTTATTCTCACAGAGCAGCCAAAACAATTTTCAACTAAATACATCAGACCACGTTACACTCCTTTTCAAAACTCCTCCAATCGCTTTTCCCATTCTTATCACACTTGGAATAACACAGAAAGTAACTCCTTTGCCTGATTTTCAATTCCCAAACTGACCCGGGCCCTGCCTCTCCCTACAGCCTCATCTGAGACCACCTTCCCCTGGATCATACACTCTAGCGACACTAGCTTTCTTTTTGTCCCTCAGACTTTTCAAGCTCATGGCCACCTTCTTGCTGTGTTCCCTCTGCCTGCAATGTTCTTCCAGCAGTTGTCACAGGGCTGTTCCTCCTTGCCCTTCAGACCTCAGCTTAAAGGCCACGTCCTCAGTGAGGTCATTGGTGACCACCACCTAAAATAGTCATTAGTCGCTCTATCATTCATTTTATTTTAGGCCTCTGCATGGCATTTATCTCATTATTATTCACTCATTCATTCACTCAAGTTTTATCGAGGTATGATTGACAAATTGTAAGATATTAAAACTGTACGTCATGGGGTTTCCCTGGTGGCACAGTGGTTGAGAGTCCGCCTGCCGATGCAGGGGACACTGGTTCGTGCCCCGGTCTGGGAAGATCCCACATGCCGCGGAGCAGCTAGGCCCTTGAGCCATGGCCGCTGAGCCTGCGCGTCCGGAGCCTGTGCTCCGCAACGGGAGAGGCCACAGCAGTGAGAGGCCCGCATACCGTGAAAAAAAAAAAAAGTGTACATCATGATGATTTGATAGACGTATACATTGTGAAAGGGGTCTCCCCATCTAGTTAATTAAAACACCCATCACCTCACATGCTTGCCTTTGTGGAGGGTAAGAACATTTACATTCTACTCTCTTTTGCAAATTTCAAGTCTACAATACTACAATGCTATCGACTATTGTCACCATGTTTTTTTTTGTTTGCTTGGGTTTTTTTTTTTTTTTTTTTTTTTTTTTGCGGTATGCGGGCCTCTCACTGCTGTGGTCTCTCCCGTTGCGGAGCACAGGCTCCGGACGCGCAGGCTCAGCGGCCATGGCTCACGGGCCCAGCCACTCCGTGGCATGTGGGATCCTCCCAGACCGGGGCACGAACCCGCGTCCCCTGCATCGGCAGGCGGACTCTCAACCACTGCGCCACCAGGGAAGCCCTGTCACCATGTTTTACATTAGATCCTCAGACCTTATACATTTTAGAGCTGAAAGTTTGTTCACTTTTACCAATCTCTTCCTACTTCCCCAGCCCCAGCCCCTGGCAACCACTTTTTTACCCTCTGTTTCTATGGGTTTGACTTTTTTAAAAAAATGCCATGTATAGATGATATCAGTATATGCCTTTCTCTGTCTGGCTTACTTCCCTTCATGTGATGCTCACTAATGTATTTATTTTTTAATGTCTACCCTTCCCTCTCCTCCCCACTGGGCAGTTGGCTCTATACACCTTCTTCTGTCCATTCACTACTCACCGTATGACCTACAATGGCCATATTCTAGGGATTAAGTACACTTCTTGCTGCATGAGAGATGAGAAAATGGCTTTGGGGTTTCATAATTTAGGCTTTGGGGGGCAGTGATGTGGAGAAAGGGGTCTCATTCTCCTTCTTCTTCAAAACCCCAGGCTGATCTCTGACAGACCATGTTCACAGAACCCCAGTCCTTTCATCTCATCACACAGCCTTTCTTCTCTCCCAATACGCTTCACCTACGTGGTTTCAACTGCCTTCTGACAGTCCCTGATCCAATCCATTCTACATGCCACCATCCATCCTCTTAAAATGCTGCTGTCACCATATTGCTTTCCTGCCCCAAATCTTCATAGGTTTCCCACGGTTTACAGAATAAAGTCCAAAAGCCTTCACCTGAGGCAGAGAAACTTCTGCTATGCCTATGAAAGCTGCCTCTGGATATAGAAAGAGATGCTAAATGTTTCCGGTCCAGCAGCTGGAACACTCTGAGATGAATTATTTCTCCCTTTGTAGCTCAAGTAATTTCTCAAACAGTGTGGCTGAAAATTCAATGCCACATATCCCTAGAGTAGCGTCTTCTGCCCACCAACCCAGAACATCTGAGCAGGGGTCCGCAGTGGTCTCACCACAGGTACATGAGCTGAAGGCGAGAGTACTTCAAGATGATGTAAGGGTTCCAAAAGCACGAAGTCAGCCTGGAGTACCTACCAAGGCTCCCTGATCACTTCCTTTAGAAAAAGATTGGTGGATTTGTTGAGTGGTCCAGCATGCTTCTTCTCCTCCTTCCATGCTTTTGATTCCAATCAGCCTGGACCAGTGGGTTTATGCTAACTGCACGTTAGAATAAAATGGGACACTTTAAAAAAACTTACCAAGGAGCTTCCCTGGTGGCGCAGTGGTTAAGAATCCGCCTGCCAATACAGGGAACACGGGTTCGAGCCCTGGTCTGGGAAGATCCCACATGCCACGGAGCAACTAAGCCTGCGTGCCACACAACTACCGAAGCCTGTGCACCTAGAGCCCGTGCTCTGCAACAAGAGAAGCCACCGCAATGAGAAGCCCGGGCACCGCAATGAAGAGTAGCCCCTGCTCGCGGCAACCAGAGAAAGCACACGTGCAGCAACAAAGACCCAACGCAGCCAAAAATAATAAATAAAATAAAATAAAATTTATTAAAAAAAGAAACCAAAAAAGTGTAGCAATGCCTGAGCCCCAGTGCAGTTGACTCGAATCAGAGTCTCTGGGGTGGAACCCAAGCATCAGGGTTGTAAGTCTATGACCCGGTGATCAAGAAATGAAGCAGAATGGACTTACAGGAAGGAAGACTTCAGGGAATCCTGACCCTTTCTAGAACATCAAGTACCAAAGTTTAAGAAACTACACGAGTGTGGGGTGAGGGTGGCAAAGAAAGATAATGGGGAGAGAAGGAAAACTAAGATGATTAAACTAAAACTAAAATATATAAGAGCTAATATATATCAAGGAGGCACTGCTCAAAGTGCACTATCTTCCCTGCAGTCCTATGAGAAAAATATTATCATCTCCATTTTACAGATGACAAATCAGAGACACAGAGAGAAGGTGAAGTAGTTGCCCAAGGTCAACAAGGTGACGGCAGGATCTGAACCCAGAAAATGTGACTCCAGAGCCCGGCCTTATCCACCACTGACAGCAGCAGCTGCCCCAAGCGCTTACATGGGCGGTACTGAGCACAAGGCAGTGTTCTAAGCATTTTACATATCATCTCATTTAATCTTCAGAACAATCTTGTGGCGTGGGCACTGGTATTACGTCATGTGCAGGTTACAGATGAGGACATTGAAGCACAAGCAGGTTAAGGGACTCTGCCAAGATCTCTGAGCTCTCTACTGGGAGGGGGGCATTGGAGCATCCTGTGTGCCTTCTTGGGGTCCCAGCTTCAGCTATCCTCCTGGAGATAAGGCACCTGCACCCGTGGTTTTGCTAGTCCCAAGAAAATGCTTGTCAACTTCTTGGCAACACCACACACTATTTAAGAAGAACCTGGAACCCTGTTTATGAAGGCAATGGGGATCCCACAGCGGACAGCAGACTAGCAGTATGAGTGCAGTTGAGGGGGAGGCAGGGTCCCCTCATCTCCTCGCATTTCTGTAATGGGAAATTCTGAACTTGACCTCTCTCCGAGGAGCTGGGCTGCACATAATTTACTGCAAAAGGTTCCAGGCTCTTGTGAGGCCCCTCTCACTGTTTCTGGGTTCATCCCCATCCTGGGTAGAGAGTCCACATATGCCTTTAGAGTAGGCTCTTCATAATTCACATCAAATCTCCTCAACCCCAGCAGTGCACCATCCTCTAGGCTAGACCTTCCTCCTTCCAACCCCCCTATCAATATGTACCATCTGAAACTTCTATTATAAAAATTCCCTAAATGTATGAAGGAAACTTCACTGGAAATTGCCCATACTGCGTCTACAAGGACCCCGCTTTCTTTCCGTCTGTTAAATGTACCCATTGTTGAATTTTCCATCTGGTGCTAATGAGTGATAATGCTCTCCTTCTGGGTGTCATCATACTTCCATTACGACTGGTGGCTTTTGGAGGCAAGACAGGCATGGAGGTTGGGAATTTCAGGTACCTTGGCCAAGTTGGAAAGTTTGAATTCAATTGTGTTGGCAAGAGGGAGCTTTTGCAGGTTTTTGAACAGAAGTGTAACATGGGACCTACTTTTGAAAATCAATCTGGCAGTGATACCTAGAAGAAATTGGAGCAGGCAAAGGAACGGTTGGTTGGAGCGTGATGTCGCAAAGCCAAGGGCTTGGAAATGCTGGCACTGAACACATGGATTCAACAGCACACACCGTTTTCACTGCGAAAACGGCGGTCAAAAGCACGGCTAGCTGATGATGGATTTGTATTAGGAGGACGGCACTTAAAATATATGTCTCTCCTGAGCTGCTTTTATCTTCAGATACCATGTTAGGAGAAAGCTTCCATACACCTGTCATAACTGAGTTAGTGGCCTCCTCGTTGCATTAAATCTTCTATTTTCAGACTTGAAAGTCCCGAACAAGTCACTCCATTTCAAAGGGATGAGGATGCTATTTCATCTCTCTTTATATTATGCAGGGTTGGATCCAGGCAGAAGTTTTCTCATTTACCACCTCCCCCTGTGTTGGCTCTTGCCTCTCCTTAGTCACTTTATCCATCTCTGAACCCATCCAGGGCGCTCCATAGAGGGAGAAAGGGAGAAAGCACCTCCCTTTCTCTCTCTGCACATCATCCTCCACTATGCCCGCCATCTTCCCCAGGTCAACGGAAGCATGACTGGGGTCACAGTGGACGGTACATTGAGCTCTGACCCTGGCACGGTGACAGACAACTTGAGAGGCAAATCGCTTGAGGTCTTGTCGCCATGAGAAGGGCTTTTCCAACCTGTTGGCCGAGCCTTGCCATGGTCTACACTGCTGCCTGAACATGGTGTTAATCACGCCCGTGACACAAGAAAGACCTGGGCCCAAGTGCTTGTGAACCTGAGTCCTGTGTTTCTGCAAATTCTTTCCAGTTTTTCAGCCAAACAAAAGGAGGAAGACCTCAATCACATCCTTCCAAATTATGGCTACTGTGCATTGGATTAAAAAGTAGGATATGTTACCATCGATAGTGTGGGCAACTCAGATTTCTTTAATGATTCAGGGGGAAAAAATTGTTAACTCACCATTCAGGCTGCATTCTCCGTCCCATCGCTACTCCAGGAGCAGCAAATCAGCTTTCACAATTTCCCTCTGCCAACTGCTAATCTTAAGCGGGGTCTGAAAGTTACCTCTTCCTACCTTTCCTCTCTTCCTGTCTTTCTCTCGAATTCTTTTTCTGTTTCTCTTTGCTGGGTGTCACCCTACTTCTTTTCCTTTCTTTAACTTCTGGTCTTCTTCTCATCCTCAAACAAAAGAAAACAAAACAAAAACAAATCACTCTGCTCCTTTTAGAGTATTCGCTATCTCAGCATATAGCAACTTCATTTACCCAAGGACCCAAGGCAAAATTCTGGAGGTTATTCTATTGAGTTTGGCTCTCACACTCGAGCTTGCCTCAGAATACCCTGCAGGGTTTGCTAACATGAAGATTTATGGGGCCCCAGCCTCAGAGTCACTGATGCAGTAACTGATTTGAAGGTCTGACACCGGCCACAAAATTTGCACAAAATTTGCAGATCCCATCCAGCAAATAACTGATCAGGTTCCATTGATTTCTGTCTACAAATTAGTCTGTCTCCTCCCTGGTACCTCTGTCTTAGTTTGGACTTTTGCCATTCTTTCGTGAACAATTCCAATGACCCGCAAGCTGGCCACCTCCACCTTCGCTATGTACTGCCAGTGAAATGATCCATCTAAAACCCGTCAGACCCCATTTGTCCCAGGTTAACAATCTTCAGTGGCTCCCACTCTACCAGCAGAATAATGTTTAGCTTTTTAGCATGGCTGGCAATGCCCCAAGGGACCTGTCTACCTCGCCACACTCCTTTTCCATTACTCCCTGTGATACCGAAGGGCTAGGAATTCCCAGCACATACTCTGCGTTTCCCTGTTCTCTTGGACGCGGGCACGCTTTCTAGACCACTCCTCTCTCTATCTGTGCATTGGGCTCTGAGCTCAGCCTTCAGTTGTTCGGGGGCCCTTCTTCAAACCCCCGCAAGGTGGCCTCAGTGACCCCATGCTGTTTTCCCAGCATTCCCTAGCACATCTCCACACTGTTCCTCAGGACCTGATACTGAAATGTTCTGTTTGTGCACCTTCTCGTGCCACAAAATTTGCACTTTCTTACAAGATCCTGGGTGATGCTGCTGCTGCTGGTCTGGCTGTCACACTTTGAAAACCATGGTTCCAGAAGCCTCCTTATTCTCCTTTCCCCCCTTTTTTTTTTCCCATCCAGCAAATAACTGACGAGGTTATTTATGGAGTTTTGTCTCCAGCAGGTAGGTCAGTGAATGTGCGCTGAACTGACTTCCTCCCTATAATTCCTTCTCCCCTTCTCCTTCTCATGGCCCCTGTCCTCCTGTTCTCCTCCACCCACCTCTCCTTGATCATCCCAGAAGAGATCAAATATCCTGAAAGGGCCAAGAATGGCTAAGTTTCCCAGCACAGTGGCCTCTCCCAGTCAGTCTGGGAAGCCCAGTGATATTTTCTCGTGTATCCTTAATAAGAACACGGATTCGCTTTGCACAAAACGGGCCTTTCTCTTCAAAGAGCTTGGGGAGCTCTACAGCTCTGGCTCTGCCGTCCTAAGTGGAATCCCACCAGGGGAGCAGAGGCCAAAAGGAGATTAATGTGGCACCTTGAGAGGCCAAAACCCAAATTAAATACGTCTCTTTTGCCGTGTTTATGAGTCACTCTCCAGCTCTGCAGAATTTGGTACTTCTACTGTTTCATTTCTCAACTTGAATAAAGTCAGGCTGGAGTGTGCTGGTTCATGAGTTTCTGACCTCAGAGAGCATGAGTAGAGATAACAGAAATCAGGCACAATCCCCGATGTCAAAATGTGTTGTTTGCTCCTGTCTCTCAAGTTCTTTCTGCTTCAGTTTTCTGAACATGAAATGACAACCTCACAGGAAGAGGCCCCCAACTTCTTAGCCCTCTACTGGATATTAATAGATAACAACGTTGATGCTAAAAATGGAAATGGGTGAAATTGATGACAGTGGGAGGAGGCTAATGTAATATTTGGTATTAACATTTTAAAATAGGCAAGATGAATAAACGTTGGAAATTAATCAGAGGGCAATGTTTCATCGAATCGTTTTATGGACTCAGTGTACACTGTGCACATCCTCCTATAGGCATATGCAAATGCATAAGCCTCACATATTAAATAGTAGACTAGGGGATGAGAAGTGCTTTAGGTGTATAAAATAGGATCATTTTCATTATTACGATTATTGCAAATTTGAACACTCTTTATCGCAATCGTTATTTGCTTGGAGAACTTTCCTGGGTTTGGCAATTTTTCACCATCACTATGAATTTCTCTATGGCAGGCAGCAGGGCCTCTGGATGAGAGAAGGGTGAGGAATGCGGACAACAGGTTGGAAAAGAATCCTGTTTATTATCAGAGCTTCTCTGGCCTGACTGCTGAATCTTTGGACCGTTAGTAGTCTGAGGCACCTGTCCCATACCTTCCATTTCTGAGAAATAGCCACTATTTTCTGCACTAGGTTGTCAGATGTTGAGAGACTAACAAGTTAAGAAACCTAAGGATTCTTACCAGTAGGAACTGCCTTGATCTATAAGCATCAGACATAAAGGAAGCTCTGGGTTCTTTGTTCTAACAGCTTAATAAGGAACGGCTGTGGTTGCTGGCCTTAAAATGTTGATGGAAACATATCAACTCAAGGTGCAATATGGCGGCCCTCTTTACCAGTAGGCAAAGCTTTTCTCAGGGGCTCTTCCAGGAAAACCGTTAGTTGGAGCCTGGTGAATATACTCAACCAACAGGAGGAAGAATAGATGAATGGTTCTTGACCATTGCCCCTTTAGAATGAAACTTGGTTGGTTTTCTGATGTGAAGCCTAGTCCTATTACTCTTTTTATTTGTGTTGGTCTCACTTCCTAATTCTCTATTTACAGATATGAATGAGGAAGTGTCCTACCAAGCTTTTAATGCTGTCTCCTTTATAAGCCATTGATCCGAATAACGAGAGTCTCTCTCGATGTTGATGACAAGGAGCTTAAACCAGCAGCACCCAATTCACTTGGCAAGCATTTCTGAACCGTGCGGTCTAGGTAGTTTTACTAATGCCTATGTTACAAATAAAAACATTTGGGCTGACCTCTGGCAGAAGGGACTGCCCCGAACTCAGCAAAGGGAAATAAAAAAATAGTGGATTTAATAAAGGAGATTTAATTTAATTTTTTATTAACTTCATTGGTTTTTAATTTGTTTCCTTTTAAAGTGAATTCCATTGAGTTGAAAGGCCCGAGTTAAGGTTTTCTGTGTTGGGGCAGACCACCCCCACCAAACACACACACATAGATGAGGCTGCAACTGGGCAGGACTTCTCAGTGGCCAATGAAATGTACAGGAATTCATGGCAATGTGTTTATGAGAGGAAGGGGCAGGGGAGGATGAGAGACTTTGCTCGGAATAACAGTTATCTCAAAAAGTCCAACGCTACATAGAGCACAGCAGAACATTCGAGGAGGAATTCTTGACTTCTTTTGTTTTATCGCCCTCTTTAAACCCTTCTCCTTCCTTTCTGATTCCTAAAACAGGATATATTACAACAACGACCATAATAGTTACAAGGTAAGGAGCACTTAGGATTGTGCTACTCATTTTCTGTGTATTACAGCATTAAAGCCATACAATAATCTGTGGAGTATACACTATTTTAGCCCCATTTTACATACAAGGAAACTAAGGCACAGAGAAGTTGAGTAACTTGCCCACGATCACACAGCTAACAAGTGAAGGAGGCAAGACTTGAATCCAGGCAGTCTGACCAAAGAGAAATGAACAAAATACCACAGTTTTTCTAGCCCTATGGAAAGATCAAGACAGATTGATAAATAGAGACATTTGGATCCTCTAGGAGGGGTTACATATTCCCAGACTCTGGGGGCCATAAGTAATCTGTCTCCTGCTGCAGGCTCAGAAAATATAGGAAATATTTCCGTGTGGGTATGGTCGCCAGCCTCCAAGGTGACCCCCGAAGATCCTGTGTAGTCTCTGCCATCTCGTGCTGGGGTTGGTCTATGTGACCATTAGCAAAGGGCAGAAGTCATGGTATGGTACTTCCAAGGTAGGTTATAAAGGGATATGGCTTCTATCTTGGTTGTATGTACTCTCTCAGATCGTGGACTCTGTGGGGGAAGAGCCTGTCACGAGGACATTTAGAAGAGACTGTGGGGTTGGCATGGTGGCGAGGAACTGAATTCTCTAGCCAATAGTCAGAGAGGCCAACAACCACATGAGCGAGCCTGGAGGCAGATTCTCCAGCCGCATTCAAGTCTTGAAAGCATTGCAGCCTGGCTGACAGCTTGATTAACCAGAACAACCCAGCTAAACCACTCCCAGATTCTGGACCCTTAGAAACTGTGTAAGATAATAAATATTTATTGTTGTGAACTGTTAAATTCTGGGATCATTTGTTACACAGCAATGGATAACTAATACATAAGATGTGAAGAACAAGACTACATTAGCATGTGTGTGTCAGGGGCTAGTGGATAGGAATATACAGACTCGAGGAAAAAAGGGGGCCGCTATGATCGGAGTAAGTAAAGAAGCATTTGATTGTAGAAGTGTGCTTTCACCATTAGGAGTTTTTGTCTGTGTGAGCCTGCAATCAGGAATGAAGGTGGGCTGGTGTGTTGTATGCAAATCAATATTTATGAGAAAGCGTGAGATAAAATGTGCCTGGTGGGAGAGAGGTGGTGAGCTCTCTAAGGCATGTGAGTTTTACAAGTGCCTCTCAGTTTTCTCTTATTCGCAAAATGCTCGGTATTGAGGCGTGAAGCTCCGTGGGTCTCAGGAATAGCCCAGCTTTGATAAGAGAGGCCTCTGTGATATCCAGAGAAAGGCTTTCACAGTCCGTCAGTTAAAGCGGAAGCATCAGGACATCAGGAGCAGATGCAAGGTTTCTGGGCCATAATCAGAGAAATCGGTCAAGATCGATCAAGATCACCCAGAGCTCAGTCTACCCAGAGGAAGAGTTTAGTAAAAACTGGCCCCCTTGCCACCCTGCAGAGAGCCTCGACCTGGGGTCTGAAATGCAGCCCTGATCCAGGTGTAGTCTCTTCCCAGGGCTGCCGTAACAAAGTACCACACACCAGGTGTCTGAAAACAACAGAAATGTATTCTCCCAGTTCTGGAGAACAGAAGTCCCAAATCAAGGAGTCGGCAGGGCTGTGCTCCCTGCAAAGGCTCAAGGGAAGAATCCCTGCTTGACTCTTCTATCTTCTGGTGGTTGCTGGCACTCCTTGGCTTGTGGACGCATCTCTACAATCCAATCTCTGCTGCTGTCTTCGCATGGCATTCTCCCCTGTGTCTGTGTCTCTGTGTACATCTGTCCGAATATCCCTGTTCTTATGAAGATACCTGTCGTATAGTATTTAGGGTCCACCCTGTCTTAATTCAGTAACATCTGCAAAGACCCTATTGCCAGATAAGGTCACGTTGATGGGTTTTATGTGGATGTGAATTGTGAGGGACACTATTCAGCTCAGTATATCAGGTGTGATCCTGATGTTAAGTATCTCTTCCTTGCCATCTATTCCAGGCAACACTGGTCAAGTGTGGCAGTCGTGCTGGACCCCCGTCACACACATAGCTTCCATTTCCTTGACTCTGTTTAACTTCTCTCCCAAACTCCCTCGGCCCCATCTCTTCTAACCATCTCTTCTAACTGAAGAGTGGCCAGCTGACATAGCTCTGGTCAGGAATTAAGGAGATTAAGGATCCTGTTCGGGATCTGTTGCTATGGTGTGCGTTTTTCCATCTATCAACCGGCCAGGTATCGGGCATCTACATCTGCTACGGGTTAGTGGTGTATTAGGTACACATAGTCCCTTGGCTCTAATGTCACAGGATTATTGAAGAAATTGGCAATAAAATCATTCAATAGTTGCTTCTTCTTACTCTTCAACAGATTAATATTATCAAAACTGATACTGTCATTTTCCAGATACCTCTGTCTTAGACTTAGGCTGTTACTTTTTGTGAACAAAGTACACTGTGATTTGGCTTTGCTGTTGTTGTTTTAATAACAGCTTTATTGAGATATCATTCACATATCATAAAATTCCCCCATTTTAAAGTGTACAATTCAGTGACTATTTCCCCCTAGGATTGCAATACATTTTTTTCAGTTGTACATATACATGTATCTATTCTTTTTCAAATTCTTTTCCCATTTAAGTGGTTACATAATATTCGGCAGAGTTCCTTGTGCTATACAGGAGGTCCTTGGTGGTTATCCATTGTAAATATAGCCGTGTGTACGTGTCAATCCCAAACTCCCTAACTATCCCTCCCCCACTTCGCCCCTGAAAAAATGAAATTAGAACATTCTTTAACACCATATACAAAAATAAACTCAAATTGATTAAAGACCTAAATGTGAGACCCGACACTATAAAACTCTCACAGGAAAACATAAGCAGAACACTCTCTGTGCTTTTTGGCTTTGAAACAAAAACTTACTCTGTACACACAGAGAGGTACAGAAATAGAACAGGGGCACACACACTGGCTCGCATACATATGAGAGCAAGCATTTGATGTTGGAAGAGTGACCACGATTCTTTACTGTCTTGCAAAGCAACACCAACTTTGTAAATTAATATAAATTTCTTAATTTCTATAATTGTGTGGTACTTTTTCGTTTCAACTAATATCTAAAAACACATGAGCTGCGTTGGCATAGCCTGTGGGCTTCTCGGTTTTCTGGGGTTTGTTTGGGCCAGATGGTAAAAATAATTAAACTCAAGGTAGATTTAGACTGCACAGCTTCCAGACCAAGTAAGCCCCTTGTGTTTCTCCGCCTCTCTCTCTGCACCATTTCAGTGCTTTATTCTTACTCCACAGTTGCCTGCTCCTCTTGCCTCTTGAGCTGGTGACTGATCTTCTAGCTGGGGAAGGCCCTTCCCGATTCAAGACATAACTACAAAAATTCCATCCCAATGGCACCAAAGTTACAAATGTCTCCTTACAGGCCCCACCTTTCCCTACCTGTAACTCTCTAGACTAGCTTTTGATGTATATTCCCTACCCTGTGCCATTAGACTGAAGAATTCCCCCCAGATGATTATCTGGGCTGTTCTCTTTCAGTAACATCAGCTGCTCCAAGCTCGCCTTCCCTACTTAGTCTCTTGTTCCCCTTTGCTCCTTTCTCTTCACCCCAAAAAGTAGCTGCAAGGCTTCAATGGCCAGTGCTATCTTACCTTGGGAAACTTTCTTCAATACAGCTGGTTCCTCTGAATCCAAGAATTACCAATTCTTTTCTCAACGACCTTTTTTTGGTTCGTTCAATATGCTTCTCTTTTATTGCCTTAGGATTTCCTCTAGTTTTTAGCTTATTTGCAGGATAGAGGTTACTGTGGGGCTAAAGTCTAATCAGGCCTCCTGGGAAACAGGCTCTCTTTGATGCCTCACACAGAGGTGGCCTTGCAGAATCTCCCACCAAAGAAGGAGGCTCACCGGGAAAATGCATGTCTGTTCTACAGGTGGCATTCCTAGTCACTTACTAAACTATGATCACTTGGGATTTAAAATAAGACTCCATGGTCCTCCCCTGAAGGTTAATATTTAATTCATAAATTACTTATTGAGCAACTTCACAGCTTGGTGTTGTAGGGAATTGCAAAAATAAACAATACTGGTATATGCCTTAACGTGGTTTATAGTCTAATAGGAGAGGTGAGGTATTGACTCAAATAACTGTACTACACAATAGAAAGGGATACATACTGTAGACAAGATACAATTTGCTAGGAAATCCCAGAAGAAAGGGAGTAATTATCCATTTCTGGGAGTCAGGAGAGTCTTACCATTTGAACCTGTGCTTGAAGGATGGTAGAATTTGAACATGATGTAATCAGGGCAAAGGCCCCCCCAGATGAAAGTAACATCCCAAGTCAAGAGAAGAGTATTTGAAGGTCACAGCGAGTCTTACCACTGGGCTGGAAACACGGGTGTGGTGAGAAAGTTGGAAAAGGAAACCGAAGACAGAGCTCGGGGTTTCCTGAAAGCCAGAAAGGGGGACTTTATATTTGTGGGTAGTGGTGAACTTCTGATGGCTTCCGATTAAGGAGCAATCTGGACTGAGCTTTCAGAAGACTACCCCGGCAAGAGCGTACACGGAGACTTGGAGGAGTGTATTAGGTGAAGCTAAACAACAACGAACAAACAAAACTCCAACCTCAGTGGCTTAAAACAGCACACTTTCTCATCCCCATGCATGTCTGCATCACATCGGCAGGGGCTCTGCTCCAGCACATCCTCACCAGGCACCTGCTGGTACAGGCTTTACTCTCTGCAGTGATCTAAGTCTCCATCACAGAAGAGAGAGGGCAGAAGACACTGCACTTCTGCTCAGATATCTGCTCAGATTTCAGCGGTCAGGGAAAGGGCTGAATCTCCATATTACTTCCAGGAGACGTCGAGTCCAGGGGAACGTGAACCCGATGAGCAGTAGTGATGTCTACCCGCCTTGGAGAGGAGACATAAGTCGGGAGACTGACACCACCGTCCAGGATAGGAGTGATAAAGACCCGGACTAGAATAGTGGCAAAGAACGTGAAAAGGAAGGAAAGAATTTGTGAAACACTAGAGGGGGTCAACAGCAGTTGGATATTAGGAGAACTAAGGAGGAAGAGTACTGGCAGCTGGAGTTAAGCTTTTGAACGTGTTGGTTGCAGGGTTCTGGACTAAGAACAGGAATATGTGAAAACTGCCCTGAGATACCCTGTATTTCTCAATAGCACCAAGAGCATGAGACCCTCCCCCTTGGAAAACCGTTTATTTTGTATATTCTTTCCATAATTTCACTGGGGAGCTGAACAATATAAATTGGGGTGCTGAAGGTCATAATCAAAAATAGGCTTACAGGGCTTCCCTGGTGGCGCAGTGGTTGAGAGTCCGCCTGCCGATGCAGGGGACGCAGGTTTGTGCCGCGGTCGGGGAGGATCCCACATGCTGCAGAGCGGCTGGGCCCGTGAGCCATGGCCGCTGAGCCTGCGCGTCCGGAGCCTGTGCTCCACAACGGGAGAGGCCACAGCAGTGGGAGGCCCGCGTACCGCAAAAAAAAAAAAAAAAAAAAAGGCTTACAAAGGTAAAAAAAAGATTACCCTTTCCAGAAATAATCATTAACCTTTAACTACTGATTACCTTCAATGAAAGGATGCAATAGTTATGATATGGATTTAAAATTGTTAAATTTATGTTGAAATTAATAAATAGTATCTGATATTTTAGGGACTGGGTAACCTTGATAAAAGTAATCACGAGGGACCAACTCAAGAAGTGCTGGAAAGTTCACTGATACCTTTGTTTTGGTTTTACACTTCACACTGGAGATCATGTTACTCCTACAATTAATGTTTATGTCAGCCCAGGATAAATGACTCATACATTTTGAGGTGTTGGGGTTTTTTTAATGTCTTTTCTAAATTAAATATGAAATCTGAGTGGTGTTCAAATCTCTCTTATTTAGCATCTGGTAAACAACAACAATGAAAAGATGTCAAAACCCATTTTGTTCATAAGCCATCTAGGCAATACTTTCTTTTTCTTTTTTTTGCGGTACGCGGGCCTCTCACTGTTGTGGCCTTTCCCGTTGCGGAGCACAGGCTCTGGACACGCAGGCTCAGCGGCCATGACTCACGGGCCCAGCGGCCATGACTCACGCTCTGCGGCATGTGGGATCTTCCCGGACCGGGGCACGAACCCACGTCCCCTGCATCGGCAGGCGGACTCTCAACCACTGTGCCACCAGGGAAGCCCGGCAATACTTTCTATGATGACCCCTATCTAACTCTTAGTGGACAGTCAAGAGTAGATGACGCTATGAGATTGATCCCTACTCCTTTTGTTTTCCTGAGATTTCTGAACTAAATCCGAATTTCCAGGCTATACAAAAGTCAATGATGCTGTTTTCTGGGAAAACTGCACCAAATGTGTTGCAGGTTACCTTCCGTTGAATGCTCTTTGATGCAGAGGGCTTCAGCCATGACCTTGAATTCCAGGACGGCCCTGTCTGGGGATGATACTGGGGAAAAATGGAGCCAAAGAGACAAACTGTGTTCTCAGAAAACTGCGTGCCTTGCCACCCACTTTTCCAGACTTAGCAAGTAGGACATTTGCCTCATTGTGTAGGTAAGTGGCCTACATTCTCCTCCCCCCGTTGGTGCCATGAGGAAGTCTCCTTTAAGTGCTCCTATTACCAGCTCAACTGCTTGTGGAGAGTTGCTAAGTTGCACAACTGGGTTGTGTGTAGGCTGCGGGCTTTGGCCTTTTCTATGTCTTCACCTGCACACGGATGCCAGGAAGAATCAGAGACAAACACTGCCTTTAATCACCCTTTCTCGGGGGCTGCTTTTCCCTGGAGACAGACTCTGCTGGGGCGTTTTTGAGCTGAGTCCAACAGACCCAGAAAATATGGCAAATGAGAGAGCCAGGTTTTCTGGCAGGAAAAAGGAAACCGGCTTTCATGCTCAATGAGGGACCCATCACAAATGGAGTCCAAGTGCATCGGGCCACAGCTGAGAAAAATGCCAAGCTATTAGGAACCCATGCTTAGCTTTCTAGAACACCAACAGATAGAAGTACGGTCACGGTGCCCTCAGCCTTCATTATCAGGGCTGACCAGGCAGAGAGATCCTTCAGCCCAGCCTGTGGGGTGGGAAGGGACTCGAGGAAACGAAATTCTCTACTCACCAGCAAAGCCAGAGACACACGTTCTCTCCTCTACATTTATGCAAACAAGGCACAAGTCAAGTGATGTATTTTCTAGAGGAAATCTTGAGAGGTATCACACAGTTTCGAGCGAGCTCCATCTCTACGGCACCAACACCTGTCTCTGTCCATGTTAATAAGGACATTCCTGAGCTGATGAAAAATGGATAATAATTATTAAGGCATTTTTTGAAAAGATAAAAGGGACATAACAGTAAATGGTGGTCTTGTTATTTATATTGCTACTATTATAAACGACTTTGTACATTTGGTAGAGTTCTACAGAGCCAACTTCAAACTGATCTTTTTTGTTTCAAAACCGGCAACCCACAGTATATATGGTAACTCTGTTGACCAGAATATTGAATGAACATAATAAATTTAAGTGGTCATGCTGAATTACAGATAGCTTAAAATAACTTCAGAGTTTCTTTCATAATTGATGGCTACCAGATTAACAGTATTCAGAATACAATTTCATAAAATTATGTGACCTTCTTCCCAATTTCTAACAAGTTCATGTATATTTTTAGGAATATGTATATACAAATATACATATAAGACTCGTGTCACCTGATTTTCTGCACGGGGTCAGGGCCCTCAGGACTGGCCACAGAGTCAGTGAAGGAGAGGTGGAAAGCCAAGCTTTGCAGTCGGGCAGATGGTTCTCGTCTACTTACTGTTTAACATTGGTGCGTTACTTAACCCCTCTGAGTCCTGGTTTCCTCATCTGCAGTACAGTGCCTATGTCATAAGGTTTTTGACTTCAAGACTAAAGCACCTGAAGCACTGAGCACCATACTTGGCACATGTGTAAATATCCCAGGGTGAGATATTATTATTTTAGGAATATTAAGAAGGAATCGTTTCCTTTTGGCAACACAGTCATGTTTGATCTCTTTGCTAGCATATTCTATTCAGTACAGCAGAGAACATAAAATATATTGAAATGCTATGTCCTCATATTTCCTCTATAGCCTCGCAAGCAAATTTCCCCCAACTTTCTCTTCTGAAAAATTCCAAACCTACAAAATAACTGAAAGAATATCACAGTGAAGGTTCACTTATGTTTCACTCAGAGTCACCAGTTGTTAATAACATTTTGCCGTGTGTGTTTGCTTTCTCCATGTTGCCATCCTCTCTCTCTGTCCCCCAACAGAAAAACATTTGAAAGCAAATTGTAGACATCACAATTAAAATTTACCCCCAAATACTTTAACAAATGCCTCCTAAGGGCACTACGTTAATTCTGAAAAAAAGTTAACATTGATACAAGAATGTTTTCTAATCTATAGCTCATCATTTTTGTTTTTTTTTTTTTTTTTTTTGCGGTACGCGGGCCTCTCACTGTTGTGGCCTCTCCCATTGCGGGGCACAGGCTCCGGACGCGCAGGCTCAGCGGCCATGGCTCACGGGCCCAGCCGCTCCGCGGCATGTGGGATCTTCTCGGACCGGGGCACGAACCCGCGTCCCCTGCATAGGCAGGCAGACTCCCAACCACTGTGCCACCAGGGAAGCCCCTATAGCTCATCTTAAATTGGTCAATTCTCCCATTCTCCCCTGTCTTACATAGCTTTTTTCCCTTCATTTGATCCAGAATCCATCAAAGACCATGTGTTGTATTTAGTTGATATATCTCTATAACCTCTTTTAATCAAGAACAGTCCCCTGCCTTGTTAAAAATCTTTCATAACATTGACGTCTTGAAGAGGTCATTCAGGTCATTTATTTTGTAGATTGTCCCACAGTTTAGATTTATGTGATTGTTTTCTCACGATTATATTAAACATTTTTGCCAAGAATATACATAGGTGATGTTGTGACTTCTTAGTACATCAAACTGGGAGACATGGAATGTCAGTTTGTCCCTCTATCGGTGATGCTGAGTATGTTCAATTGGTTGAGGAGGTGTCTTCTGGATTTCTCCATTGTGAAGTGTCACATGTTTTCATTTGTAGTTAATATATAATCGATGGGGTGATACTTTGAGACTGTGTGAATATCCTTTTCCAATAACATTCCTCCAGTGGTTTTATCATCCATTGATGATACTGACCTAACTTATTTTGGTGATTGTAAAGTGGTTATGTTATAACTTTATCACTCCTCCTATATCTATGAGCTGGCATTCTTCTATTAGAAGAACCACCTCCCTTTTTTGTAGCAATATTCTGGACTCAGGGATTCTTTGTTTGATTGAGTATCTTATTATAATCCATCACTATTATTATTCTTTTGAATGCCTGAATTTTACCAAGTTTTGGGCATTATGACCTACTTCAAATCTCCTCCTCTGTAGTTATAACACATTCCCATAGTTTTTGAGCAATTCTTTGCTTTCTGGTACAAGATATTCTAGAACTTGAACTTTCCATGCTACAGAAATATAATCAACCAACCATCACTCCATGATGCCCTGGTTCCATTTAGTGGCAAGTGTTTAGTCTTATACATACCCAAGACTAATAAGTAAAAATTTATACATACATACATATATATATATATATACCACTAGTTAATCTAAAGCCACTTTGTTTTTAATTGGGGTAGAGTTGCTTTACAGTGTTGTGTCCGTTTCTGCTGTACAACGAAGTGAATCAGCTATATGTGTATATATATATCCCCTCCCTCTTGGACCTCCCTCCCTACCCCATCCCACCCATCTAGGCCACCACATAGCATGGAGCTGAGCTCCCTGCGCTGTACAGCAGGTGCCCACTAGCTATCTATTTTACACATGGTAGTGTATGTATGTCAATCCCAATCTCCCAATTCATCCCACCCTCCCCTTCCCCACACTGTGTCCGCACATCCATTCTCTACGTCTGCATCTCTATTCCCGCCCTGCAAAGAAGTTCATCTGTACCATTTTTCTAGATTCCACATATATGCATTTGTAGCGTCACATTTGGGGGAGTTGGACTTCACCCTGAGGATCCTCCTGGTGTTTGCTTGGGTGTCATTTCTTGCTCAGTAGACCGTTTCCGGGGGATGTGGAACAAGGCCTGGGGCAGGCTATTTTGGGCTGATCAGCTATAATAATTTGATCCATTACTGGGTAGGTTTTACCTCAATGCTAATCAAAGCCATTAACTGAACCATAAATAGCTATATATGTGGTATGTGTGTGTGTGGTATATGTACGTGTATTATATATATATATAAAAAATAATATATATATACATATTCTTAAATCACAAATTTATTTATATATGTATAATAATATACATACTTATATACATTTATTTATATATGTGTGATGTGTGTGTATATATCTATATCTATATCTATGTCATCTCCACACCTGAACCCTGAATATGGAAACTAAGAATGCTTTCAGGCACTCTCAGTTTTTAAACTCCAATCACTGTTCAAGCCTTCAGGCCAAGGGAAGAAGGAGAAAGGAGAGCTAGGGGGTCTTCCTGTCTTGGCAATCCATCCAGGGCTTTAGCCGAGAGCTGCTTGCAGAGTTCAAATATGTTCATCCACTTGCTCTCAATCTTGCCAGCTCAGCTAAATGTCTTTCTTTCAGTCACCTCCCAAATAGTTTCTCTGGGCCTCTTCTTTTGGGTTCTTAATGCCCACTTGATTTCCCTGCAGTAGGCAACTGGCATCCAGCCCATGCTTAATCTTAGAGGACAGTTGGGGGTAAACGTTGTCCTATTTGGTCCAAGTAGTGAAGTTTCTTTTCTCTTCTCTCCTTGAGGCTGGGAGCACTTCTCCATTTCACTCCTCTCATACTACCCTCATCACTATTTGTCACTGTTATTCTCAAGCTAATATTTTTTCTCTGTATGTATGATGAAAATTTTTATAGTTGGAGGTTATTTGGTTAAGGTTAGTAAGTAAGTTTAGGTTAAAATTAGTAGCTCTCGAGCCTCCAGTATGTTTAAGATGACTATAAAATTTATACGCAGCATGGGTCTCCAGCATCCAGGATGACTTTGGTTATTTCCAGAAAATTATACCTATTATTTCTATCATCCATCTTGCTATTTCTTAGAACTTGTGTGGCCTTTACAGTAACAATAAATTCAGTTAAATTTAAAACTAAGTGTCTTCTAGTCTCATCCATCTATAGCCCAATTCTTGTTTTTCTTTGGAATTTCACCAGATGAATTTGTAGAGATGCAGAAATAGCTACCAGCCCAGATCCCAGCGGTGCCGCTAGCGCTTGGGAGTATGTCTTAAGATTTAACGCTGCCTGTGTGCTATGTACTAGCCCTCTTCTCAGAAATCTGGGGAAGGCTCACTCTGCTTCCATGAGCTTTTTCTGCTTTCATCTGTGAGTGGGTTCAGCGTCCTATCTCTTCACATTCCTCATGGCACTAATTATTGAGTCAGCTTGCACTTCTTCGTCTCAGAAAAAAAAAGCGAGGTCCTTTAGGAAACCCCCAAGCACCTCACCTGACCCAGCTGCCTCCTGAGCCTTGACAATTAAACACCTCGGGTGGTGTTGATAGAAATGATCTTGTTGTGATCTTTGAATTACAGGCTGTGGACTCTCTCCCTGTGAATCCCGATGTGCTGTCAGGAACTCACTGTACCTTTGCATGGTAGTATTTTAACCATGTGTAGGTTCTATGGCATATATACAACTCTCCCAAAGCACAGGGTCATCTAGATTTGGCATGAGTTGCAAGGGAATGCCACTTCGGACCGTCTGCCCACCCCGCCAAGAAAGGCATGAACACATTGTTTATGGCATGAGCACAGTATTAACACACAGTCTTAGTAAAAGGAACTGTGTCTGGATCTCAAAGAATGAACCAGCAAACATGCATTGAGGGGCTATGGGCACAACAACGCGCTAGTGAGAGTTGGCATGATATATGAGAAAGAGCACACTGAGTACATGGGAGGGTCCACTTCTAGATGTGCGCTCATACGAGATTCAGAATGAACATCAGAGAGGGAAGCAGGTCTAGTAGATACACCTAGGTTAAGGACTGTTTGTAGAATGCCCTCATGGTCAGTGGTGGTTGGCTTGGGAGGATGGGCCCCAGGTGGAATGCACAGGCCTGGTGCCTGACACAGGGGAGGAACTCATTAAATATTTATTGAAGGAAAGATACCGAAGGTATGCAAGTGCCTCAGACTACAATTAAAGAATGTGTTCGGGCCTCAGGCGTGATCAGCTTTGCCCAGCAATACTGGAGAGTCAGTGAGGGGGTGAGGCAGTCATGGGGACTCATCAGCACTGTGCCAAAGTTACTTTGCCTCTTCCACCATCTGTAGAGGGGCCTGGGACACATGGTGTGTTGAGACAAAAGACTCCTACCTGTCTTCTTATGGAAAAAAGCTGCAGAATTATTTCTTTTTCTTTTCACTAAATTTATTTATTTATTTATTCATTTTTGGCTGTGTTGGGTCTTTGTTGCTGCACGAGGGCTTTCTCTAGTTGCGGCAAGCTGGGGCTACTCTTCGTTGCGGTGCACGGGCTTCTCATTGCGGTGGCTTCTCTTGTTGCAGAGCATGGGCTCTAGGTGCGCAGGCTTCAGTAGTTGTGGCACATGGGCTCAATAGTTGTGGCTCATGGGCTCTAGAGCACAGGCTCAGTAGTTGTGGCGCACGGGCTTAGCTGCTCCGTGGCATGTGGGATCTTCCCGGACCAGGGCTCGAACCCGTGTCCCCTGCATTGGCAGGCGGATTCTTAACCACTGTACTGCCAGGGAAGTTCCCAGAATTATTTCTTAATGAAAGGACGATGAAGTTTTATTGATGAGAACATAAGAACTTAACATATACTAAAAATAAAAAGGAACCAAAATGCATATATGTCCGTGGTTAAGCATGAATACTGCACATGCATGGTCTATTCTGGTTCTTTGGATGAAATTGTTCTCTCTGATAACTGGTCTCTCTTTAATTTCTAAGACAAAAACAAATTAGGCTGCAGGGTTGGCTGTGGGCTCCTATGTGGCCGTGAAAGCCCAGATGAGGGAAGGTGCTCTGTCGTCTTGAGTGTGCGGTATATTCTTCCATAATTAATTAGCCTTGTGTTTCGTAGTAGGTAATGTGTCTCTCCTGAATATGATTAATCTTCCTCTGTTGACTCAGTAACAAATTTCCGTGATTATATACATAACATTTATAATGACAAATACGCTGTTAAGAACCCCTTTTGGCTGATGACAGCAAAGAGCAAGTAGACTGTAATTATGACATAAAATGAGATTATAGGAACTTCGTAGTATTGGCTAGAATCCATTTCCGGATATGCTGTGCCCGTGTCTCCTCAACCATTTCAAAGTAATCTTTTATGTTCTGAGTTGCACGCCTGTTGCCCTTTGAACTACATGACGGGGAGGGTTCCATCCAGTTCCGCTGAGATCATCGCGTGAGGTGAGGGCTCAGAAGACGGGGAGCTGAAGCCCAGCGTGGCTCTTGAGCTGTAGAAGAGTAAGCTTATCCACCTACTAGCAATTCAGCTTTGTGTGCCCACCTACAGACTGTACACGTCAAGGGGCAAGGGCAGGACCTATCTTGTTCATGTCTGTAATCAGCTGCAGTGCTGACACAGTAGCTTCTTCACAAATACGTGTCACATGTAAATCAATGAAGAAATGACTTACATGGAACAGCCATAGTAAGGGGCTGCCCTGAGTGGTTGACAGAGCATCTGTGGACACTTCCACCTCCCATCCACAAATGCAGTCCTCTCTCTCCTCCCTAGATCTCCCAGAACCCATTCTATGTTCAAGAAGCTTGGACCATCTCCCTGCTGACAGTAAATCTCCTTGACATGTTAGCTGATCACAAGGCATAAAGTCTAAGCCTTCCAGGGCACTCCTGAAAGTTCAGAGGAAAGGAGAGATTGACGGCGCTGGGACTTCTGACACCGTGATCACCATGTGTGATGGTCCTCAAATTGTACCAGGCGGATGGGCACCACTCTGCCTTCTTAGGAGGCTGGCCTGAGCTTGTGACCTAACCTTCCTGCCTCAGTTTTTAATTTTTTTTTTCCCCCTGACCAGGGGGATTATGCTCTTCTGAGGAAACTCTTCAGCAGTTGTTGTTTTTTTAAGTGAATTTTTTTCTTGAGATATAACATACTTACAGAAAAGTATACAAATCGTAAGAGTTTAACTCAATGGATTTTCACAAAGAGGCCTCACCTGAATAACCAGCACCTACATCAATAAATAGAACCTTCCCAGACCACAGACGCCCCACTGTAGCCCCACCTGGTTACTGCCCCCTCCAAGAAATAACCACTATCCTGACTCCTAACAGCATAGATTGAGTTTGTCCAATCTGTACTTTACATGAATGGGTACTTTATATAAGTTGGGTGATTCCGGTGGTGTATGGTGGAACCTTAAACTGTGGTTTGGAGTTGCACTTCCCTGATGACTACTGAAATTTTGATCTTTTTCAAATGGTTATGAGCCATTTTGACATCCTTGTGAAATACTATTCAAAACTTTTACTCACCTTCTTTGGTAAATAGTTCTCTTTTTTATTGATTTGTAGGAGTCTTCTCTATATCTTGGATATAGAAAAACACAAAAGTATATTGGAAATATGTTCTCCCACTCTATGGGTTGCATTTTCTTTCTCTTAATAGTATTTTGAAGAACAGAAGTTCTTAATTTTTAAGAACTCCAGTTGATTTTTCCCCTTTATGATTTGTGCTTTTCTATTTCTATCTAATAAATTATTCCCTGTGCCAAGCTTATGCAGATCTTTTCCTATGTTTTCTTCTAGATGCTTCGTAGTTTTACCTTTCACATGTAGATCTACTATGCATTGGGGACTGATTTTTTGTGTATGGTGTAAGGTAGGGTAAAATTATTATTTCCCATTTAGATATCCGATTAAGCCAGCACCATTTACTGAAAGGATTATCTTTTCCTGACTGCACTGCATTGTCACTTTTGTGATAAATCAAGTGACCTCATGTGTGTGGTCTATTTCTAGACCCTATTGTGTTCTATTTGTCTATTTGTTTATCCTGGGTCAATACCACACTGTCTTCATTACTGGTACTTTATAATAAGCCTTAATATACAGTAGTATAAGGGCTCCTGCTTTGTGTTTCTACAAGAATGTCTTACCTTTCCTCATCCTTTTGCACAGGCATATAAATTCTAGAATCAGTATGACACTTTACACACACACCTGCACACACACCACTCTGCTGGAATTTTGATTATGATTATGTTGAATCTACAGGTCAATTCAGGGAGAATTCACCTCTTCACAGTATTTCAACACATTAACATGATATGTATCCCATCATTTGTTTGGGTCTCTTCATTTGCCTTAATAATTTCTTTGGGTCTCTCCATCTGCAATAGTGCAATTGTACAATTTTGTAAGATTCATGCATAGTTATTTTATATTTTTGATGCTTTTCAAATTGTAACTATTGAAAATATTTAGCCAAAAAATTTGTTGCATATGTATGTAAAATACAAAGAATTTTATGTTGTCCTGAGTCCAATATTCTTACTGGCTTTACTTATTAATTCTAATAATTTATCTGTAGATTTAAAAAATTTTTTCTACATAAGCTGTTATGCCATTTGTAACTAATGATGGCTTTATTTCTTCCTTTTCGATCCTTGTACTTTCTTTTCTTGTCTTATCACCTTGGCTGGGATGTGTGATACAATGACCACAAGTCGGGTAGTGGCAGTTACCGTTCAATTCCCCAGGATAAGAGAGGCTTGACAGAGTTTTAACCATCTGAGTTGAAGCATGGCATGACCTCTCCCCTTCCGAGGTCAAATAATCTGAGCTTTTGATAAGCTTTGAAACTGGATAAAGTGCGGGGGTGGGGGACAGGTATGCAGGAGAGAGTTTGCCTCAGCAGAAACGAAGAGGAAAACAAACATCTGTGGAATAAATGGCAGACCCGTCATGCTTATGTGTTGCCCACCTGTATGTGGTGCAGCGGGTGCAATTTGAGCGTCTATGTGCTGAGGCCTGTGGTGCTGGGAGAGGAGATGGGGTCCCATCAGCAGGCGATAAGGAGGTGCTGGTCCTTAAACCCATGTAATCCCCCTAACGCAGGAAAATCTGGCTGATTCAACAGAATCACCCGATCTTAGACTTGGGGGGCATCTCATTCAATCTTCTACCCAAAGCATGAGTCCCTGGGAATATCTTGAAAAACTTGGGATTGGAGGACAATTGTGCTCATCCCCACATCTAAGAGCATCTCCAAAAACGTCCCATCAGCCCTTCCATGACCCCTGCCTGTTGCTTTATGACCCCGCAGCGTTACCTACTCCCAGCCTTCACCTTCTACCAAGCCAGGAGTTGTTGTCACCTTGTACCTCCGCGGCTTCTGTGGATGAAATTTGACTCCGCCCCTTACGGAGGCCTGGGTGAGCCGTAACCCAAATGAGCAGAGCGGTGTCTTTTGGGGGCGGAGCCTGACCCCAGGGGGTGCCCCACTGAATTACCCTGTTGAGGAAGCCCCTCGCCCTCTGTTCCACTCTGTGTGTTTAGATGACGCACAGCCCCCGGGCGCTCTGATATCGGGTTTCCGTGTGGTCTGGTGGGACCCTCCCCCAGGCAGCGCGGATGGCGAAGACCTGACCTACTGCAGGAAGAAACTCGAGATGCTGATGGAGCAACTGACACTGGGTTCCCGCTCCTCATGTCTACGCCCTTGGGTAAATTGGAAGATATCCAACCCTGCTTTGTGCCCACTTTGGATTTTACTAGCTCTTTTCCTTTTTCCTGGCCAATCTGATGACTAGGTTACAGAGTGAGACCCTCCCGTTCTGCCTCCCCCGTCACATCCCTGTCTCTGATTTTTCACTGTACTCCCCCTCCAGGAGGCTTGTGCAGCTCAGAACTCTCTTCTGACTCTATCGCACATCTGGACTCACGGTCTGGACAAGAGGAGAGGCCGAGTCCCAGCGGGCTCTGTCCCGTGGGTGTTACACAGCCCGGGTCCAGGCTCCCATCTTCCCCCAGAGCTCACCGGGGGAGCTGGGGCCTGCACACTCCCCTCGGCAGGAAGCAGAGGCACACACTGCCGGCAAAATTCTCTATTCCCCATCAGTGGGTTTCTCCACTTGCAAGAAAGAGAGATCGAACGGGAATGCAGATCACAGGTTCACTGTCTCCTTTTGTGTCTTGTCTCTCCTCTCTCTCTCCTCTCCCAGCCCTTCTATGGCTGCTTTCAATTTCTCAGACCCTGGAGGAGGGAAAAGAGAAAAGCAGTAACCTCCAGGGCCGCAGAGAACACGCAGTTACTCAGAGGTAGGGAAGGAGGGAGGGAGGGAGGGGAGGAGGGCGACGCAGCGAGGGCTTCACATGAATGGAGATGTGGGAGCTGCCATCCAGCGCCTCCCTGCCGGGGTCCTCCCCAGCCTTCACCCTCATACGCATTCCCTACATCACCACTGGCACTGGGACACGAGCTGCCAATAATTAATTTTTATTGAAAGAGGTTTTTTCTTTGTCTGCAGACATTGTGTTCTGCTTTTGCCATGACTATAAAGTCTCCAGTACAATTCTGGATTTAATTATAGCCCTATTTCGAGGGAAAAAAAAAAACACCCTATGTCAGAGGCACAGATAATTGGTGGTGCCAGGTGGAACTGAGACATGGGTTCTGGGGACCAGAGCAGTGGCTTCCGGCTGATTCAGATCTCAGAACCATTCAGCTGGGCTTTGGTTGGGTTCAGGCCTCCCTCCACCCCAGCTCCAGAATTAACTAACCTGGAGCCTGGAGGGACAGAGATAGGAGGATGTGACTTCTAAGTGAGCTGCAGACCAGCTCCTTGCCCTCCCGCGCCCGCGCCCTTGCCACCCCTCAGTGTTCTGGTGACCTTAAACCAGGTCAGGATTTCTCGCTATGGAGTGATCATCAGATTCCTTAGGGCTGGGCAGAGCCCTGGAATCTGGGTTTTGGACATTCCCTCTGACTCTTGCGATTAGGCTTGTCCTCTGCCTTCATGAGGCAGAGGACTCGGCTTCTGAGGGTAAGGCTGGTGCTTCTAAGAATCAAACGTGAGACTCCAGCAGGAGAGGGCGGCACCGAGGGCAGCTGGTCCAGGAGTGTGATGTTTCATGGATACAGAGAGAGAGGAAAGTGACAGGAGATCAGCAAGGAAGGGGGGGACCAGAAAGGAGACGATCGCAGAGAGTCTGGGTCAGCAAGAGAACAAGAGGACCCAGGGTGACACGGAGGGGACACGGTTAGGCACACGGTTAGGGCCAGACATTTGAGTGTTTCCTTCACCATCCCAGGAGGCCAGGGAAGGGATTCAGAGAGGTGAGATGAGTCAGAGCTGGAGGTGTCCAAGAGAAATACTCTCAGCTAGAAGAGTTATTTAGGGATCATCTTCATTAGGCTAGCTTTACATTTTTGCACAAAGTTTCAAAATTGATGTCCTTCTTTGGCAGTAAGTCCTAAAATTATGAGCCAAATAGTTGACAACGATAAAGGGAAGGAAAGAACATAGGCTAAAGCAATGGAAGCAGAGTGGGGAAATGTACTAGATGGAGGAGGACCAGAAATTGGTGATGACTGAGGCATCAGGGAGAGACCCTTAGATGGACAAAGCCACGAAAGAAAGAAATGGAGGAATTGGGAGGAAGGGGGACAGTTGCTGAGATTCCAAGAGAGGGAGAGACGGGGGGTGGGGGGGGACAGAGAAAAGTAGATGATAATAATGCTCGCCCAAAGCAGTCATGTTTCCTTCCTCTCCTTGGTCCCCCTCTTCATCCTCTAATAGCCCCCCAGTAGGCCGCCATGTTAGCTGCTCCAGAGGGCATCAATCACCAGGTATTCAAGTGTATATTCCATGTGAAGGGCGCCCCCTGGAGTTGTGCATGGTGGTGGTTCTGCCTCCGTCCATCTATATTCCTTTCTTTAACCGCCCCCCCTTGGTGTGCTTTTGCCATGCTAATGGCTTGTGGCATTCCCACCAGGGAAGTAAGTGCCTCAGAGCTGGCCCTGATGCCTAGAGCAAGGGTCCTGGACAGGCTGCACCAGGATGGCACCTGGATCACAGCAGTGCAGACAGACTGCAGTCACACAAATGCCCCACCTGTGGGAAACACCATATTCACATATATGAACCTACAGAGCTTAGGTGATTACAGGTCAAAGACTGTAGCACTTAATGAAAAATATTAGACAGGTTTCATTATTTCACGTATATTCTGTCTTCTACATGCATTTGTAAGCTCTTCCAGGATGAAACTCTATCATGCCAAGTCTCTTTAGTTATATTTTCTTTGTGTGGCTATGAAACCTTGAGTTCAAAAAGTGTATCACAAGAACAATTGTTTCAATGGGAAAAATGGGTTAAAGACTAAAGCAGTTCAGCCTTCCAAAAAAAAAAAAGTTATTCCCCAGCAGCAATTTCAAAAGTAAACCCTTTTTTATAGCTATGAGTGGGTAGCTATAAAACCCAAACATCCCTGAGTAAATCCAGCTTCTGATTATACGGAGCTTTTCTAGAGATGCCCACAGCCTCTTCCTTCCATCAGCCACAGTAGCCTTAACACATTTTTATCACCTTGATGGTCTGTGTTTCCTCCACAGCACCTCCCAGCACCAACCTTAGGACAGGTGCAACAGGTATTAGTCTATGTGGCACATTTTGTAGGATTCAGGAAGTGGGCCTCTTGCCCCTTAAAATAATCCTCCCCCATCCGCATCTCCTCCCAAAGAGTACTTGATATTTCTTCTGGACCTTGTTCTCTGTTCCTCACTTTGAGATAGAACTTTAAAAAAGAAAAACACCTAGAATGGGCACAGATTGAGACTAAAGGGCAAATGAACGATAATGTCCCCAGAGCAAGAGGGGGGAGGGGATGCTACAACTAGGCCGCCCAATCTGCACCTGTGGAGAGACAGTACCTGTGCACATGGGCATCTCCCACTGCAAAGCGTCTCTGTCCCCTGAGCCCTTCACCTGGGTAAACTCATACTGAAAAGCCCAGCTCCTTATTCAGGCATCACCCCTTCGTGGTAGGTTTCAGCGTCCCTCCTCTGTGCCCCCATCGCTCCCGATGCAGACCATCACCATCATCTTCACCACGACACACTGAACAAAGTCTCCATGGTGTGTTTGCCCCAGAGTCACACAAGCTGCACCAAGGTAAGAATGGAGCGTTCTTCATCTACGTGTCCTGGCTCTGAGCGTGGTGCCTGATACACAGCGGGCACTTAATAAATGCTTCTCTTGAACTGAACGTATCGGTGGCACAGTAGAAAGACTGTGGAGCTGGGAACCAGCGGTGGCTGTGACTGATAGCCTCAGAACCTGCCAGCTTCGTGACTTTGGGCAAACAGTGTAACTGTGAGCCTCATCAGCACAAATGGGCAGAGTCAGACCTCAGGTGGTTGAGAGGATTCATGAGCTAACGAAGATGCTTCCGTCAGCACAGGTGTTCCCTAGTTGTTTATAATACTAGCGGGAAACCTACGGTGAACGCTGGTGATGAATCATCAGCCCTGCAAGTGTGTGCGTGGGACACACAGCTGTTTATACACCCCCTTGAAGAACATCGCTCCACATAACACTTGAGAGAGTGATAGGGGGACAGAGGAACTGACTGTCAGTCAGAATCAGAAATGAGAATTGAATGTAGCCAGTTTGGGGGTAGTCTGCCAGATATAAACTGCCTTCCAATCCTTGTGTCTTTCCTTCAGTAACATCTTGGGCTGGGTTTCATCATTCTCAGGTTTTAAAAAAATCACTTGTACTTAAAACTTAGATCTTAAGCTTGATTTAAATCTAATATCCTCTGCTTTCCTCAGGAAGTTCAGGGTGAGGTGAGGTAAGGACATGCAATAGACTGAATGGGTTTTTGCTGTTGTTGTTTTATAAATTTATTTACTTTTTAATTTATTTTTATTTTTGGCTGCATCGGGTCTTCATTGCTGCACGCAGGCTTTCTCTAGTTGTGGTGAGCAGGGGCTACTCTTCATTGCAGTGCGTGGGCTTCTCATTGTGGTGGCTTCTCTTGTTGCAGAGCACGGGCTCTAGGCACGTGGGCTTCAGCAATTGTGGCGCGCAGGCTCAGTAGTTGTGGCTCGCAGGCTCTAGAGTGCAGGCTCAGTAGTTGTGGCACAGGGGCTTAGTTGCTTCACGGCATGTGGGATCTTCCCAGACCAGGGCTCGAACCTGTGTCCCCTGCATTGCCAGGCGGATTGTTAACCACTGCACCACCAGGGAAGCCCTAGACTGAATATTTGTGGGTCCCCAAATTCACATGTTAAATCATAATGCCCAAAGTGATGGCATTAGGAGGTGGGACCTTTGGGAGGTGATTAGGTCATGAGGGTAGAGTCCTCTTGAATGGGATTAGTGCCCTTATAAGAGAGATACCAGAGAGCTCTCTTGTGTCCTTCTGCCATTTGGGGACACAGTGAAAAGATGGCCATCTACGAACTAGCAAGCAGGCTCTCACCAGACCTCAAATCTGCTGGTGCCTTGATCTTGGACTTCCTGGCCTCCAGAACTGTGAGAAATAAATTTCTGTTGTTTGTAAGCCACCTAGTCTAGGGCATTTTTGCTATACCAGCCTGAATGGACTAAGAGAGGGAAGTTGAAAGATGCTACCTGGTACATTTCACTTTTCCTTAGAGGTTTTGGAATGGAGAGAGCGGCATAGTCTAAACTGGGAACATACCCACTCCACCCCTCTCTTTAAAGTCTGGCTCCTTTAGGGTTGGGGTGGGTGGGAGACTGAGAAAGAAGGAAGTACTGCCAAGGGTGTGTCATAACTGACAAGCTGGTGGGGGGGAGGCCTGGTCTTGATCTGAAATGCTTGTGCGAAAACTCTGAGTGTGACTCGCAGGCCTATAAGGGTTTTGGTACGTGTCAGGAGGGTGGCAGACCAGACAGAGGAAATACTCTTTGCAAATCACAGGGGCACAGGAAAGCCTACTCTGCTCAGAAGCAGACAAGCACTTGGAAATAGCCAGAGAGATACTGGTATGAAGGGCTGATAAAACAAGCAAAGGTCACAGCTCAGGAAAAAGCCCTCTCTTGTCAGGCAAAATAAGTTGGGTTTTATCCAGTAATGATGGGGATTCATGGAAGGACATTTAGGCAGAATTGTGGCATATTGGGAAAGTCTCCCAGGTAGATCTTGAGAGGATTGGCAGGCAGGTGACCTATCACCTGGCGTGGCTGGTGAGCTCTGCTCTGCTGCTTTGCTGAGCATTGCCTCCCATGATGCCCTGTGCCTTCAAGCAAAGGTTCCACCTGCTGGTTCCAGGTCACTCCCCCCATGCCCACCCCTGGGGGCCTCCTTTCCAAAGCTGCCCAAGTACAGGCGGGCCAGGAAAAATGTCAGACTCGCTGTTCAAAGCAGCACTTGCTGCCAGCAGGGGAAGAGAGGCCTTCCTTTTATGGAAGGCCTGGGATTCTTCCTTGACAACAGCTCTTAGATCCTTGCTTAGTAAAAGAAGATTCCCCCCTCCCACTTTTCAAGTTCTCTCAACAGTGGCTCCCACGCAGGGCCCACCAGCTCTCTCTCTCTCTCTCTCTCTCTCTCTCTCTCTCTCTCTCTCTCTCTCACACACACACACACACACACACACACACACACACACACACACACACACACACGGGAAGCATGACCCCACCTCTGCTGATGGAGAGAATTATATTGTGGGAGGTCAGAGAACTGCACTGGAACCAATGTGATGAAAGTGGTGGCCTGGGGGTGTTGGATCCACATAAAACTACACAAAACTAGGGCATCCTACCTAGAGATGATCACACTAAGTGAAGTCAGTCAGAAAGAGAAAGACAAATACCACACGATATCACTTATATCTGGAATCTAAAATATGACACAAATGAACTTATTGACAAAACAGAAACAGACTCATAGAGAACAAACTTATGGTTACCAAAGGGGAATGGGGGTGGGGAGGGATAAATTAGGAGTTTGAGATTAGCAGATACAAACTACTATATATAAAACAAACAACAAGATCCTACTGTATAGCACAGGGAACTATATTCAATATCCTGTAATACACCATAATGGAGAAGAATATGAAAAAGGAATATATATATACATATATATATGTGTGTGTGTGTGTGTGTTTGTGTGTGTGTATATATATATATAACCGAATCACTTTGTCATACACCAGAAACTAACACAACATTGTAAATCAACTATACTTCAATAAAAAATGAATTAAAAAAAAACTAAGGGAGTAAAAAAAAACCCAAACCAAAATACTAGCATGTCCTAGATTCCTACCCTGCCTCATACTTACCTAGTTAATTAGACAGATTATTTAGCCTCAGTTTTCCCAACTGTAAAATAGGAACAATATCTACCTTTCAGGATGATTTTGAGAATTAGAGATAGTCTTTGTAATGTGCCTTACGTAGCATTATATAATCAGTAAAAACCATTAATGTTACTAACATTGCTGCACACATCAGCATAAGAGGACTCCCTATCCCACCTCCCACGCTAAGATGCTTCGAATCAGTTTCATTTATTACACTTGTTGATATGCTGCTAAATTCACAGCACTGTCATAAACATTATAGGAAATAAAATATATAAGATACTAATCGTACCCTTGGGTTGTTTACAAAGGATGTGAGGATGGAACGTTTTGCTTAGAGGCTAGATTTTAATAGAGGCTTCATTTATGCCTGCCTTAATGGATCTTCTCAGACTTAATTTTTAGGGCCTGTGTTTCCCCTATGGGGAAAGGAAATAAGAGAATATATTGTTCAACTTAACACTAAGACAGAAATTCTTAATACATAATGCTTTGGTGATTTTTTAAATGTGTAAGTTCTTGTGTATCTGAATGTATATGTGAGAGCAAAAGAAAGATTAAAGTTACTACAAAGAACCAGTCCAGTGATGCAGCAGGAAAAGCACCCCCCTTCTTTGGACTTAGGAAGCCAATTTCTAAACGTCAGACCTTGGAGAAAACATTTGACTTCTCTGCAAATGGCAATCATAATCTGCTCTCAAATTGTGCAGGAGTCGTTGAATCCAATAAAATAATAGTCAAAATATTTCATAAAAGAAAATGTTAAATTACTAGCAAAAGGTGATCAAGAAGTTGAACAGAAGCCAAACTTTATATGGGTGAAGGTCAGAGGGCTGGTATATGAGATGGGTAAGTCATTTCAGGCTACAGAAGTTGGCAAGTGGTCCCTCCTCGTAGAGAGTAGGAGCTCAAAACTGATACCTCCATGGCTTATAGAGGGAAGAGGAGGACAGAAGACGTGAGTCCTTTCTCGTCAAAGGAAGAGGCCCAGCCTCTCTCTAATACTCTCTGACGGCCCCTGGCCACTTTCCCCCATCCCTCCCACTATTGTCTTTTTCCCTTGATGCTGACATCCTCAATAGGACCATCTATAGACTGACTGGTAGGCTATTGGCTGATCACCGTCTCTTCCATCAATATCTTGCACATGAAGGGCCTCAGAGGGAGTGGACACTGCATTTGAGGTTCCCATCTAAAACTCTTGTCCTTGGAGTCAGCTTTTCTAACCCATTAGAAATCTATGATAATAAGAAAAAAAATCATTAGAACTACTATGTTCCATCTCTTTTTTTCTTTTTGTTTTGTTTTTTATTTTTTTTTTCTCTTTGGCTGTACCATGTGGCATGTGGGATATTAGTTCCCCAACCAGGGATCAAACCCATGCCCCCTGCCGTGGAAGCGCAGAGTCTTAGCCACTGGACCTCCAGGGAGTTCCCTACGTTCCATCTCTTTGCTAAGTGACCTCATTCAATCTCCACACTAGTCCCCATGTGAGAAGTTCCATTATTATCCTCATTTTACTGGTGAGGAAACCAGGGTATAAAGAATCATGTACCTAAAGTCACACAGTAATAACTGGGAGATCTGGGTCTGACACCAAAACTCACACTCTTAGGCACACTCTTAAGTTCTACAAACTTGGAACCAAGTATGAAGTCCTTTTACCTGAAGGTCATCTTGAGGTCATTCAGGGATTCAGCCCCTTCTCTGGAAAGATGAGGTTAGAGGAAAAGGTAAGGGAAACTTCTTGTTTCATATGTGATGAGAGGATCGGAGTTGGAAAGAGGAATGATGGCCTGGCGGGCACCCTGGTGGAAAGAGCATCCTCTGAAATGGAAAGGATGCTGTCCAACCTCCCTTCTGATTCAGCTGGGAAATGATGTGATTTGGAAACCATGGAGACCCCTAATTCTGGAGGAAGATCTTCGACTGTCTCCTTTCACCTCTTTGGAATTTTGTCTCCAAAACACAGAATTGACAGTTGTCATTAACCATGAGAAGATGGACAGAGAGGATGAGGAAAGGAAGAAAGACATCCAGAAGCCCCCTTTTTTGGTAGTTTTTTCTTTAACTTTTCCTTCTGGCAGAAAAATAACACATCTTGTCTCAGAGAGGCTTTCATGGTGTATAATTTAAGGTCTATAAATAGACGACTGTTATTAACAAACACACACACACACTCACACACACATACATCTTTCTCTCTATTCAGACATCGGCAGAAATATTGCAGATAGAGGAGATAAGCTGTTTAAAATGGGAGGCACCTTTTTCTCTCCTCCACCAGCTGGATGGCTGTATCTGTCTCTTCCTCTGCCCTTACTCTCAACTCATTCTATTCTAGGCTTTATTTCCATCTCTGTTCCCTTTATGCTGCTAAACCCCACCCTTCATGTTCTTACTGTGATCTTTCTGGAACACTTGAGACTCCCCTCTAATCTTTGTGCCTGAGTCTTTCCCTCATTAGTGATCAGTCTCCTTATCCCTTTCCAAAGGCAATTTAAAACCTTATTAGAGGGCTTCCCTGGTGGCGCAGTGGTTGAGAGTCCGCCTGCCGATGCAGGGGACGCGGGTTCGTGCCCTGGTCCGGGAAGATCCCACATGCCGCGGAGCGGCTGGGCCCGTGAGCCATGGCCGCTGAACCTGCGCGTCCGGAGCCTGTGCTCTGCAGCGGGAGAGGCCACAGCAGTGAGAGGCCCGCGTACCGCAAGAAAAACAAAACAAAACAAAAAACCTTATTAGATGTCCCTAAAATTCTATCTGACACAGAACACACAGGTGTGGATACAACCACACTGGTAGAAAGAACTAGAAGACAAGGTTTTACAGAGGTTCAAAAAGAAGCTACGTCATGAAATAAAAATGACAGGAATGACCATGAAATCTGTGCGCCAGCTACTATTTATTACAGAAACATTTAAAGGAGGATCAGATCTGATGGGATAATATAAGATGATGAATTCACTGATGGTTAATATATTAAAATGCGCATTTATATGGCATAACACAGATTCCAAAGAGCTTTTAAGTACATGATTCCTCATCGTTTTCCCTGGGATACCACGGCCAGTGAGTGGCAAAGCCAGAGCCAGCACCCAGTTTTGTGTGACCCTCAGGAAGTGTTCAGGTCTGTGTCTGGTCCCATCTTAGTCTCCATCACGATGATTTATAACTGTCTGTTTACTTGTCTTTCTTCTCCACTCTTCTTTAGGTATTTTGGTTGTATTCCCAGCACTAGATAAATGTCTGACTCAGGGAAGGAGGGTGATAAATGTTTCTTCAATGGAGGAATAACTGAATAAAGGAAAGAATGGATGGACGCTTGGATGCAAATGCCAATGTTAAACTAATAAATGGGAAACAAGGCGAAGTGTGACGTGGGACACTTCCTTGTATCACTTCACAGCATCCTGTTGGTTATGGGCCACACTGCAGCAGCAGATAAGGATCCACTTTCTCCTTTCAACCATCATGGCCCCAGTCCTTGAGTCAATTCCCTTCTGTCCATTCAGACAATCTCAGCTCCTTTGTATCCCGTCTCTAACACCAGATGCTTTCTGCCTTGCCTTTCCTCCCATCACATACTTTAAGCTTCTTAAGTAGCCATGTCTTATTTAATTCCCTCATTCATTCATTAAAGGAGGAAAACTAATGTGAACTATAGGTCTACTATATGCCAGTCACTCTCATGACCTTAAGAGGTTATACTTTAATCTTTATTGATGAGGAAACTGAGGCTCCAGGAACTTAGGTAATTTATCAGAACACATCACAGGAGCTTAATACGTATTTCTTTAATGAAGGAAAGAAAGATGGTGCTGGTAATAAGCGATTGATCAGGGATTCAAGGTCAAGCCTTTCTGATTCCAAAGCCCAAGATTTCCCCAGTAGATGATCCTCTTCCAATTCTAATTCCAATTGGAATATTGCTTTCAATTCTGAGACACCATGAAGGATTTACGAAATCACTGAATCGAAAAATCAGCCCTCAGTCTCCAGGCATCTGTAATCATAACAATAATTCTTTGAAACTATTTTAATCTTTTCTTCCAAGGAGTGTAAGGAATAATATTCATAGTGCTTATCCCTGAGGCCATTTTATTTACACACAAGGGGACTTGTTATTAGTTCCATTTTTCAGGCTAAGGCAGAGAGCTATTTCCTGTGTGACCCATGGTTACCAAGTGAGCGAGGATGACTCTGGGGGAAGAGGCTAGTTCCCTGACCAGACTCATATGCCCTGATCCTTTCACTAACCCAACAAATAAAGTTTCTTTTATTTGATTTTAAAAACATTTTAGGGGCTTCCCTGGTGGCGCAGTGGTTGAAGGTCCGCCTGCCGATGCAGGGGACACGGGTTCGTGCCCCGGTCCGGGAAGATCCCACATGCCGCGGAGTGGCTGGGCCCGTGAGCCATGGCCGCTGAGCCTGCGCGTCCGGAGGCTGTGCTCCGCAACGGAAGAGGCCGCAACAGTGAGAGGCCCGCGTACCACCAAAAAAAAAAAAAAATTTAGTTTTCATGTCTCCAAAAGGAGACCCAGGAACTAAAATGAAGGCTGTCAGCCCTCTCTTCTCTCAGAGGCTCAGCTATCAGCCGGCACCCTCTGATGGCTTCTGAACATTGTGATCTAGAAGGATCCTGGAGTTCTGTAAAGTCCTAATAAGGCTTCTGAGAAAGCAAAGAAAGATTAAATTATATTCTCTCCTGTTTTGGTATTAGCAATTCTCTCACATGCACTCCCCGGCTCTTCCTGTTTATTCTCCACCGGCATGCCAGGTAAATCCTACTGGTCCTTCAGAGCTCTGCGGGTACCTCACCTCCTCCAGAAAATCATCTCTGACCACAACTACCTTCTTCATGGCCGTCTTTCTGGGTCCGTTTTCATCTTGGTCAAGCCTTCTTCATTGTTACATGTGTTTTAGATTGTTAACCAGCTAGATTTCCAACTTCTTTAAGATATGAACCTAAACACTACTGAAACTGCACCTCTTCTCGGATGGGGCTTGAACCCAGCCAACATCCAGATTGGGGCTCAAATCCACAATCCCTAGCTTAGGAGGGGACTGAAACCCACTGTCCTTTCATTGGAACCTCTCACCTAGTGTCAGGACTTGCTGAAGCTCAGGTTCTTCTGTCTCGGTGCAGAAAGAATTCAGCATGAGGCAAAGTGACAGGTAAAGAGTGAGTTTATTAGCGTAGGATGCTTGTGAGAGACACCAGCGGGCAGGCGAGGGAGCGCAGCCCTGAGAAGAAAGAGGGCTACATTTTTACAATCAAAGAGAAAGTGGGGAGGGGAGAAGACCACCTTCTTCGTCATTCTTGGGGAGACGTCAAGGCTTCCATCATTAGTTCCTCCTTTGGCCCTATATGGTTTAACTGGGACTGTCATGGCGTTATTTAAATCATGTATATTAGCAAAAGGGTGGTAACATATATTAAATATTTTTTTAAAATTTTTTTTAAAATATCATTCATCTCAGGTTTCCGTATAATGCCCCCTTTCACCTAGTTTCCTTCCCCTTTCACCTATATTTCTGTCTTGGCCACATTCAGGAATGCTACTCTTCAAGAACTATTAACTCTCTGGCTTCATGTAACGAGATTCAGCCCCCATATCTACTGTCTTGTGTTTTAACTGTCAGGGTTTGTGGCTCGAGTGTGTCTGGTGTTTGGATGCCCCTGGTCTTCCTTCAAGGTAGTGCAGACTATTGCTAGGTTACTAGATTATTTTCTTGAGGGGTCATTAGCTTACAACAGTCTTCCAAACTCCCTTAAAATTCCCTTTCTGTCTTTAATCACCTAGTGGAATTTCTAAACTGACTGTTTAATTATCCTACTCTATCCCTATCACTAGAAACACAGTAAGTGAGTAGCAGGTTAACTTCAATCCCTTGACATCTGGAAATGTACAAATGTTATGAATGGTAAACCTTTATTAACAGATTGATCTAAGCCTCTAATAATCTGAATTAACCAGAAAGAACTCTCCATTCCTCAGACTTAACAGACAACAGAGACTTTGGTGTTCCTATCGACCGGGCCAGCATCTCTTTGAAAGCACGCTCTGGGCACAAGAGGTCAGGCCTAACGAGGACCTTGATCTGACATGGGGAGCAAGTGAGCCCTGGTGAGACACTCAGCCCCGCGCAGCTTATAGAGCCGCGAGGGAGGGAGTGGGGCCTGAGGCTGACTCAGAGCTGCAACTATATCCAGTGCTCTGGGAAGCACACTGAATCATATCACGGCAAATTTAGGCCTGTGCTGATCAAGGCAGGAAACTCAGCACCTCCTTTCTCTCTGCAGCCTGCCAGATGCCTGACATCTAGGCCACAGTCCCTCTGCGGGGCTTCTTCCCATCCTGGAGAATGAGAGGTCGCTTGGACGGTGGGTTCCTGCAGGCGGTCTTACAACCTCGCGCCAGAGAATGTGGCGTATTGGAGGCCGGGGCTCTGGCATCATTTTCTCAAGGCCGGGGCGCGTTTCGAGTACCAGTTCTTTGCCCCTTTCCCTCTTGTTCATATTTTGCTGGACACCAGTGGCCTACAGCCTTACACAGTTACAAGCCTCAGCTGCTCTCTTGGGTTTTTGAATTTTACTGTAGGAAATTATGTATTCGCTAAAAATAACATTTTAATCAAATGTCCTCTAGAACCCAACTGCACCGGGGCTGTAACATTACCAAAGAAGAGACAGGGAAGTCAAGATCTAGAATTCAAAGTCGGTTAGAACCTCCTCGTTTCCGGTCTTCAAAGCTGTAGGGAACTCCTGTCACTCCATGTCTTAAAACAAGACTATCAGGGCTTCCCTGGTGGTGCAGTGGTTAAGAATCTGCCTGCTAATGCAGGGGACACAGGTTCGAGCCCTGGTCTGGGAAGATCCCACATGCCGCTGAGCAAGCCACAACTACTGAGCCTGCGCTCTACAGCCTGAGAGCCACAACTACTGAGCCCTCATGCCACAACTATTGAAGCCCATGCTCTGCAACAAGAGAAGCCACCACAGTGAGAAGCTCGCGCACTGCAACGAAGAGTAGCTCTGCTCACCGCAACTAGAGAAAGCCCACATGCAGCAGCAAAGACCTAACACAGCCTAAATAAATAAAATCTATTTTAAAAAAAGATGTTCCTTAAAAAAAAACCAGACAAGACTATTAGATTGAAGCAGAGACTTCTTTGGAATCGTTTAGGATTACAAAACCTTCCCTTGGGGACTGTCATTTTCATACCTGGCTTTCATGCAAGGGTGAAATTATGTATGTGAAATTAACCACCAAGGCCAGGCATTGATTTAAAAACTTACAGATAATTCCTATTTCTGTTGTCAAGCGAATGTCTTATTTTTTGTTTTTTCTCTCTGTTTGTATATGTGCATAATTTAATACATAACTGCTGAGCCTAGAAAAAGGAGCAATTGTGTCTCTATTCTTTTTTATAAAAATACTCTTTTGAAATGCTAAGAGACTGAAATATTTAAGTAAACAGAATTTTAGGATGAGAACCTAATTGTCAAACAACAAAAAAACAAAGTAGCAATTTGCTATTCAGTAGACAGAATTCAGAGCTACCTTGCAGGAGACAAAAAATAAAAGATAAACCCGTCCTGACAACAGACCTCCCAAGCCCATCCTACAAAAAGTCTAAGTAACAACAAACAACAGCAACAATAATTTCCTTGGTTGAGACAAGCTGATCTTCCCAGACATTAATCTCATTTCTTGCCATAATCACTGAGATGGGTAGAAGTTTTCATCCCCATTTTACAGATGAGAAAATTGAGTCTCAGAGAGGTTGGATAACTTGCCTAAAGCCACACAGCTAAGTAGCAATTGGGCCAATGCTAAAAACACATCTTTTTACTTAGGGCTGTTTTCAGGACACTCTGCTGCAAGTGGAAGGCATTACAGACCTCCAATGGTCCTTTGTTTCTGGGTAAACCTAGTAGAATAGCTTGCGTGGGCCTTCATTTCTGTCTTCCTCAGCCTGATGACATTTACAGGATTATTCTTTTTCTAGTTCTGTCTTGGCAAAAGTTCTATTGAAGAGGCCCTTGTAGCTTCCCTGGTGGCGCAGTGGTTGGGAATCTGCCTGCCCATGCAGGGGACACAGTTTCGAACCCTGGTCCAGGAAGATCCCACACACCACGGAGCAACTAAGCCCATGAGCCACAACTACTGAACCTGCACTCTAGAACCCACAAGCCACAACTACTGAGCCCATGTGCCACAACTACTGAAGCCTGCACACCTAGAGCCTGTGCTCCGCAACAAGAGAAGCCACTGCAATGAGAAGCCCACGCACGGCAATGAAGAGTAGCCCCAGCTCGCCGCAACTAGAGAAAGCCTGCGTGCAGCAACGAAGACCCAACGCACCAAAAATAAATAAATAAATAAAAGAAAAAGAAAAAAAGGAAAAAAGAAAAATGAAAGAAAAGGCCCTTGTAGAAAAAAACCTTTCCGCTAAGGATTTCAAAGCAATTTTACCCAAGGGAAAATCCAGGCCCTCAGGGGCTAAGCTGCTGTCTTCCAGGCAACATAGTAACCCTGCAAGACAAGCAAATTGTCTGATCTTCCTCCAACTTCTAATAAACCCCAGACAGGGGTCAGCAGCCCACGACAGAGATGTGCTGCTAATAGTGTGTAGGACACAGCGTCAATCACCGACAGAGCTGTCAGGCAAAAGCTCCGGTCAGGTCCTCTCCACCTCAAACCAAACGAGATACTTGTGAAAAAAAATTTAAATGGTAATATGACATACAGAGGTAAAGCATTATTGTCACCTTCATGTTTCATGAGCCCCAACAAAAACATCCTTTTTTCCCCTTTTCAAAAAAATTTTTTTGGAGAATAGTTGATTTCCAATGTTGTGTTAGTTTCAGGTGTACAGCAAAGTAAATCAGTTATACATATACATATATCCACTCTTTTTTAGATTCTTTTCCCATATAGGTCATTACAGAGTATTGAGTAGAGTTCCCTGTGCTATACAGCAGGTCTTTATTAGTTATCTATTTTATATACAGTAGTGTGTATATGTCAATCCCAATCTCCCAATTTATCCTTCCCCCCACTTCCCACCTGGTAACCATAAGTTTGCTTTCTACATCTGTAACTCTATTTCTGTTTTGTAGTTAAGTTCATTTGTACCCTTTTATTAGATTCCACACATGAGCTATATCGTATGATATTTATCTTCCTCTGTCTGACTTACTTCACTCAGTATAACAATCTCTAGGTCCATCCATGTTGCTGCAAAAGGCATAATATCGTTCTTTTATAATGGTTAATATTCCATTGTATACATGAACGATATCTTCTTTATCCATTCCTCTGTCCGTGGACATTTAGGCTGCTTCCATGTCCTGGTTACAGAAATACTTTTTATCTTACTTCCCCACATCCTGCTTTTGATACTTGCCTGTCCAGCCCCTGTTTTGCATATAGTAGGTGCTTAGTAAAAATGTATCGAAATTCCTATTGACCTTTACACTTAAATCCCTTCTAGGAATACTTTCAGGGGTCCTGAAAGCTGAAAATATTTCCTTAAATAACCCTTAATTTCGTCATGCCAGGAATGGATGGGGTTCACGCAGTAAACCTTCTTATAAAATCAACCCTACATACGCACTCAGGACAGTCCAGACAGTCAGAGCTGTTTGTTGTTTCTGGAATGCGCCCGCTGCTTCTCACTTATCCACACGCTGCTTCCTTCTCTTGGATGATCCTTCACTATTCCACATATGTCTGGCAATTGTCCCCTAACACAGAACTCAGGTGTCATCTTTTCTGGGAATACTTCCCACACAAGACCCACTTGAGACTAGCCGGCATCCTACTATAATCAGTGGTTTCCTCCTCCTCACTGAGCGTAAGCTCGCTGAAGCCCACATCTCACTGGGTTCTGTATCCCAGCACCTAGCCCCATGCCTCGCACGTTGGTGGGGCTCAGTCTGTGTTTGTAAGTGACTGCTGGGTTCCAACATTGTTAGAAGCTGGAATGATGAATAGAAACGCCTACACAGGTAATTTTCTCTAAAAGTCTTTCTCAGATTCTGGGCATCTTCAGCTCCCAAATGGACTCCCCTGGGGTACTTCCCATGCATCCCTTACCAGGAAGTTAGCTAGGCTGTTCTTCTATGACTTCTGTGAGTCAATACCTGTATGGCATCAGCACATGGAAACTGGCATCCAGTGACGATAATGCAAACTTTTCCCCCTTTATTTAAAAAAGTTATGATGCGTGGATACAGAAAAGTACATAAAACACATGTATACAGTTTAACAAATAAATGAATAAAATAAGAGAACACCCAGATAATCCTCCAGCCAGGACAAGAAAAGGAACACTGCCAGCGCCTTAGAAGATCCCATGCGCCCCTTCCTGATGACAATTTTGCCCTTTCTTCCTAGAGTTAACTGCTGTGCTGGCTTTGAGGGTCATGATTCCTTTCATTTTCTTTATGGTTTTACCACTCATGTACGCAACTCTAAAGTCTGGCTTCTTGGTTTTGAAGTTTGTAGAAATGGAACTGTTCTGTCTGGGGTCTTTCATTTGACATTGCACTTGTGGGATTCATCCATGGGTCTACCTGTACCTGTGTTATTCCATTGCATGACAAACTACAGAGTAGTTCATCCACTCTATTGTTGATGAATATTTGGGTTGTATCAAAGTTGGAATAATTATAAACAGCGCAGCTATGAACATTCTTGGGTTACTTTGTGCCCATCTGAACAAACTTTGCTAGGATATATACCTAGGGTCGCATTTCTGGGTATTTTTATTTATAGGTAATATATTAAATAATGCCAAACTGATTTCCAAGTAGTTGTACCAACTTCCATGGTCTTCAGCAGTCGAGGAGAGTTCAAAATGTTCCATCGCTCCTTCATTGTCAGACTTTTCAAACGTTTGCCCATTGAGTGGGGTATGGAAGGAATTCCATTATGATTGTATTTTAGTCCACAGATTATTAATCTTATATTTAACTGGAAATTTCCTTTTTGTGAAGTATCTGTTTAAACCTTTTACCCATTTTTTCCTGTTAGGTTGTCTGCCTTTGTCTTAGCGATTTTGGAAGAATTCTATAAGTATTTTGAATAATAGTGTGTTGTTTGTTTTGTGTGTTGTAAATATTATCTCCCACTTCATGGTTTATCTTTTTACCTTTGATACCATTTGATGAAGAGGATGTCTTGATTTTAATGTAGAACAAATTTATAATTTTTTTCTTTATGGTTTGTGTTTTTCGTGTCTTGTTTAGGAAATCTTTACCCCAAGATCATGACAGTATCTTTCCTTATTGATTTTCCTTTCACCTTCAGTCTTTTAACCAACTGAAATCGACATTTTTAGGATGGTATGAGGTAAAGATCCAACTTTGTTTTTTCTACATGGATGCCTGTCTCAGCAATTTGTTGGAAACTTCTTATTTTCCCTGCTGATCTTGAAATCTGGTAGAGCCAGAGAGTTCTACTTCTTCAAGAGTGTTTTGGATATTGGATATTCTTATTAACCCTTTGCATATCCATATAAGTTTCAAAACCAGCCTGCCAAGTTTTTTTTAAAAAATCATGGAATTTTGCTTGGGTATGCATTAAATTTATAACTCAACTTGAGGACAAGTGGCATCTTTATAAAAATTATTCTGATTCATAAACTTGGTATACCTCTCCACTTAGCTTTCTTTTTTAATGTCTCTCAGTAACACTTTATAATTTTCTCCGTAGATGTCTTAGACAAAAATATATTGTTAGTACTGTTCCCAAGGATATCATCTTGTTTTATGCTATTCTAAATGGTAGCTCTTTTATTTCACTTTCAATCTGTTGCTCGATTATATGAATTAAATGTATTGTTTAAGTACTGAATGTGAATAGTACAACCGTGTCAAAGCCTCGTAATAATTACAGTAATCTCTCTATGGATTCCTTCAGATTTTCTACACATAATTAAATCATCTGTGAATAATGACAGCTGTTTTTCTCCACTTTTCAATTCTCATACCTTTTATTTCTTTTCATTGTTTCACTGAGCAGGCAGGGAACTCCAGGACAAAGCTGAATAGAAGTAGCAATAACAGGAATTCTTGTCTTGTTCCAAATTTCAAAATGAGAGCTCTCAAAGTTTCAACATTTGATGTGACGTTTGCAATAAGATTGTAGTAGGTACCCTTTGTAAGGTTAAGGAAATTTCATTCTATTTCTATTTTTATAAGAGTTTTATTATGAATGATTATTGACTTTTACTAAATACTTTCTCTGCATCTCTGTGATAATCACCCCATTTTTTCCCATTTTTTTCTTGTAATGTGGTGAATTCCATGAATTGCTTTTCCAAAGTGACACTAATCTTACATTCCTAAGATAAACACAAATTAGTCATGATGTATTTTTTATGTATATTGCTGCATTCAGTTTACTAATTATAGTTTACGTTTTGCATTTACATTCATGAGTGAGATTGGGCTCTAGTTTTCCTCTCTCGTTTTGCCTTTGTTGAGCATTAGAATCAAGATGACGGGTAGTATCACAAAGCATAACGGTAGATTTGCCCTTTTATTCTATTGTCTGAAGGAATGTGTATAAATTGGAAATATTTCTCTCTTGAACATTTATAGACCTTACTGGTAAACCACGTGGACCTAGAGAGCTCTGGATAAGAAATTTTTGTTTTACTAACTAAAGGAAAAGTCAGGATTCTTATCTCTTCATGAGAAGGGTTTTGGTATGTTATACTTTTCCAGGAATGTATACATTTTGCATCCATTTTCAAATATATTGGTGTTAAGATTTTTGTATATTCTATTATCTTTTCAATATTTGCAGTGTCTGTAGTAATGTCCAATTTTTCACTCATGATGTTGATTATTTGTGCATTTCTTCTTTATTTTCTTGGTCAATCTCACCAGAGGTTGGTCCATTTTTTTCTTAGTTTCAAAGAGTGAACTTTTGGGTTTGTTTTTTCTCTTTATTATATTTCTATTTTGTATAATATTTTTCTATGCCATTAATTTATCTTTTTATCTTAATTGTTTTCTTTCTTCTACTTTCTTGGATTTTGCATTGCTTTTTTTTCCTAGTTCCTGAAGATGGAATTTCCAGCATTTGTTTTTTTCTAATCCATCTAAATCCATCTAATCCAATCTAAAAACAAACTCTCAAAAGACTATAAATTTCCCTCTATATAATATTTTAACTGCATCTCTTAGCGTTCTGTTAACTAATTTGCGAAAGGAAGGAAGGAAGGGAGGGAGGGAGGAAGGGAGAAAGGAAAGAAGGGAGAAAGGGAGAGAAAGAGAAGGAAGCAAGAAGGATGAAAAGAAAGAAAAGAAAAGAAAGGAAAAGAAAAAGTCCTGATTTGTAGCATGCCAATTTCATCTTTCTGTGTTGTAAATACTTCACCACAACTGATTTCAGGCTAGTAGTGGATTAATAACCAGTGGGAAAATGTCCTGAATATTTAACATTCGGCTCTTGCTAGCTGATACAAGGCCGCTCTAGCACACCACTGGCTGTATGTCTCAAATTTAAATAGTATTTTCACTATTGTTTTCAAAATATGTTCTAATTAGCACTATATAGTTGACCCTTGAACAGCACTGGTTTGAACTGCATGACTTCACCTATATATTTTTTTTCAATAGTAAATACTACAGTACTACACAATCTGCTGCTGGTTGAATCCACAGATGGTTGCTGGTTGAAACCACTGATGTGGAGGGCCTATCCATGGATTTTTCAACAGCTCAGAGGGTCAGTTCCCCTAATCCACCCTCCCGCTTTGTTCAGGGTAAACTGTACTTTCTCTTTTAGCCACACTTCTTTGATTATTTGGAAGCATGTGTCTAAATTTCCAATTATACGGGAAAATTACAGTTAATTTTTGTTTTATAATTCTAGCTTAATTGTATTTTTATTGGAGATCACACTTGATGTGATTTCAATTCAGTAAAATTCATTGAGATTGACTCAAGGTCCAGAAATAATTGATTCTTATAAACATTATACATGTGCCTGAAAGGAATATGTTTCTGTAGCTGTTTGATGCAATGTCTATATGCATCCATTATGTAAATTTTTAAAATCTGGTTTAAATGTTCTATGCCATTATGATTTTTTTATGGCAAGATGTATCTGTAACTGAGAGCAATGTAAGACAATCTACCGCTTTGACGGTTATTATTTTTCCTCTTGTACTTCTGTCAATTTTTATTTTATGTATTCTGCAGCTTTTTTAAAGGTTTTTTACGTATTTTAAATTGTAGTGTTTTTGTTAATTAAAATGTGTCATTGATAAAGATAAAGATGTCTTTATCTTTAATAATGCTTAGTCTGTTTTATTTCATATTAATGAATTCTCCTAAGACATCTGTTGATTAATATTTGCCTCCTGTATTTTTCCATTCTTTTGTCTTTAACCTTTTTGTATCCTTGTGTTTTAGACATGTCTCTTGAAAATAGTACATACAGGAATGTATATCATATATAATATAGCTGCTGTTGTTTTTACTGGAGAACTTAATCCATTCAAATTCTTGTAAGTTCTAATATTTCAGGTTTAAAATCTACTCTTTTTTTGTGCTTATATTTGCCCTACTTCTGTTTCTTTTCCTTTATTGCTTTTTATGGATTTATTTATCTTTATTATTTCTATTTCCCTTCTATTAGTTAGACAGTTATACACTCTGTTTCTATTCTTTTAGTACATACCCTAAAAAATGCAACATACATACTTAGTATATAAAATTTTTAAATTAATCAGTACCCTTATGTTTATTACATACAGTATAAAGATTTTACAACACTTACCTCCATTTTCCCTCACCAACTTGTTGAATGTTTTTGTTCCTTTTTCCTCTTTTTAATCTAAGATATTGTTGTTATTTCAACAGTCAAGTACACTTATACTGGAACATATATTCATAAATTTGTCCTTCCTTTCTTCTCCAAGAAGACCTGCCTGAGGGCAAGATGTACATCAAAAAGATTGGAAATCCAGGACAGAGATGGAAAGACAGGACTTCTAATGAGCACCAGTGGCTTGGCCTGATGGATCCAGATTCAAGGGGACATCTGAGGGCCCAGCGTCAAGGCAGAGCTGGGGTCAGAGTTAGGTGAGAAGACAGAAGTCAGGAAAGTCGCACTAATGCAAGAAGCTAAGTTTATTTTTAATTGAAGTATAGTTGATTTACAATGTTGTGTTAATTTCTGCTGTACAGCAAATTGATTCATTTATACATATATATACATTCTTGTTCATATTCTTTTCCATTATGGTTTATCACAGGATATTGAATATAGTTCCCTGTGCTATACAGTAGGACCTTGTTGTTTATCCATTCTATGTATAATAGTTTGCATCTGCTAATCCCAAACTCCCAATCCATCCCTCCCTCACACCTCGCCCCCTTGCAAGAAACCAAATCTTGAAAAAGACAAATATCATACCATATCACTTATATGTGAAATCTAAAAAATGATACAAATGAATTTATTTACAAAATAGAAATAGACTCACAGGCATAGAAAACAAACTTATGGTTACCAAAAGGAATAGTGGGGTGTGAGGGAAGGTAAATTAGGAGTTTGGGATTTATATATACACTACTATATATAAAATAGGTAAGTAACAAAGACCTACTGTATAGCACAGGAACTACCCTCAGTATCTTGTAATAATAACCTATAATGAAAAAGAATCTGAATCATTTTGCTGTACACTTGAAACTAACACAACATTGTATATTAACTATACTTCAATAATAAGTAAATAAATAAAATTTTTAAAAAGAAGCCAAATCTTAGGTGAGCAGTTGGGAACCAGGGGTCTGGGCAAGCAAGACATAGACAGGACCCAACGAGTGGTCCTGACCACAGATACAAGGCATCACAACCAGATGACCCATAATTGAGACAACTCCCAGCCCAATCAGGGAACATCTTATGTACTGTTTGTTGAGTGGGGCACAAGCCCACAGACATGGTTAGTAAGTCAGGTTAGGAAGCTGGAGGCTGAAGAGAAATAGGGGTCAGGAATAAAAGCAAGATCTTATTTCACCCGTGAACACTTTTCTGTTCAAAGTATTGATCTCCCCAGCAGCGCACGATACCCAGCACCTAATAGGCACTCAATAAATAGATATCTACTGATTGATTTATTGACTCTCACCTAACCAATGGGCCTGTGCCAGCCTCCAGAATGATAAAAACACAAACTGTACATGTTTCCTAACTTTGAGGCACTTATAACTAGAGGTTGAGCTCAGTATGTAACTAAAATGTAAAGCAAGATGGCGTAAGGGCTAAGCAGAAGCTAAAATGCCAGAATGGGGCCATTAGCTTCACCTGAGATTATCAGGGAGGATTTCCTGGAGGAGGTGGCGGGCTTGTTTGGAGGGTCAACCAGACAATGACAGCCAGAGGGGACAACGCTGATATTCTGAACCTGAGTTCATATTTCCTGAGTTACTAGCACTGGAGGTCGGGGCAAGGACTTGCCCTCTGGTGGACAGAGCTCCTGAGGAAAGTCTGGCGAACAAGGGAGAGAGATGCCTCCCCCATCCGCCAACTGGGAGTGCTGGTGACTCTGCATCTTTCCTTCCCATCTTGTGATGCTCGTCACATTCTACCTTGTATTCCAGATGTCCTGGGGCATTCTAAGCTTCTGAGACTAGGAAATGGACCAAGGCAGATTCTAGGCGATCCCCAAAGCCCTTGATGACAAACATCATTGAGATCACTGAGTTCCAGCACTGGGTGGAAGGCCCGCCATGGCAGGTACCACTTTCTACTCCCAACCCAGACTCTGATCGGGGAGTTTTCACTGCAGCAAAGAAAGCAAGTGACAGGCGTGCTGTGTACCGTCCACATTCTGTATACAAGAACCTTCCAGGCCTGCTCGAACACTCAGCTTTCCCATAATCCCATGTTAGCACCAGAGAAGTTTCCAGAAGGGGAGGCAACACACAGAGCCTACCTAGGCTTCTCTCACCTACATCTTCCTGCCCGTCAGCAGCATCCCAGGACCCCAGACTGAGCACCTTCTCTGACCTCTAAGGTCTGCTTACACAAGGCAGCACAGGCAGGGGCCATCAGATTGTTAGCGGGGTCCCTGTGTTGTCAAGGAAAAGGGGGTAACCTTTACCTGAGCCACTTCGCAATCTGCCACCCCCTCCCCAAGACCTTCCTGCAATAGTGCCTTTTCTTTTCACTTTCTAAAAATCTGTTCCGCACCTTTACATCCCACCTAATAGTCCAAGCACAAAGATTGGAAATCGTGGAGGTAAAGCCATGGCACACCTGTATCATCACAGATGGGACTGTGCTACACTCAGAAAAGATGTTCTGTGGAAAGCAGCTTGATCCTGAGGTTTGATTAATGTATTAGTTTCCTGGGGCTGCTATAACAATGTACCACAAACTAGGGTGGCTTTTAAAACAGAAATGTGTCGTCCCACACTTCTGGAGGCCAGGAGTCAAAGTCAAAACGTCAGCAGTGCTGGTTCCTTCTGATGTATGTGGGGCAGAGTCTGGCCTGTCTCCTAGCTTCTGGTACCCCCAGGCAGTCCTTGGTTTGTAGATGGCATTCTCCCTGTGTCTTCCCATCATCTCCCCTCTGTACACGCACGGCTGTCTCTGAGTCCAGCTTTCCCTTTCTTATAAGTATACTAGCCATAACGTGTTAGGATCCACCCTAATGACCTCATCTTAATGTGATCAATTGCAAAGACCCAATTTCCAAACAAGGTCACATTCACAGGTACTGGGCGTTAGGACTTCAGCATATTTTGTGGGATACCGTTCCACCCATGATAATCAGTATTTGGACATTGGCAGAGGAAAGGTATTCCAGGTTGTAAGTAGAAAATAAGCTAAGGCATGGAGATGGGAAGGGAAGGGATTTTATATGCTTGAAAGAGTGATTGGTTTCATACGGCTCTGTGATTAAAGTAATATCATGAATATAGATGCATCTGAAAAGCGTGCCCGTGTACATGAAATTTGTTTGTGTATAAATTCCCCCCCAAAATGAAAAATAAATAAATTCCCAATGTGGACAGACTCTGAGTCACTTCAGCTCTCCGGTTCTGCGTTTGCCTTCTTTGTGTGTTTCAAGAGGTTACGGTTGGCATGGCAATGCTGCCTCGGTGCATACGGCATCTCCTCAAGTTTTGAGAGGTGAGGCACTGCCTGGTGCTATAGGGCGCCCTTTGTGACAGGTTGGTGGGACCTTTGATCAGGAAGGGAGACGTCAGCTCAGATTGGCTTGCAGAAAGGGAGATTGAAGTCCTGGTAGTCAACTCCTCCTGAAACATTATGTAAACCGCGCTCATTTCCCATTCTGTAAGCACTGTGTTCTGTCCTGGATTGACAGCTCCCGGGAGGCTGGCGTCTGCAGGCTGCTCCAGCCGAGGAGGAGATTCTGTCACATGTCACCTTCACTCGAGCACCACTTAATCCTTCAGCACACCCCAGCTGTGACCCAGCTGCCACTTTGGAGAAAAGCCATGTGGCCACATGCAAACAACAGATGCTTCACACATGTTTTTGGCATTGATGATGGTGTGGTGATGGCCAGGGTGCTGGTGGAAGTGCTGGTGATGCTGGCAGGGCTATGGTGGTGACGGTCATAGGGCTGGTGACAATGATGGGAGATGTTGTGTCTTAACCCCAAATAGTGAGTGTCACATGAGGCCGAAGCTCGGTGAGAAGGGCAATGAGGCTGTAGAACATTTTATATCCCTCCTAATGCTAGCCCGGGACTACTCCTCCAGTAGCTGCTAAGTCGGGACCCGGCAATTGGATAAATAAATACTCAACGTGATCCTTTCCTACCTAGTTCACAGTCCCATGCTCAGGAGTTGAAAACTCACTCTGCCACTTATGAATTCTGTGACCCTACAGAGTTTACAAGAGCAAATCTTTTTCTTAAATTTATTTTATTGAAGTATAGTTGATTTGCAACGTTGTGTTAATTCCTGCTGTATAGCAAAGTGATTCGGTTATACATATATATACATTCTTGTTCATATTCTTTTCCATGATCGTTTGTCACAGGATTTTGAATAGAGTTCCCTGTGCTATACAGTAGGACCTTGTTGTGTATCCATCCTATAGATAATAGTTTGCATCTGCTAATCCCAAACTCCCAATCCATCCCTCCTTGACCCCCTCCCCCTTGGCAATCACAAGTCTGTTACAAGAACAAATCTTGACACTCTATCTGAACATAGTAAGCCTTCAATTAATGAGCTCTATTAGTATTATTAATATCCTAATTCAGAATTCATTAAAGAAAAACGACAACCTAAAGTTCACAGGCACAGAGGCTGTGAGCCTCTCTGCCGGCTTTAGACACTGGCAGAGCTGAGGTGCCAACGTGTCCTGCCACTGACACCCATCTTTTTCTGCTCCTGCACGAGGCTAGCTGTGAGGGCACACGGAGGCAGGCAAGTTTATAAATGACCAACATACCAATTAGGGACGCAGCAAGAAAGAAAGGACTGCAATTGTTATTGATTCATAATTCAAACCTCATTCGCTGTGAGTAGTATTTCCAAGCCCTTTGTCTTGGGGAAGCAGGGACTAAGGATCTGACCTCAGATGCCACCTTCACCTCCCTACTGCAGCCCTTCTCAGAGACAGAGAGTGCAAAGGTGCAGAGAGGGGTCAGTGTCTCTTCTACAGAGAGACTCTGTTCGCTTGGACTGGATCACCTTTCCTATGGTTTCTTGTCAATTTCTTTTTCTTTTCTGCTGATTGTGTGCTCCTGTCTATATTCTCCCCATTTCCTCCGTAAGGCATTAAACTAACTCATCTCATTTCTGCCGAAATGAGAAGGGGAAACATATTCAGAAAAAGGCCAAAGCCCGTTTAAAAGTCCTTATCGAGGCATTCTGTGTCTTTTAAGAAAGTGGTAAGCAGCTAGCTCAGAGGGGAAATACTGCCCATCCTTGGTGCTAGGTCAGAAATGACATATCAAGATGGAAAGTTCTCTCCCTCTCATTCCTTCTTTCTTTCTCTCTCTCTCTCTCTCTCTCTCTCTCACACACACACACATACACACACACACACACACACACACACACACACACACACACACACACACACACACACACACACACACACACACGGCCTTCAGATTTGACAAACGTTTGTTAAGCAGCCCTTGAGGGCAAGGTGACAGGTTAGCAGAGGGGACGGGGCCGGGACAGAACTGTGCCCTAGGCAGCATGATCACTGCTCTGATGGAGGGGCAGCAGTTCGCTGGGAGAATCCGAATGAGTCCAGCTGGGAGGCTTGGAAAAGTCACCTGCAGCCCATTTCAATCAGGGCTTTGTTTTCCCCGGCTTTGTTAGCAGTTGATTGTCTCAATTTTGGTGTGATCTGAATCAGCTGTCAGCATTGTGGAGCTAAGCAGGTCAGCTCTGCTTCTGTGTTCCGTGATAATAGCTCACATTTATTTAGAGCAGCTTTCCCACACAACCTCTGCATGCAGTATTTCATTTTATCCTCCCACCATCCCTATGAACTAGCTCTGCCGGAAACCAAGGATGGCCCAATGCTGAGCTCGGCACTGCCTCCCAGTAAGAACTGGCTGTATTTCTGTTGAATGGGGTTGGCTGGCTGGCTGCATGAAGGACATTACCTATTGAGGTTGTGACTTCCCCAAAATGCCAGTGGGTCTTTAATACCAGAACTGGGACTCGAATCCAGCCTATAGTTGGGGACCAGCAATTCCCAAGGTCAGAGCAGCCCTCTTCCCTGAAATTCCTGACCCTACTGGAGTTGACATAGTTTTCAAAGGTTGCCATGGTTATTTTCAGTTTCTATACTGATTTACAGATTTCAGGAGACCAGTCAAAGAAATACTATTTTCTTTTGATTATCAGTACCATCATCATTATCAAAATTCATTTGGCAAGAGTATAACATATACTGGATCTTGGTATTGATTAAAATCACCTTTCTATCCTTCCATTCTTTTGCCAGATGGACTTCTCCCTACTAATGGCCCTAAACTTCAAGCAACGTATTTATTTTTATATTAATTACAGATATACCTATATTTTTATTCAAAATATTATATATTTAATATTCTAGTGACCTTAAAGAAAAAATAGAAAAAAATCACAACCTTAAAGACAACCTTAAAGACATAGAAAAAAATCACTCAAATCCTATAGCATTGATACCGGGTTTATTTTTGCATATCACCTCCCCAGGTTTGCTGCAGGTAATAGTTACAATTATAGCTTCAGACTATTTTTTATCTTCTTTTATCAGTTCCAGTCTATCATAAATATTTTTCATATTTGCTCCATAGATATTATAATTACCATTTAAATAACTGCATACTATCCCATCAAGTGATGTACCATTTACTGAATCTTGTACCTCATCCTTGGGTATTAAGTTATTTCCAGTTATTTGTTATTATAGACAGCATTGCAGTGGAGCTATGTTAATTATAGACCGTAGTGTTTCACTTTGATGCCCATGACTTGTGAGGATGCCCTGATTGGGAGCTTGACTTGTAAAAGGTAACAGTGTTCATTGTATAGTTACTATATGCTTAATGCTGTGTTACGGATACTAGAATATTATAAGGCATAATTCTTTCCTTCAAGAAGTTTACCGTTTTGCTGAGAATGAGGGAAATGCACCTGAGACCACTGGAAGCTATGGGAGAAGGTACAGTATGATACCCTCACACTGTACAGACGCTGAGGGTTTGGAGCCCTTTGAAAAATGTGCGAGTCAAAGGAGATGATTGGAAAGTAGACAGAGAGCGTGGAGTGCAGTGTCTGTTGTCTCAGCATCCTCGCATCCCTGAGCCTGAGCAAGCACGCTTCGTTTCCATGACGACCGATTACCAAGTCCAAAAACATTAGTGACGGGGACCAGGTGAGCCCCAACTGTCAGAAGGAGGGCTGAGATGAGGAATCCAGGGAGAGAGACAAGTCTCAGAACTGGGTTTCAGTTGGTAACGCACCGTGTCACTGAGCAGAGCCTAACCACGTACATCTGATGGCGGGGTCGGGCCTGAGCTAAATAGGACAGAAAATACCCTCAAGGCCAGAGCAAGATGCTCTGGGGGAACGAGCATTCCTGTTGGCCTCGCTCTTCCGCAAGGTAGAAGAACTGTCTGGAAGCACATTAATCTCATGGAACAGTATGATAATATTTCATTTGTATATCTACTGAACAAACATTTATTGGATATCCCCAGGGCCGCTGTGTTTGGGGAGCTATGATAAGCTTTGGGGCACATTTGAATAAAATGTGGTGATCTTGAAGGCTCTTGTAATCCACTGAAGGAGACAGACTTACCAACAACTAATTGTCTTATAGATGATGTGTAAGATAGAGCACAATAAAATAAGTGCTAAACCTAGAGGAGCAAGTGGTGCACTTTCAGTGGGATATTCAAGAAAAGGGCAAGTAGATGTGGCATTTCAGTGGGGCTGTGAACACAGAGGCTTTCAAGAGACTGAGAATGGGGCCAGCAGTGGGAGGGAGTCCCGGGCATGAACGAGCAGGAAGTAACCACGAGCGGTCTCTTACAAGGGGAAGAGAAGCTAAGCCTGGAGGTGTGGTGGATACTAGGATGATAGAAGTAGGTGGGACCAGGTGAGGGAGGACCCACCAATGCCAAGGGTGTGAACTCGGTTTTCCATCCATGGAGAGCTACTGAAGGAGCCAGTGCAGCTCCACGAGCCCTTGGAAGCTCTGGGCTGAGCTTGGGCTTACTCCCAGCACCCTGTTCTTACCCAAAAATTTGTTCCCAGGCTATGATTCTCACTGGGGCCCCACTAGGCTCTGCAGTGCCCTGGAACCATGGCAGCCTCTGACTCTGGCCACCCACCAGTGGCCCTTTGCCTTCACGCACAAGGCTGGAGCATCCACCCAAGCTCTGCTGGGACCCCTCTTCTGGCTCCAAGCCATCTTCCCTTTGCCACCCAGTGTGGTGCAGAGACCCCCAGATGACTGGGCCCACCGTGTCTCCAGGAGGGGACAGAGTAAACCCTGGATCATCTAGGTCACCGAGGAACTAAGCCACCACATGAGTCTGAAAAAACATAGCCCCAGGAATGCAAAGTCAGGAGGCTTCCGAGGAACTCAGCCTGAGCTTTGCTTTGACTTCTCCAATCCACGTGGCGTTGGGCATTGTGCCGGGACAAAAAGAGCATGGGTTGTGAAAAGGCCGGAGTCTTTGGGACAATTAGGAGCAAAGAACAAAAAAGGCTTATTTTCCAGTTCTACAGTCTGACCCAGGAGGGCCTCATTTACCTGGTGCATCTCTGGGAAATTTGTTCACGCAACTACGATTGAGTAATTAATATCTGCACAGCATGGTATTGAATGTTCTTTCAGATGCAGAGGTGAAACAGACACAAATCTTTCTCTCAGGAGCAAATAGTTTTTAGCAGAAAAGGAGACATAGCCTTCAGAGAATGCAGGTGACGTGCTATAACCTTTGAGAGGAGGAATTGATTTCTTCCAGCTCGGAGAGAGAAAGAGACGGGCAGAGGAGGTTTCAGGAAGAAGGTGATATTTGCATCAGAGGAAAGGAGGCATTGAAGCGTAAGTTGAAATGGGGCAGACATAGATGGAGGGTGAGGGAAAAGAGAGGTGACGGGGACAGAAAGATTAACAGCCCAGAGGTGGGAAAGGGCAGAACTTGCAAAGCAGCTTGAGATCAGAAATGCTGCCTTTGATATTTGAATCTTCGGTGCCTTGCCCAGTGGTTCAATAAATATCTATTGAATAAATGAATGAGTGAGTGAATGAAGAAAAAGCCATTTGATTTAGTTGAAGCATAGGGAGCGTGGAAAGAGTAATGAGAAATCGCTTTGCAAAGGCCACACGTTGAATGCATGTGGACTTGATTCTGCAGGGAATTGAGAAGCCGTTGAAAAGTTGTTAGCAGGGTTGGGACGTGATGACAGCCGTGCTTCAGGAAGATTAACCCCATATGTAGGGCTGATTTTAGGGAGGCAGAGAGACCGTTTGGGAGGTTATTGCTGCAGCCCAGGCAAGAGGGAATAAGCCCCTGAGCTAGGGCAGCAGCAATGGGAACAGAGCAGGGGACAGACGAGAGCGAGAATGGGAAGGCAGAGTTGACTACAGACAGGAGGTTGGAGAGCAGCGGAGGGAGAGAAAGAAGCAAAGATAACAGGGGGATTTTGAGCCTGGGTGGCAGCAAGGATGGTGATGCTATTAACAAAAATAGGCAGCTCAGGAGGTGGTGCTGGGTTGAGAGGAAAGATGACGAGTTCTGTTTTGCACACACTGAGATATGGAGATGCGTTCTTTTCTACCTGTACCACGAATCAAGTCTTTATCAGGAAGATGCCTGAGTGGTGAATGGGCTCCCCAGGCCAAGCAGCAGCACAGCTCCATTTTTTAATGGATGAGGTCAAGACCCAAGTCATTTCCTGAAGGCTGATTTTTCAGACAAACTCTAATCGTGCTTCACACAGAGAATATTTTTGGAAGAAAAGATTCCACTTTAATACTGATTTGAGATAAAAACCTGCCAGCATTCTTCCTTTTCCTTGGTATTAATGAATTAGGAGACCCAATAAAAAGCACATAAAAGCCTCAGGAGCATCCTTCAGATCTTCACCAGTCAGTCACTTTCATTTTCTAAAGCTAGAATTTCCAGTTTTTAAATACTGCATAAGAGCAGTATTTGACTGTAGTTCTAACAGTCTAATTCAACCACAAAATAAGTGTTGAATAAGCACTCCCTATGGACTGGTACCATACCAGACACTGCAAAAAGAATGATGAAAAAGAAAAGCTTCCCACTATTGGGGAGACCACAATCTAGTGGAAGGGATAAACAAATAAACCGATGAACACATTCAGCGTCATATGTGACAGAAGAGAAATGTAAACAGGCAGGAAATTTGAGACATTTATTCTATCTTTGGAGAAAGGATTAGGGAAGACTTCATGGAGGAGGTGACACTTGATGATGATTTTGGAGGACTATTGTGGGACAACGATGGGGGGGTCATTCCACGCAAAGATAGAAGATGAAGAAAATGAAGATGATTGTAAAGTTTAAGGGGGAGGAAGGGGAGAGACAGAAGAGAGAATTGGGACCAGATCATGAAGGCCATTATAGATGTCAAATGCTGAGACATGTAAACTTTATTTTGATGAGATGGTTAGATTTGCCCTCTAGATGGGTCACCATGGCAGCATTGTGGAGAATGTCTCCACGATGCTGCAAAATAACAGACTCTTCTAAGTCATCATCTCCAAGTTCAAAGACAGGGAGTTTCTCCTCCTTGAATTGGTACTCAGGCTAGACTGTGTCCAGCTTCAACCATGCAAGTGGAAACAACATCCTAGGGGGTAGTGATGCAGGAAGATGGAAGGAACTAGGCTACCTGAAATGACCAGCTGGAGCACAGCCATCCTGCTAACCTGTACTTCACCTCCGGATATTATAATACAGAGAAATACAGTGTTTTAAGCCACTGTAGTTAGATGTTTATTCATGAGAGCAAAACTGGTCCCAGACTTTTCCTCCCGCTGGAAAAAAACTATCAAACTGGAAAATACATAAAGCAACTTTTTTTCAGGCAATGAAAAATAGCAAGCAGGGGACTGTGATCCTCGGGAAAAGAGAGGATCACATGGGGCAGTACGTGATCTGCCCTCAGAAGTCATGCGGTGTCCTTTGTTTTTGCTGTCCAACAGGTCTGCCCAGGTTCAAGGAGTGAAGACATAGCCTCTACCTCTTGATAGAGAAGAGACAAGGAGGAAGGAGCCTGTGGAACCAAAGATACTCTTGTGGCCCCATTTGGAAAATGCAATCTGTCATATCTACCCTATGATTCAGCAATTTCACTCCCAGGTGTTTACCCAAGAGAAATGAAAAGTACACAAAAAGACTTGTACAGGAATATTCATAGCGGCATTACTCACAATATTAGCATTCAATTCAAATGTCTATCAACAGGAAAGTGAATTAAAAAATTGAGGTATATTCATACAGTGGAATGAAACTCAGACAAAAAGAAAAAGGATGGTTTACTGATACACACAATAACATGGATGAGCTAAAGAATGAAAGAGTATATCTGTATTATTCCATTTATATTAAGTTCCAAAACAGGCAAAACTCATCTTTGGTGAAAAAAAAAATCAGAAAAATGGTTGCCTATGGGAGATGGCAGTATTGACTGGGAAAGAGCATGAGAGAATTTTCTGGGGTGATGGATATATAATATCATGATAGGAGTATGGGATATATATGCATTTGTCAACTTGTAATAAATTATACACTTAAGATCTGTGCACTTGCACTATTTGTATATTTTCCCTGAAAAAAAAATATAAACAAATGTTGAACTCTAATTAGTAAATTTAGTTTCAGCAGCAGCACAGTTTAGGAATCCTGAAACTATTTTCTGTTCTAGGCTTGAAAAAATAGAGTAAATATATTGAGGATAATAAGAGCCAGTTTTCTTACTGTTGGAGAAGAAAATCATACATAGAAAAAGAAAAGAAAGGCTGTGTCCGGTAGGACATATGATTTTACTACATATGTATATATTAGTCTACTTTTCTATCATATATGTGTATATATTGTAGCTCTATCTCCTGAGAAAGCCTAGAAACAATGATATATCAGGAGCACTATTTGTATGTAGACCCAGATCCTGGCTTCTAAATAACATTCTCTACTAAAAGGAACCAGAGTTCCTTGGAGAAAGGCTGATTCCAGGCAAGGAAAGGACAAGGTAAGCCTGAAACATCTTGTTGCATAAGAAAGTAAAAAAATTCTCCAAAAATGGTGGGGACACATCGAAAGGACACAGATGCTCTCTGGAAGGCGTTCCCACTGGCCAAATCAGGGCAATCTGAGCAAGAAAAGAAATAATGACTGTAATTGATTACAACCCATTGAATAAAATAAGAATCCATACATTTTTACAGATATAAGTAAATAAATATTCCTTAAAAAGAGTCCCAATCGGTAAATACAGAAGGAATGAAGGAGTCTGAAAATCAACAAATGCTAAGACTAGTGGGTGAAAGTTTGATGGAAGACAGGAAATTTTCATATCCTCAAGCTATTTCCCCATAATTCACTTATGAGTTACAAAGGAAGAAAGTGTAACTTAACAGAAATGAAAACTGGCAGATGCCATGTTGACCAAATAATCAAAATTAACATCACCAATATTGGGACAAACTGACACCATGGGCCTGACAAAGTGATATTCCTGCCCAAACTGCCTAGCCTGAATTAATTTATTCACGAGGAAACAGCAGACAAATTTAAATTCTGTGATTTCTACAAAATAACTAGCCTGTACTCTGAAAACTGTCAAGGTCAAGAAAGACAAAGAAAAGCAGAGGAACTCTTTCAGATTAAAAGAAACTAAAGAGACATGACAGCTAAATGTAATGTGTTAAATCTTGGACCAGGGAAAACAAATTTTATAAAGAACATTATTGGGACAACTATTAAAATTTGAATATGGACTGTGGATTAAATATAACTGTTATATCAATATTCCAATTGTGACGATTGTACTGTGGTTATATAAGAAAAGGTTCTTGTTCTTAGGAAATATGGAAATACACAAAAAAGTATTTAGTCATAAAGGGACATGATGCCTTAAGTGGTTCAGAGGCAAAAACCAAACACACATACACACACACACACACACACACACACGGAATAAGAGACGGGGCGGTGGGGTGGGGGGGAGAGAGAGGGAGAGAAAGAGGGAGAAAAAGAGGCAAAATGCAAACAGTTTGGGTACAGGGCACATGGGAATTACACAATCATTAAAACTTTTCTGTACAGTTTGAAATTATATATAAATAAAGTAAATCAAGACTGAGAAGAAAAAGGAGGTAACAAATTCTAGAGCAGTATAGGGGTGGATGGAACAGAATATGGAAAATAATTGGAATGATTGGGTTACTCCTAGGTTTCTAATGGAGAAACTAGATGAATGATGATGTCATAAGTGCATGTCCGAGATGGGAAGGGCTGGGGTGGGGATGAGATGATAAGATCACCTGGGCAGGACTGAGTTTGAAGCCTGGTGGGATACCCAGGTTGAGCTCTGCAGGAGGCAGATGACCGGGCTGGGCTGGGGCTCCTCCGGGCAGCAATTCTGCATAGCTCAATGGCCCCTCAAGGAAGGAAGAAGAGAGAAGAACTGGGTCTTCTCAATTTATTCCATTTACTGTAGCCTGACTTGGTCATTCTAGGGCACACACCTAAGAGGTTATTGTGGTCCTAGCTCTGTAGCTCCAGGAATCACATTTTGAAATTGGGAAGAGTCTGAGGAAGATAAGGACTTGAGGAATGATGGGGCAGCAGTGGGGGTTGGTTCATACCACAGAGGCAGGTTGCGGCATTTCCCCCAGGATGGACAAATATGGCCTCGCCCCGCACAGCCATTCCTGGGAGGCCTCTTCTCTCCACTTTCTTTCACATCTCCTTCTTCAGGGCTACATACACTATCAGTAACACCTAGCAGGAGGGTGTGCATTTCTGTCTTCGCATTCCAAAACAGTTTTGGGATTCACCCTGATTGGAATATCGGTCCTATGCCTGTCCACAAACCAATGACTGTGGACCAGGGGTTGAATGTTCTGATTGGCTTAAGTCAGACTATCCATGAAGGTAGAGAGGAGGAGGGACTTCCCCTAAAACACATGGTTGCTTGGAGAGGATGAACGTCCAAACAAAAACCTGAGCAGTATTAGAAGGCGAAAGACAGAAATAAGGGCTGGATAAGCAAATGTTCACTACAAGAATAAATTTTTAAAGGGTTTGACATGATCTTTCAAACTATTTTTCATAAAGTTTGTACCAATGTAAAATCAACAGTGGTCTGTCTAACTGTGCTATCACCAACACTGATTATTTTATATAAAATAAAAATTTTCACTACCCAATTCCAATTGGATAGGCCCAAATAACTACTGCAAATAGCTATTGCATCCCTACATAAATTTATATTTCTTTACTATTATGCACTTGTGACCATTTAGGATTTCAAAGCCGTGAAAGATAAGTTCTATTACAGATATTCTAAATAATTCCAAGCCCCAGGCTGACCTACCTCATCTCTGAACATTGACTAACAAAGATTGTAATATCTGAGGCCCTGTCTCTACCAGTGGGGGGAGTCTAGGATTAGTTTCTAGCCCTTAACTAATGTTCTTTTTGTGAGTACCTAGGAACCCATAATGTCCTCTGTGTTTTTAGAAAGATGATTCTTCCCTAACCCCCCAGCCACTATTCCTACTTTGCCCTCCAGAGTCCCCTTGGGATTGGAGCTCTGATATTTTGCTCCAAGTGGGAGGGGTGGCTGGCTAAATCTTAGCACCATATTTCCACTCACAGTCTTATGTCTTGGTTAAGAAGATAAGCAGAGCCCTGCTCCCAAGTCTTGGATGGTTGTGCTCTGAGAATCTCTGTGCCTTCTCCTTGTAAATTCAATCCCTTTAAAGGCCATCTCAGCATCTCAGACTGGCCCAGTGCTTATGATATAATTTGACTGCTTGCAAGACCAGTTCTATAGCCAAGTCAGCATCTCTATGACCCTTGTTTATCTCCATCCCCCTCCAGTCCACAGGGCACCACAGCCCGTACCTTTGCAACAGCTGACCTGCTGCGATACTTCCAAAGACATGGAAGCCTCCTCCTTCACCATAAACCATAGCTGGCCCCTTTTGGAACTTCCACTGCTTAGTTTCCTCCTTCCTGGAGGTTAGGAGTAGAAAAGAGGAAAAGATGTATATCATTAAAAGGTAGAAGTGGGCTCCGAATTACATTTACAGATAAGGTTCTATAGCAAGAATCAACAGGAAAGGAGCCTCCTCAAATAGTTGTGATATATGTCATATGGCAATATATGTCATGCTGAGCCCAGATCTAGGCTGCCCAGGCTTTCAAAACAGGAAAACGGAGTTCATGACAACTTTAGGAAAGTCCCCAGGATGTTGGTTCAATGTGCTGAACATCGTGGACTAGTTCTTTAATGAATGGAATGTTGTAGCTAGCAGGAACTTTAGAGATCACCTCCATTTAGTCCACTTTTCAGCAAAAAGTGCCAATCTTAGCCTAGTTACTGGGAGTATAAACATGAATCAGACATGTCGTCTATCCCCAAGACTGGGAGGAACCAGGACAAACAAATTCATGTCCAAAAAAAGTGATATTGGCACTATGATAGACACACTTGCTCATCTGGGGCAGAGAAAGGAGAGTTCAGACCAGCTCCACAGAAGACGTACACTTGAACTGAGTCTTGGAAAGTGCACAAGTATTCTCCAGGTGCACAAAACAGGGTAGGATGTGCTAAATGCAGGGAGAAGCTGGGGAAAGCAGGAGGGCGTGGAACATCCTAGTATATTCTAAAGAACTGTAAGTAATTCAGCGTTGGTGGACATTGGTCATGAAGAGGGAGGGGCAAGAAATGGGAAATCGAGATAAGAAAGGCAGACATTGATCAAACAAGAAAAAGATTTTGAGTTTATACTGTGGGCCAGAAAGGAAAGGTCATAGATAGATATTTCAGATGTCTGTATGGAGGGTGAATGAAACACCATACCAAAGGCAAGTAGATTATTGTCCTGGTTCAGGTACAAGAGAGAAGAGGGAAGGCACATGAGAGATGGTAGAAATTAGAAATGCACCAGACTTGGTTACCAGTTAGCTGTGGAGACTAGGGGATAATGAATAGTTTAGGAGGACTACTAAATCATTCATTCATACATTCGTATATTTATTCAATCATTTATTTATCTACTCAATAAATATTTGAGTGCTTGCTAATTGCTAGTGAAGTTTGAAGGATACAAGCTAGGCATGCTCTCTATCCTTATGAAATTTACAGATAATTAAACAAGTGATAACAATAAGAATGATTAGTGTTATGATAAGGGGAGTACAGAGATATTAAGGGTGTCTAGGGGACAGATAACACCAAGCTGAGAAAGCAATGTTTACACTGATACATAAAGGATGAGTTGAAGCCAGGTAGGGACAAGTGTTCCACACGGAGAAAAATAGTCTGTGAAGACCCAGAGGAAGAAAACATGGTGCATCTGGAAATTGAAAGAGGAGGCAAATGGCTGGAGTCTAGAAAATGAGGGTGCAGGGCAAGATATGAAGCCAAAACCAAGGCTGAGTCCAGAAAGTAAATGCTTGATAAGCCACATTAGAGAGTTTAGACCAGATCCTAAAGGATATTTTTGCAGAGGTCAAAACATACTGTAAAGTCTCTAAACTCTGAAATGTAGTTTATCAGTTTATCAGTGAAATGATCAGATACCCATTTGGAAAAGATGATTCTATTCACATTATGGAGGATGGTTTGAAGAGGAGCAAGACTTGAGGCAGGAAGACCAGCTAGGAGGTCAAAGCAACAATGGTGAGATCAGAACCAAATTAAGGAGAGCCAGCTGGGTAGTGCCTGAGACATCCATCTATGAGGAGCAATGAAACCTCACTAAGTTTCTAAAACATCAATTGAAATGTATCAAGATAGAGACAATTACATGTTTCAAATGTCCTGCCAAGCAGAAACATTGTATGTGATTGGGAAGAATGCTTTGATAAGACATTGTGGTTGTGAAGGACACTTCCCTACCTGAACCATCCCTTTGAATCCTGCCAAGGGAAATGGTTGACTTACAACAGATGATTTCTAAATTATTTCATACGGAAGTATGCAAGTATAGGGCCAGAGCTGAATTGTTGAGAATAGTAAAAGAGGGATCAGCAAGTATTTTCTGTAAAGAGCCAGATAGTAAATATTTGGGGCTTTGCTGGCTAGATAACAAAAGGGCATGGCTGTGTTCCAATAAAATTTTATTTACTAAACAGGTAGCCAGCCTACTGGCCCTATAATAGAAGATAGTTTGAGTGCTCCTTTAACAGTGTTCCTTCTTTGAGATTTCCCTCTAAATAAACAATAGATTTATACTTAAACCATGCTGAAAAACTAGCCTGCACAGAGAATGCACATGTCCTGCACCTGCCCTTGAAGGCTAGATAGTAGTGATCTGGACTATGACAGTGGAGTAAGAGAGATGGAGCCAAGGTCTACTTAGATGGTGACATTATTAGGACTTGGTGATTGCTTGGATGTGGTGTGAGGTAGAGGATGGACTTAAGAAAGACTTCTGTGCTTTATTTATTTATTGCCAACTGGTAGACTGTGGGGCTATAGAAGCAAGGGAGTTCTTTGGGGACTGTGAATGAATAGAGCACTTTAGATGCTTCCTATTTGAAGTGTCTGCAAGATATTCAGAGGAAGATAACGCTCTACTAAGAAGTGACATTTCTGAGCCTGGAGCTCAGGAAACAGTGCCTGGACTGGAAATATAGGTTTGAAAGTCATCAATAAAGAAATGAATGAAATAACTCAAGAACGACAGCGAGCTAAGAACAAGCCCCAAGAAACCTCAGCATTTAAGGGACAGATAGGGAAAGGAAATGGAAAAGGAGTAGCCCAAGAGATGACAGTAAAAGCAGACAAGTGTGGAATCCCAGAAGTCAAGGAAATTGGGTTTAGGAAAGGGATAATTGTCAGTAGGGTCCACTATATAAAGGGTGTGAGAGAGAGAGAGAGAGCAGAGCTAGAGAGAAAGAGTGAGCCAAGAGGATTTTACTAGAATGGTAGAGACATAAGCATGTAGCAATGGATATGGACCTTCTTAACCCTGGCTCCCATCTTTCATTTCCTCCTTTTTCCCCAGCAGATGTAACTAATGAGCATGAATAAATGTCCCAGGATCAACATCGAGGGCCCAACTGTAGTGAGGAGGAGTGTCGGGTATCAAGGAGGAGAAATTTGGTTTCCCACCAAGAGTACCTGGGGTACCAGGAGAAAAGTATTAAAAACAGACAGAGACTTCCCTGGAGGTCCAGTGGTTAAGACTCCGTGCTTCCACTGCAGGGGACGCAAGTTTGATCCCAAATTGGGGAACTAAGACCCCACATGCCGTGTGGCTCAACCCAAAAATAAAAGCAGGGGACAGACATAAGTAGGAGCACTCCCTTTCACCTGCTTAGACTCCTCAGAACATCCCCTTGTATCCTGGGGACCACAACACCATGATGGGCCCAGGCTGATGTCTCCTCCCGTCTACCCCAGCCATCCCTACCATCCTGTTAATCTCCTCCTTCAGTGCCCCGTCTCCTAGGGCTGCCACCATTTCCAAAAACACGAATGCTGGCCATGCCCAGGCAGACAAGCAAGAACTGTCTAGTTTATCAAAGAAGCAGGAAAATAAGTAAGTAAATCCACCCCCCAGAAGGTGAGGATGGAGATGCCTTTGCTGTCCCGCAAGGGAGGACCTGCTCATTGCAGCCATAAGCCCCTGGTCCAGCAGGATGAACATAACTAAGTTCCCAGCCTGTCAAAATTCTTCGCTCCCTGACTTCAGTCTCCAGGAGGGAGAGGGAAAGAAACCCTATGTGGCCGTCCACCTCAGAAACTCAGCTTGCAGCCTCTACTCTCTTGGGATTGCACATAAAATTAGTGGGGCAGCTCAGTGGGATATACGGGAGATGAGGAACAAAGTCCAGTAGAGCTTGATGGAGTCCACTTGGAATTAGACTGTGGTAGAAATTCTCTTGGGTATGGAACCCCTGATACTAATCTAGAGGCAAAGGCAAGATGTGGAAAAGGGTCTTTCCTCTAAGCTGCCAATGAAGTAGCTCTTCCATTGAGGGAGATCCATGATTGCCCTTGGAGCACCTTCCGACTTCAGAGGTTTACAGCTCATCATTAAACATCAGATTTAATCACAAAATATTAGTGATTAGAGCATTTAGAGACACTACCGGTCCTATTCTATAAGCTGGGGAAGTTATAGGATTGTTACTTACCATCATTGTCATGACAACCAGCACACAGCCTGAGAGCCATCCTGGCAAAGTTCCCAAGCATCTGGTGGTCAGAGAATGTTGGAATCTGTGTGTTACTGGTTTATTGAGTAGTCAGAACTTGGTGGGGTGTGTTCACAAAATAATTGTATTTTTTCTAGTCGCTGCTTCCACCTATGCTCTGTAGAACTTCCTTTTCCTAATACATAGCACATCCTTCAACAAGATCGTGGGCAGATTCCATAATTTTCTGGTCATTTTTGGCTCTTAAAGTACAGCCCAGGTTAAAGTTTTAAATCATGTCTCCTTTCCCTCCCTTCAGTACAGCTTTGAGCTGTGTCTTAATTTCCTAGGTCCACCATAACTAAGTACCATGAACTGTGTGGTTTAGAACAACAGAAATGTATTGTCTCACAGTTCTGGAACCGATAAATCCAAAATCAAGGTGTGCAGAGGGCCGTGCTCTGTCTGTCAGCTTTTGGTAGCCCCAGTATTCTTAACTTGCAGAGCCTAACTCCATCTTCACATGACATTATTCCTGTGTCTCCTCACATCGTCCTCCCTCCGTGGATGTCTGTGTCCAAATTTCCCCTTTTTATAAGACACTGGTTGTATTGATATTATTAGAGCCACCCTAATGACTTCATTTTAACTTGTTTACCTCGGTGAGGATCTTATCTCCAAATAAGATCACATTCTGAGGTACTGGGGTTTAGGATATCTTTTGGGGAGACGCAATTCAATCCATAACAGGCTGGGACCTGGGACTGTGATCTGACTCTGAGACACCTCCTGTGCCCCAGCTCAGCAAATCTGACTCTTCCAGGAATGGTGGGATGGGGAGAAAGGAGAGAGAGGAGGACAAGTGTCTCTTTACGTGGCTGGGCCACTGTCGTGGTCACTGCTGCTTGTGGCTGCTTCCCTACCTTCCACAGATGGGCCAGCTTCCAGCTGAGGGCTGTCTCTCCTGGGACACATGTGTGAGTCCTTCAGAGTGTCCTGGGAGCCTCTTGGCTGCACAACCCTTTGATATTGAAGATGCAGCTCAGGCTTGACCTCATCCATGCCTGGGTCCTCCAGCTCTCAGCCCTGTGCATCACATCCCACCTCCCCAGCCTTCTGCTGCAGAATCCTGACACCTGGGAGACTTTGCACCCCAGATACAAATTCCAAAGCAATAGGAAAAATTTCACTCAACATCATGTTATGTATGATAGGCATTTGAAAGAAAGAAAGATAGATAGATAGATAGATAGATAGATGATAGATAGGGAGAGATAATCTCACAACTTGGATATAACTGAGACAAATCTACAGCAGATTAAAGTCTTGAACAATGTAGAAGACAGTAAATTGATATCAACCCAGAATTATTGGAATTGTCAAAAGGACTTTACTCCTTTTTCTAAGGCTGATTGGTTTTTTGTTTTTGTTTTTGTTTTTTGCTGATTGGCTTTGAACATCATATTCATGAACTAAGAATTTCTCACAGAGATAGTTGAAAAAATAATGTGCTGGTTGTGGGTAGACATTAATAAAGGGACAACACATAACGATTGCTACTACTTACCAATTACTTTCTATATGCCAGGCACTGTGCTGAATGTTTGTATAAGCATTTTCTAGTTTCTCCCTCAAGCCATGTTGGATAGGAACTCTTACCTTCTCTATTTTATAGGAAACCGCTTAGATCAGCAAGGGTCATGCCTCAAACCAAGCAGCTAGTAAGATCTGCAGCTAGAAGTTGAAAACAGGCAGCCTGATTGAAAGTTTCCATTCTTACCCCTGTAACTTCCTATCTTCCTTGGAATCCACACCATGCACAGGCCTCCACTGAATCCTGATGACCTAGGAGACTGTCCTGGATTGTTTCCAAAATTCATACTTTCTCCCTCTCCCACGACTATGCCTTAAGTCCACAAAGCATTCAAACCAGTGCTTAATCAACCTAAATGTCCATCAACAGATGAATGGATAAAGAAGATGTGGTATATGTATACACACACACACACACACACACACACACACACACACACTCACAATGGAATATTCCTCAGCCATAAAAAAGAATGAAATAATGCCATTTGCAGCAACATAGATGGATCTAAAGATTATCATATTATGTGAAGTAAGGCAAACAGAGAAAGACAAATATATGATATCACTTATTTGTGGAATCTAAAAACATGATACAAATGAACTTATTTACAAAACAGAAATAGATTCACAAACATAGAAAACAAACCTATGGGTACCAAAGGGTAAAGGCGGTGGGGAGAGATAAATTAAGAGGTTGAGATTAACATATACACTCTACTATATATAAAATAGGTAAACAGCAAGGACCTACTGTATAGCACAGGGAACTATACTCAATATCTTGTAATAACCTATAATGGAAAAGAATCTGAAAAAGAATATATATATGTATATACATATATATGTATAACTGAATCATTTTGCTGTGCATTTGAAACTAACACAACATTGTAAATTAACTATACTTCAACTAAAAAAAATTAAAAATCAGTGCGTATTATCATTTTTCTCCCCACATTAGCCTATGCATCTCATTGTCTCTGGCCTCTAAGGAATCGTAGGAATTTGCATCCACTTGTACTGAACTGAACTGTAGTTTCTGCTAACGAATGCTGAGTTTGAAATGGAGTTCCTCAATAGTTTAGGTTTAAATAAGGGTGCAGGGGACAGGGAATAAAAATACACAGACCCAAGAAGGGAAAAAAATGGTTCCTCTCAACTGAAACGGAGGAGGGAGGGTGGGAGGCTGGGAAAAATTATCACGTTAATTCTTTGTACCTCTCATAGGTCAATCTGAAATATTCAAGCTAGAAGAAAATTTATGTCATGTAACAGGATCCATGCGCAATTATAATCAGCTCTGGCAGTAGTTGTGTTATGTTGAAAGCATCTTTGAATATGAATTTGGGAGAGGCAGTGGGATGGAAATGAGAGAGCAGGAAGCTGACAGAAGGAAAGAGGAGAGAAAGTCCAGACTGAAGCCAAGTGGGAGGAGGGAGAGAATTTGTGTTCAAGTTCCTCTGGCCCTTTCTCAACAAAGCATCACCTGTCAAGTGAAGATAACCATTGTTTGAGGCTCCAGCAATGCTTATAATAAATGTCTAACCACAATACAAGGTTATATATAAATGGATGAATGTAAACAGAGAGCAGGGCAAGAGAGAATTGGGCAATGTGAACTATAATGTATTCAAGTTCATGATTTCCATTCCTGCTGTATTTGGATGGAAACTATAACTTACAGTTCACAGTAAGCAGTGATGCTGGGTCCTCTTACACAAAAGAGGAAGCACGTTTTCCCTCTGAATGGAAGGAGGGCTGAAATAATCACACACACACACACACACACACACACACACACACACCCCATCTCCTTTCACTAACATTCATTGCTCCTTGCTAGTGGCATCTGACTGCCTGACATTCACAGTTAAAAGTTCAATGCAGATGCACTGAGTCATTTTCATTTTCTAGGAGACATAATAGACTGAGTTTGGTCCCTAAGCGTGGTCAATAAGTGGTTAATATCAAAATTCTCACAAATAAAAAGTTCATTCAAATACCTGATGCAAGGAGAGACACTCACTATGGTGGTCTGTATCGCTGTATCATTGAATGGAAAGAAAGAGGGCTGAACCTCAGGTGCAGAGGACTTTCATTTTACAAGCATTTTCAGAGATACCACAGCCACATCATTCCTTACAATCTCCCCTCAGAATCTATTAGCCTTTACGGCCAGGAAGGGCTTTGTTATATCCAACCTAAGGCTTTGTTATATCCAACCTAAGTCACTCTTATCAAAGCACAGATATATGTCTTCATGCAGTGACCATTCACAGATATGAAGCTATTACAAAAGCTACCCCCATCAATTTTACTTCTATTTTCTGATCTCTTCATCATCTTTTTGACTGGATGCTAAAAAATTCTTCCTGTTCTATAGAAACTGCACTGCATTGCTGAAGGCCTCCATCAGTTTGTTCATATACAAAATTGTTAAGTACTTACCAGCGTATCAGATCTTGGGAGGGATACAAATGCAAGGATACAATAAATGGTCCTCACCAACCAGAAGCTCACCACCTATGGCCTCTAATTGCTAAATCACAGTATTATAGAAATATTAAGTCACAAAAGAAACTGTAGTTCATTGAAGCCACCCAGCATTTTTCAACCATACACACCAGTGCTCCTGATACTTGTATGAGCCACCAATATTGGTGGGCATGTCACAGGCTGGGAGATATGTCCAGTTCCCAGGTAAGCTACCTTTCGGGTAAGTTACCTTTCTTTCCCACTCAAGGATACCTACCTAAATGCAAGTCAGTGACAACAAAATTATTACTTGGATAAATTAATGTGCTCTGATTCATTATTATAAAAAAGCAAATCATTTATAAACTTAGATACTTTGTTACCATCAATAACAACACTTTGAAACATCCTAGTTGAAAACCATTCATCTAACCCAATTTCCCACCAAATTTGGGGGACTTTCTGTGATATTCAAGACATGGTCATGCAGTCGTCGACCAAGAAGTCTCAGGACCAGAGGGCTCCTTAGCTAATGAGACCCCTTCCACAGCCTTTTCTTTCTTCTATTTTTTCAACTTGAAATATGCACATTTTACCAGGTCCCTTACTAGGTCCTTCTAGCCTCATGCTTGGACACCTGCATCAGCCTCCCGAACAGCTGCTCTTTTCAAAGCCACTTTTCACACTGCCAGGCAAATCATTCGTAAACATCATGCCCCTGCAAAAGCTTTGGTGTCTCTTAATTGCACAGAGGGTGATATGTAAACTCAGCAGGACAGCTTTCATTCCTTCATGATCTGGTCTTAATCTTTCTCCCCAGCTTTATTTCTCTTCTGTTGTCTAGTTTTTATCTGCTCCAGCCACTCTGTTTCATTCATTTTCCTGATACACACTTTTCTTTCCCTGCCGCTGTACTTTTATGTCATTCCCCACCCTTCCTCCCTGACAATGTCTTTTCTCATCTTCCATAATCTTCTTAACCAATCCCACTCATCCTTCCAACACAAATTTAAGTCCTATGCCTTCTGAGAAGCCTTCCCAGCCTACCTTCTTTGAATTCCTAAAGCTTTTACTGTCTGTAGCATTTCCTGGGTAATTAATCACACATTGCCTTCTGACATCTCCTGTGTTGCTGTTGTGTTAAGCTGCTACTTATCTCTCATAACGTTATTTAACTTTCCGCTAATTTATGTCTTGTCTCTACAAGTAGACCACAAACTTGCCAAGGGCAGAAACCTTGTCTTATGACTCTTTGTATCCCCCATAGTATTCAGTCCAGTATCTTACACACAGTAGGCACTCAATAAATATGGTGATTTATTCTCCCCTATCCTTCAAAATCCAGTTAAATACCACCTCATTCATAAGCCCTTCTCTTAAGACTTTAGCACACATTTGTTTTCCTCCCACCAGATTTCATTGTACTTACTGTCTGTCCTGCTTAATGTATGCATTAGGAAGGAGAATCCCGTTTACATCATCCTGTGTATAAAATGTGTTTGTCCTACTAGACAATCTGTTTCTTGAGAACAGGGTCATTCTCTTAGTACTCTCATATTCTTCTCAGAGGTAGGCACTGGATAAGTTCTCAATGAATATTTATCCATTGATCTAAAATAGTTTCCAATGAGGTATAATCTAATAAGATAGACATTAGAAAAGATACCCCGATAAGGCTTGAATGGCATATGAAGGTAAGTATTATCACAGCTTGATGTAACTTAGTTTATAAGGAGGGACTTACAATGCTACATACACACATATACAATAGGACATATATTTTCAGGGTCTGGGTGAAGATATACCGAGTCACTTGCCTGGGATATACTTGGCAAGTTAGAAACAGAATCAAACATAAACAACCATAGCGCATGCGGGCTTGAACCTGGCTCGTACCCACTGGTAGTTGCTCCTTTAGATGGCATGTGTTCAAAAAATGGCTTCGGTGGCTAATGTGAAGTAAGGCCTAATCCTCAAATTCTTTGCATTTTATTTGGTAATAGATTTATTCACTGACGTGTTCATTACAGATCCTTCATTAGCACTGTTGTACGAAGGTGACCAAAGTAGATTTAACCCCGGCCCTACAGGAGGAGAAGGACTTAACAAATAACCACAAGCAACCAGTAACAAATATTATGAAGAAAAATTACTGAAACTTTTTTGATGTGGGTAGTTGGGGGTGGATTCTCAGGAAAGCACATTTAAGCCAAGGCTTGAAGGATGAAAGTGAGGCAGTCAAAGGAAAAGCTAGGCAAATAGCATTCCAGAAAACTGCATGTGCAAAGGCCCTGAGGTTGGTTTAGAGAACTGAAGGAAGAGTAGCATGGCTGAAGCATAGTAAGTGAAGCCACTTTTATAAGGAACATACATTTAACACATTAAAAACATCACATTCTTTAATTCTTGCTGAGGGCCAGACTCCAAGCCTTCCCTAGCTACACTCTAGGGGCAGTGGCCCCAAGGGTAGAACTCTGTAGATTGTGATTGATAATGATGGCCGTGGAGGCAGAGGAAAGGCTTTGAACTGTGTGATAGAGACCTGGGTTAACGTCCTAGTTTTACCCTAGATAGCGTGCAATGTTGGACAATTCATGCCACCATTGTCTGAAATAAGTGACTGATTCATCCATTCAATTCAACAGTTATATACAAAGCTCTTACTATGTGCCAGGATATATTCTAGATCTAGAATATACAGAGGGGATACATATAAATGAGTACATTATACATAATATGCATATGGTACATATGTATTGAATACATAATACAGGGGATATATGTTAAGAAACAAAAAGGACGAAATCCCTGACCTCCTGGAGCTTACATTCTAGTGGGAGCAGGCAAACTACAAACTATATACATTTCTCTCTCTTTCTCTCTCTCTCTCACACACACACACATGCACACACTTGCACACATGCACACACACACAATGTTAGAAGTCAATAAAGCAGGGAGGTGGTTGGTGGCACTGGGGTATAGTAGGGAAAGCCTCAAGGAGAAGATGACATTTGAGCAAAGACTTGAAAGAGGCGAGCGTGTGGGCCAAGTGGCTATCTGGGGGAAGAGCGTTCCAGCCGAGGGGAGAGCAGCAAAGGCCCGAGGCAGCCGTGTGCTGCTGTGTTCTAGAAGCAGCAAGGAGCCTGGTGTGGCTGAAGCCAAGTGAGGAAGAGGATGATAAGATCAATCATGATGGGTCTTGAAAGTACCTTCTCCTACAAAATGTAGTGGTTCCACGCTAATCTGCATGGGACAGATGCACAGATGAATGATTGAAATTGACACGTTGGCAAAATGCATGACAATGTTGGAGTCATAGTCTCCCTTGATTCCAGGGAACAAGTGTCGAACCACGAGTGGGTGGTAAAAGACAAATAAAATGTGATGAAGAGACATGAGACATAGGCCATCAGCAGTGGGAGGCTCTAGAGGGAAAATATGGGGCTGATGGTGAGGGATTGTGGTGGAAAGCGACGGGCGGGGGGCAGGGAGAGTGAGGTCAAGGTATACAAATGGCGGAGGAAATGTATTCCTCCCAGGAGAGACCACAATCAAGCCCCAGTGAACTGTAGCTCCTTCAACGGAAGATAATTGACCTCCGCCAGTGTAGCTTCAAAGAAGTAAGTTTAGAGACTTTATGGATATTCTTTAAAATGAAACAGAAATAAAGGGAAGCAAAGGAATTCCCAGCGAAAGCAATTCAAAACAAGGTTTTGATTGTCTTTGACTTAAATAATGAGGACAGCAGAAGTGGTCCTCCAGGAGAGAGAGTTCAGAGGATCTGGGAAATGATAACTCTGGTAGATCAGAAAAAGTGTATTTCCAAGGATAGCAAATTTAGTAATACAAACCAATTATTATTATAGTTTTTTTTAAATTTTAAAGCTGAATTCCCTAAAATAGAGCCTGAAGGCTGGGCAGTGAGAATATTGAATCAGAAACTGGAGACTGGATGCGTTTTTGTGTGCTCCTGTCCTTGGGCTTCTACTGGACAGGGCTTATGAATCATTTGAGGAGCAAATAGCTTACCTGAGGGAGTAGCGTCTGCAGCTCCTGGCAGATACATTTTTCCCCTATATTGCTTACACAGAGATGTAAGAAATTATTGGAACCAGTAAGAACAGGCTGCATCTATAACAGTGTATCTTAACTTTTTTTTCTGGACTCTTTTTCAGATCTCTTTGGGGATCTGAAGAAACAAAAGGCCGTCCTCATAAAACGGCACAGAGGCACATACATGGACGGTTTGTGCATAAGTTGTCAGTGAGTGGGAGTGGAGGAATGGGATGCAGAGCACAGAACCCCTGAGACCTCCTAGGCAGGGGTCCTCAGAGTGCGGTCCCAGGACCACCTGCACTACAGAGACCTGGGATGCTAATTAAAAATGCAGGCAGGCTCTCTGCCCCACCCCCAGACGTACTAAGAAGAATCTGTAAGTGTTAGATTCCAGCGTCTGTATTGTACCCACTTTCCAGGTGACTCTTAGGCACACCATAATTTGAGAACCTTGCCCTAGCATGCCTGTGAACCCCAGGTTTAAAACTCCTGCTTTAGAACCACCTAAGCATCCTTGTTTAAAATGCAGATTCATGCTCAGAAACTGTGGTGGAGAAGGGCTAGGATGGGATGCAGGAATCTGCGTCTTAATCACCCTTGTGTCTGTGGTGTAGACACCTCGGCACCACACTTTGAGCGATGGCCTGAAAGAACAGTGCTGGAGAGTTTTCCACCTAGATTTGGTGTCCCCCGTGTTCCTGGTGCTGGAGCTGAGTTGCATACCCAGACTTCCTCTATTATAGTGTGCAAATTGGTGCATCTACTTTGGAGGAAAATGTGGTGATACCTAGTAGTTGAAGATGTACCTAGCCTATGACCCAGAAACTCACCAAGAAACGTATCTCTTCCACATCTCATTCTCTGATAGCCAAACCCAGCTGAGAGTGGTAACAACTCATAAAACATTAAAATTTTGTCTTGCCAGGGAACATAATTTCAAATATATTGATATTTATCCTGGTCCTCTTATATCTCAACTCCTGGCAGGGACCATTTGTTAGGTTTTCATTCTACCCCCACCGCACTTGAAGTCATCTGAGGCTGCAGGCTATGGCTTCTTTAGATTTGTATGGGCATCTCTGGTACAACTCTTAAAACATGATCAGTGCTCAATGGTTATGATTTAATCTTCAGACTCACTGAGCATGGGCACCCCACCCCATAGCATTGGTGTCCTTCTGAAGAGCCTCCTTATATAAAGTTCTGCACCTGGATATGTCTGGGAAGCAGGACTTGGTGATCAAGGTCTTGCCTAGAGTAGAAGATATGCTCCCCTTTCCAACCCCACCCTGGCAACAGTTCAGTCTCTGTAATACAGAAGGGGGCAGTCCAAGATGATTTCCTTTTCTCAAGAGGCGGAAGTTGATAGAAGTAAAGAGAGATGAATGCTACCACCCTCAACAATCATTAGAGCCAAATAAATGGTCTGGCAGGTTTCTGTGCTCCCAACTGAGCAGCTAGAAGGGCTGCAAGAGAGGACAGCTTCAGAAAAGCAACTGGTCTTGAGAAAGTTTCCTTGGAAACTTAGTTGAAAATTGGCCTGGATCAGAACCCAGCCTCACTGATTAAACACTGACTGAAAGACCATAGGGTAATGATAAATTGCAAAGGAGCCCATCTGGGGGGAAGCATCTAATTGGTGACACAGGGTTTAGGGTAAGGAACTGTCTTCCTTCACAGCTTTATTAATGATCTGGAAGTGGTTGGAAATGGTATGTTCACGCTTAGCCGGGAGCTGGTACAAGTGAGAGAACAGTAGAATAATGAGACAAACAGACTCAGCAAAGTAAAAATAGCCCCATGGCATTCAGCTTAGAAAACGAAGCTCTGAGACTTTTTTAAAGTGGGGAGATAAAGGAAAGCAAGGAGATTGAAAACACTGGGTATAACAAACAATGGGTAGAGCAAACCTAGAAACACTCAGGTAGAATAGGACATGGGCAGATCTTTGGAGTGTTGGGCAGCCAGAGGTCAGCATTATTTTAGGAACCATGAAGAAGGGTGGGAATAGGCTAACACCACCCCCTCCCCACATTACACCAATGCTGGCCCTAGTGGTCCCATCCACTCTCTGTGGGAGTCCTGAGTGTCCCCCAGAACAGGAAGTCTGGGCGGATGCTGATACCTCCACGTGACGATAGCTCTGTAGCTGGTGTGTGGGTTCCTGACACTCAAAAGTTAGGGGAAGGGTCCTGGAAGGAAAGGTCTAGAATTAGGAAATCAACATCTGGTTGGTGGTCAAGGAGGGCACTCTGAATGGGGCCAAAATATCTTGGACCTGGTGAGAAAACAGAGCTACATGAGAGCACCCAGGCCTGGATGGAGGAAGTTTCATATTGAAGTGGAACAGTCTTCCACAGAGAAAGCTGAAGGGCACACTGATACCAGAAGAAAAGCACAAGAGGGCTTAACATGAACTTGGGTGGAAATAGTTGGATAAACTCACAAAATCAACTGTAGAATGCTATAGACTAAGAATTTGTGTCCTCCCCAAATTTTCATGTTGAAATCTACTGTCCACTGGGGTGGTATTAGGAGAGGGCGCCCTTTGGGGAGGTGATTAGCACCCTTAAAAAAAGAGACCACAAAGATATTCCTCACCCTTTCTGCTATGTGTGGTTACAGGGAGAAGACAGTCACTCATGAACCAGGAAGGACATGGGTCTTCACCTGACACTGAACCTACCAACGTCAACCTCCAGAACTGTGAGAAATTAATCTCTGTTTTTTATAAGCCATTCAGTCTGTGGTATTCTGTTAGAGGAGCCCAAGACATAGAATAGCAGACTAAGACATAGAATAAAAGTAGTGATAGATGAGGTATCCAGTAATGCACAGGAGAAATGGTCAGGTCAGTATCCACATAGATTCTCAGGACTTCACATGTCTGTGTTTCAATGCATAGACTCAGGCCAAGAAATACATAGTCTTAAAATTTGTCACAGAGAAATAAATGCTACATCATAGGAATGATTGAAGCTCAACTGATATGGGGTGGTTGAGTGACAAGAGTACTAGAATAAGAGTGAGAAGAACTGGGTCTTTAAAGCCTATGTCTCTGCCACTAATATAAACGTAGCCATATAAACTTGGACTAGACCCCTGGTTACTCAGAGTAGGCTAACGCCCATAGCAAATCAGCCCCCAGGTTTAATACAATCAAAGTGTATTTCTTGCTCCTATAAGATCCAAAATGGTGTTCCTGACCTACAGGTACCTCTCATTCAGGAAATGACACAGAGGTCCAGTTCCTTTTATCTTCTGCCTCTGCCATGTTTAGCACACAGCTTTCAAGGCTATGCTGCCCATTTGCCTCAAGCTAGCAGAGAAGGAAAGAGCTTGGAGGATCCTGCATGGGAGGCGATCAAGGGCCAATCCTGGAAGTGGAGCACATGATTCTGCTCAGAGTCTATATATCAGAACCTGGTCACGAGGTCACACTTAATTGCAAAACAGTATGAGGAACACAGTCAACTTTTGTGGGCAGGCAGGTGAGGAACCCGTTTCCTGAAGCGCCGACCACTCTCTGCCCCAGCTGTCTTTGGCCAAAGGGTTTCCAGCCCCTGCCCTAGGAAAATCAGAATAAGAACATTCTACTCTCTTTGGAAACACCTTAAGGCCATTAACAAAGAGGAGTGAGTCAGGGAAAACAGGAAGAGATGGATGTGTATTTAGATGGATTCACTATACATAGAACTTGAAAGCGAGGGCAGAAATGCCAAGGGGAGTGTGTTAGGCTGAAGACTGTGCCCCCCAAATTCATGTCCACCCAAAACCTCAGGATACGAGCTTATTTAGAAATAGGATCTTTGCAGATGTGATTAGTTCAGATGACGTCATACTGGATTATAACAGGCCCTAATTCGATGACTCGTGCCCTTACAAGAGGAGAAAACAGAGACACAAACACAGGGAGAATATCCTGTGAAAACAGAGGCAGAGTTTGGAGTAACGTGTCTACAAGTCAGGCCATTCTGGCAACCACCAGAAGCTTGGGAGAGGTGAGAAAGGAGTCTCCCCAGAGCCTTCGGAGAGAGCATGCCTCTGTTGACATCTTGATTTTAGATTTCCAGCCTCCAAAAGTGTGAGAAGATACATTTCTATTGTTTCAAACCACCCAATTTGTGGTACTTTGTTATGGTAGCTCTAGGAAGCTAATACAGGGAGTGAGATGGATTCTATCCATCCAAGACAGTGAAGAGCCCTCCAACCTGACATACCAACAGATCACAGGGGAAGATCCCAGCTGGAAAGTTGGGTTTGTGCCTGAGAACACTGCTTGCACAGGAGACCAAAAAAAAAAAAAAAAAACTCACCAGGGATGAGGACAACTCTTATTGTAAGCCACTTCTATTTGAGGCGGAATAGGAGTAATAGTATTTTATTAAGACTTAAATCAGCAAATCAAATCAGAAAGCCACGGTCTGACATAGATTTTTTTAAATTGGGGAATTATTTAAATAAAAAATCTTGAGAGAGATAAAAGTTAAATGATACCCTTTTCGTTAAATAGATATTGGGTTGGCCAAAAAGTTCGTTCGGGGTTTTTCCATAACATCTTACGGAATATTTACTCTTCTTTGCCAAAACAATGCTTATATCAACACTTAGTGGTCCAAGAAAATCCAGGTGGGATCCAGGTGTCAGAGAGGAGCAGTCTTTCTATTGTCTAAGCCCTGGAGCCAGGTTATCAAGTCCCTACTCTGCGCTAGCACAGTGATCAGGGCTAGAGCACAGCGGTTAAAGCCAACAGGTGGGAAATGATAACAATCTTTTCCTATGTCTCACACCCATAAATTAAACCTTTAGCAAAGGTTTGTCTCCCAGCAGTTCACCGGTAAAAACATAAGCTCTATAACACTATATTCAGGAATATAGTGTTTACATATGGATGTGACATTATATATAGTTACTATCAGGCATTGAAACCTCAGCAGAGATCAGTTCATCAGATCGTTTGCCATCTGGAAGCAAGTGGTCAAGGTATGAAAGGAGGGGTGGGTGTAGGGATGAGAATAGAAATGGGTGCAGGGGTGAGAGTGGGGCAGGTGGGCTGCTGAAATGGAATCTGTGGTGAGCGGCTCTACGTATCTGGATCCCAGTGATCAGGCAGCCGAGGGAGGCAACCAAGGCAGAAGGAGAAGCCAAAGGGAGCGGTCGGAGGATGTTCAGGCAAACTGCTGACGTTACAGCTCTACCATCCGGAGCTCGAACATTTCAGATGCGTGCAATTCGGAGAATCCCGGCCAAGCTCGTTTAGTGCTGGTACTATCTTGTTTGTCTTGCCTCAGTTTACTTACTAAGCTGTTTGTCTCAGAACAACAGGAGAGAGTGGACACCACAAGTTATTTATATAATATGGGTTTTTAACTGCTTTTCCCTGTCTACCTGCAGTCTGTTTTTCTCTCATTTTTGTAAGAAAGAAAAAAACCTCTTCATCTCTCCAAAGCCCATGTACCTGCCTTCTCCCAGCCCAGAGTCGGGTGGTCTGCCTGACAATGAGCTTGGACTGCCCCGTGGTTGGTATTCTGAACCAGCCTTCAGTTTTTGATCCCCATTCCAGAGCCCAGTCTGGCTGGGCTCCAATAAGTGATGCTCAGAGATGCAGCTCAACTGTCAGGGTGCAGAGACAGCCGCCCAGCACAGACCTTTCACACGAGCGAGAGTTCAGCGTTAGCTCTACACAGTGTCTCCTACACGTTCCTGATCATGAGAATCAACTAGGATATTTATTGATGATACGGATACTGGAGCTCCGCCTCCGACCTGCTAAATTAGAATCTCAAGGGGGCCTAAGAATCTGTATTCTGGTAACCATCTCAGGGGAGTCTTGTGATCAAGGAAGCCTGAGAACACGTCCGTGGGCAGCAGGGAGCCAGGGAGGATTTTAAGCAGCTGTGTGAGGCAATCGGATTTGGGATGGCTAAGCATCAGTCTGGAAGGTTGGGAGGGGGGAGGACTGGAAGGTGATGAGAACACAGGTGGGGAGACCATTTAGGGGGCTGTTTCAATAATGCAGGAGAAAAAGACGAGAGTCTGAAATAAGGCAGAAAAGCAGTGGGAGCTGGAGGGGCATAAAGGCAATAGAATAGAATCGGCATAAAGGCAAACGAGCAGGCAGCTCTCTGAGGTCCACCACTCACACTGAGCTCCCCTCCAGGAAAAGTCTTGATCTACTGGGTTCATTAAAATAATAAAGCAGAAACTAACACACCATTGTAAAGAAATTATACTCCAATAAAGATGTAAAAAAAATAATAAAAGTAAAAATAAGGGCTTCCCTGGTGGCGCAGTGGTTGAGAGTCCGCCTGCCGATGCAGGGGACGCGGGTTCGTGCCCCGGTCCAGGAGGATCCCACATGCCGCAGAGCGGCTGGGCCCGTGAGCCATGGCCGCTGAGCCTGCGCGTTCGGAGCCTGTGCTCCGCAACGGGAGAGGCCACAGCAGTGAGAGGCCCACGTGCCGCAAAAAAAAAAAAATAATAATAATAATAATGAAATAATAATAATAATAAAATAAATAAAAGAGAAAAAAAGAGAACTGGTAGGAAGCAAGCGGCCCCGTGGTCCTCTGCCAAAGGTCTAAATGTGCGGAAACATGTTCTTGAACTTTCTGACCCACTTCGCATTCTCTCTGATTTCCAGCTGGAATGGTTTTTCTTCCATAATAACCCCTGCAAGTTTCTAAACCTCCTGACCGACTGCAGCCTTAAGCCCTCCTGCTCTGCCTTCCAGGCTACTGGCTCTGCTCTTCCGTGGGACTCCTTAGTCCTCGGGGCCAGGCCTCTGGGTGGACCAAGCCAAAAAGCTTGAAACAGCTCCTCGGGGCTCCCTGGTGCCCAGGGCTGTGTGGAGGGCGTGTGAGTGCCGTTCTCCACCCACTCCGGCCTCCATCCGGGTGGGCGATCATGTCTCCTGCACCCTGGGACATCCTCTCTCCCCGGCTAATGACTTTATCAACTCCCGCACTTTTTTGTTCTTTTTTGCTTCTGTTATTGACTCTGCGACTGAATGTTTTAAATAAATCATCAGAAAATCCTCTGGGAAGTTGTTTTCCTTAAATCCCACATTCGTCGGCCACCCTCTGTGTCATGGCACCTACAGAGCCCCCTACTCTGCTGCAAAGACGGTCCAACCAAGAGAGCCCGGGTGTCCAGTGGGTTTGCTCCATGGGGATCTGCCAGGCGGGGTGATGTCGGCTCGGAACCTGCAACTGCACGAAGGGGAGATGTAAACTCCAAGGGGGCTCTCTGTTCATCACTGGGCGGGTAGGGAGGCTTCTCCGCAGCCTCCTCTGTTATTTGCTTTTCTTGTTTTGGTTGTTTGGTTCCTTGTTTCGGTTCCTTTGCACTTAATCCTGATCTGACAGCTGCGTGCAGGATGATTGGGGCGATGTTTCAATGTTCAGAGAGCATGCGCTTGGGTTGAATTCCCAACGCGCCAGAAAGAACGGGGTAGGGTGGCAGGGGACAGGGGATAACCTGCAGGGAGGTGGGGCAGAGAAGGGAGACTCAGGGGTGGTGAGCTCCCCACTTCCTGCGGCAGATGGGGCCAGGCAGCTGGGTCATTGGTCTTTATGTCAATCTCAATCTCCCAATTTATCCCTCTCCCCTTTCTCCCCAGTAACCATAAGATTGTTTTCTACACCTGTAACTCTATTTCTGTTTTGTAAATAAGTTCATTTGTACCATTTTTTAAATTCCACATATAAGTGATACCATATGATGTTTGTCTTTCTCTGTCTGACCTACTTCACCCAGTATGAGAATCTCTAGGTCCATCCATGTTGCTGCAAATGACATTATTTCATTCTTTTTTATGGCTGAGTAGTATTCCATTGTATATATGTACCACATCTTCTTTATCCATTCCTCTGTCAATGGACATTTAGGTGCTTCCATGTCTTGGCTATTGTAAACAGTGCTGCAATGAACACTTGTAGGGTACATGTATCCTTTCAGATTATGGTTTTGTCTGGATATATGCCCAGGAGTGGGGTTGCTGGGTCATATGGCAGCTCTGTTTTTAGTTTTTTGAGAAACCTCCATACTGTTCTCCATAGTGGCTATATTAATTTACATTCCCACCAACAGTGTAGGAGGGTTCCCTTTTCTCCACACCCTCTCCAGCATTTATTGTTTGTAGACTTTTTGTTGATGACCACTCTCACCGGCATGAGGTGATACCTCGTTGTAGTTTTGATTTGCATTTCTCTGATAACTAGTGGTGTTGAGCATATTTTCATGTGATTTTTGCCCCTCTGTGTGTCTTCTTTGGAGAAATGTCTATTTAGATCTTCCATTTTTTGATTGGGTTTTTTTTTTTTTTTGACATAAAGCTACATGAGCTGTTTGTATATTTTGGAGATTAATCCCTTGTCGGTCGCTTCTTTGCAAATATTTTCTCCCATTATGCGGGAGTGCTTCCTTTGTGTTACTTTCCTCACTCACCTGTTCCTCACATCTTCTCCACCCCAGCACCTCTGCATCTGGGATGATGCCCTAACTGCTTTGTCTACATCTGGATCCCCTTCTCTTGAATCCATCCCCCACGACACACCTGCCAGATTCATGTTCTTACAAGTCCATCTGTTTCTCTTCCTTAAATAATAACATCTTGCTGTTCAAGCCATCCTGTCTGGCCCCTCTGACTTCCCAGCCTGGTCCCAGTGAGCTCCTCCTTCATACCAGCCTTTGGCTTCCACTAAACTAACTGCCTGCCTCGATTTTCTTCCAACATGTGTTCATCCCCGCCTCCGAGCAGTCGTAGAAGTGTGCTGGCTGAAAGGACAAGAATCTGGGTTTGCATCCCTACTCGGCCTCTCAACTGTTGGGCTATTTAGCTCTCTAAGCCTCTAAGCTTTGTGCGCCTGTAAGGTGGAACTAAGATTAATCCTTGCACATAATGTTATAAAGATAAATGCTTACCACACTGCTGATCCACAGGAAGGAGTTGGTAAATATTGGTTATTTTTATTATCTCTCTAACTTTTCTTCCTTGAAGGCTGCTTTGCCCCTAAAGACTTTCCTAAAAGTCCAGTGATAACTAACACTTATATGGCCTTTCTCATGTCCCAGGCACTGTTATATGGGCTTTCCAAATATTAACTCATTCATTCTTCACATCAACCCTAATATTATTATTATATCCATTATAATGTGGAGAAATGGGAATTCAGAGATATTAAATACCTTTCCCGAGTTTACCCAACTAAAGTTGACCCTGGACTAGCTCCAGCCTGCAAACCCCAAAGACTCCCTCTCCAGAGCCCCACTGAGCACCTGCTTTGTGCCGTCTCCTCTAGGGTTTATGGAAGGCAAGGACCAGGCCCCAACACATTGCCTTTCACCTGGAAGATGCTTGGGAATGAATACGTTTGCTGGGGATGATGGTGTGGCTCCAAACATCTTTCTCCTCCCCTAATCTAGGCAGGGCCTGGAGTAGTTTCCAAACTTTAACAAACACCCACAAATTCAGTGATATAAAACAATACAGATTTGATAGCTCACAGTTCTGGAGATCTGGAGTCCAGCATAGGTCCCACTGGCTAAAATCAAGGTGTCAGCTGGGCTGTGTTCCTTTCTGCAGGTTTCTCGGTGCAGAACACTTTTCCTTCCCTCACGAGCTTCTAGAGGCCGTCTGTGTTCCTTGGACCATGGCCCGTTCCTCCATCTTCAAAGCCAGCAAGAGTGAGTAAAGCCCTTCTCACATTATAGCACTTTGGTTTTGTCTTCTGCCCCCCCTTCCACTTTTAGGAACCCTTTTTGTTACATTGGGCCCCCTGGATAATCCAGGGTCACCTTCCTATTTTAAAGTCAGCTCATGGGACTTCCCTGGTGGCGCAGTGATTAAGACTCTGTGCTCCCAATGCAGGGGACCTGGGTTCGATGCTTGCTCAGGGAACTAGATCCCACATGCATGCCGCAACTAAGAGTTTGCATGCCGCAACTAAGGAGCCTGTGAGCCGCAACTAAGGAGCCCACCTGCCGCAACTAAGACCCAGGGCAACCAAATAAATAAATATTTTTTAAAAAATAAAATAAAATAAAGCAGCTCATTAGCAACCTTAATCCACTTGCCACCTTAATTTCCCTTGACCGTATAACATAGCACATTTACTGTTTCCGAGATTAGGGCATGCACATCTTTGGGGGACCATTTGTCTGCCTCCCACAATCCCATATAGAATTAAAAGTAAAAGCAATACCTAATCATAAAATAAGTATGAAGAAATCTGACCAAATGCTAGTCTTTCTTGTCTACCTTGGTGACCTTGGAGAAAAATGAAATATACTATCTTTTTCTAAAATCACACCCTTAGCTGCCCCCGCTTTGTGGTGCTCTGCGAGTGTGTCTCCTCTGGGTGCTGGACAGTCCAGCACGGACTGAGGGCTTGGCGAGGGGACAACTGAAAGAGGCAGATGTGACTGCATCCCATCTGTCCTACTCCCTGGCCCTTGAAGGGAAGAGGGGACGGGATAAGATATGAAAAGTAAAGTGCAGCAGAGCAGACAATGCGATGACCATGCAGACAGGGATGAGTGGATCTAGGTCTGCACAAAGGGCAGTGAGAGGACATAGCACTTCCTTTCCCCCTGCTGTAGCCGGCCAAGGTGACAATGGGGCCGAGGCTCATGGGAACCCTTAAAACCAGGAAACAAAGTTCCAACAGGCCAATGGCAGTAGGGAGAGAGAGATTGGTGGGGAAAACACAGAGAGAAGATAAAGCCATGGTCCCATTCACATTAAATGCTTTTCAGTTTTTATTGCAATTAGCTGTCTTTTAAATGTTAATGGAATAAATTGAATTTGACTTCCCCATTTTATCCAGATCCTGCAATTATGCTCAAGGCCCATCTTGAAAGGATGCCAGAGGGTGATGGATTAACTCTAAAATAAATCAAATTTCCCTTGCTACAGAGTGAGGGACACACAATAAGCATTCTGTCCTGCCTCTGGTGATGGAAGGGTTGCCTCGCCTCTTCCCCTGGCCATCCGGGTGAGGGACAGCCTGAGGAAGAAGCTTGCTAAAGTTGTGTCATAAACCAAACTCCATCAGGGCAATACACCTCAGTTGCCACAGCGCAGTGGGTGAATGGGCCTGGGCACCATTTCTGCCCAGCTTCCTCCTCTTGCCAAGGGTCCCTCCCAGTAAATATCTAGCTAGCGAGCTCTTAGAAATGAGCCGGGAGTGATGCCAGCCAGACTCCCAGCTTGCCAGGATGGGTGGTGCAGGGGGCCAGCCACTTGCTCTCTGTGCTGTCACTGGTGTGGGGCTTTCGTGCCCGGCTCGGCTGGCTGGGGATCCTAGGACAGGAGCCAGGGGAGCCTGTGCACGGTCTCCTCCCAGGCCTGAGTCAGCTGCAGAAACTCCACCTGTGCCTGGAAAGACTGACACCAGGACCTGGGCTGGGAGAGAGGCCCAACGGAGCCCTGGATCAGAGAACGTCAGATCATCCGAGTTCATTAGCAGTGGGGGTTCGGGCCAGGCAAATTGCAATGAAGATAGGTTCCTACACTTAAAATCCCCCAATTTACCTCCATCCTCCTGTATTCACACCCTCTCTTTACCCTTTTCCCTTTATTAAAACTTTTCACTTCTCTCCTCCTTTCACATTTATATACAAGTTATGGATAGAACCTCCAGGGTTGTTTGCATAGAACAGGAATCAAAGCCTCCAGCTATAGGGACAGCATGCTAGTGGGGACATTTCAGGATGGCCAGGAAAGATGCTTCTGACCGTTAAGGCTTTCAGGAGTTTCTGAAGCCAAACTGAATATAGAGTTTCCAACAACAAAAATAGACACATCTAAAAAATGTTCAACTATCGAGGATTGGGTGAATATGGTATTGATAAATTCTTAAAATGGAGTACTTATAGCCATCAAATTGGGAAAGACCATGGAGAGTCATGTAACGTGCAAATGTAATGGGGAGGGGGGTGTGGGGAGGGTGTAGGCTGTGGTTATTAAGGGAACATGAGAAATCCCTGCGGTGATGGTATAGCTCACCATCCCATTATGGTGGTAGAGGCACAACCTATACATGGGATCAAATTGTGGAGAAATAAATACACAAGCCAAAGTGAGTAAAAGTAAAATGAGGAAGATCTGAGCAAAATCTGTGCATTTTACCAACTTCAATATTCTGGTTGCAATATTGTACTATAGTTTTGCAAGACGTTAACCATTGGGGAAAACTGGGTAAAGGACATAGGGGGTCTCTCCGTAGTATTTCATAAAACTGCATTCACATCTGTGATTATCTCAGCCAAAATTTCACTTAAAAAAAGATTGGGATCCACAGGGCATGATTTAAATATCAATATATGGACATTGTTTCATCCATTTCAGGAAAGAATTGGATAAACTCACCCAGGGTGAGGTCAAAATATATGATTTAATGTAATACATTTTAGGAGAAAGTTCACACATGTATTTTTACAGGCAATTAGACTCCCATTTACTTAAAGCTGACAGAATGAGTTTCTTTAGAGCAAGGCCTGTAATAAGATGAGTGAGACAATTAATTTCTGCCTCTTTCAGCTCACCTTAGTCCCATGCCTGTTTTGAAATGTTGCCTTTTAGTGAACTAAGGGTGAAGAGGCTGCTGCAGGAAGTGGGCAACCCACAGCCTTCCGCTCTGCAGGACATGCAGGCTGTGCTATGGCTTTCCCCTCTGGGCTGATGGAGGAAAGAGACAAGAACAGGGCTGAGTGTATGCAAAGCAGCTCAGCATCTCATAGGTGCTCCTGGTATAAGTAAGTGTAAGAATAAGAATGGGCATGGCCTTCTAAACACTGCTGAAACGCTCCTGTTGCTACCATTTGCAGTATTTTTCTTAAATATTTATTAAGTGCCTACTGTGTGCAAGGTATCTCTTTAGGTACCGGGAAGACTACCCTGAACAATTCTCTTCTCTTATGGGGCTTAACTGTCCTCATTTTGAGACTGTGTGATTCAATTTTAAAAGTCCCCAGACAAAGCGACTTCTGGGCTGCACAAAGGCTACCACTTCGGGCAAGAGTTTAATCTCTGTGTTGTTATCTCGTTTTGTCCAATCTGACAGGCTTTGATGTGCGGACAATCCCCCGGATGGCAAAGCATTAGCAGATGGAGGGGATGGGAGGAAGCAGGAAGAGCTTCCCTCCCAGTTGGAGTGATTGACTTACATTAACCACATATGGCTACCGGGCGGTAGTCGCTGCAGGTGGGAGTCTGGAGCCCTGGCAGCAGGCAGTGTGGTACGAGCCCTTCCTATCTTCCATAGGATTCGGTTTTCTCATACGTAGGCTGGGCACAGGGCTACACACCATCTGAGGCTGTTGTGACAGCTGTGGGGTTCTGTTTTGTTTTGTTTTGCTTTTTTAGTGAAGAATAGTTGATTTACAATGTTGTGTTAGTTTCAGGTGTATATAGTTTCAGGTGTATAGCAAAGTTATTCAGTTACTTATACATGTGCATATATATATACATATATATATATACTTTTTCAGATTCTTTTCCATTATAGGTTACTACAAGCTATTAAATATAACTTGTAATATAGTAGGTCGTTGTTGTTTATCTATTTTAGATACAGTAGTGTGTATCTGTTAATCCCCAACTCCTAATTTATCCCTGCCCCACCCCATAGGCTTTTTAAATTTTTTTTAATTTAATTTTTATTTTATAATAGAGTATAGTTGATTTACAATGTTGTGTTAGTTGCAGGTGTACAGCAAAGTGATTCAGTTACACATAGACATATATCCATTTTTTTCCAGATTCTCTTCCCATATAGGTTATTACAGTCTGACATTTTCCCCAAGCACCTCCTTCTAGGGCCTCAGTAGAACAAGAGGCTCAATTAACACTTGCAGATTTTAGTTCAATTCCATAAATATTCAAGGATCCCAAGGTCATGTGCTGAGCTCTTGGGGTAGAGGGTGGGTATTTCTGACAGCTAAAACATTTCTCTTTGGGTTTGAAAGAATTAGACTGTGAACAACTAACAATCCCACATAGAATAATAAAATGCACATCAATACAGATCCATGAAAGGAACTGGAAGAAACATCGTCAGTATTCTAATCCATTGGTCAAGCACACACTGTAGTAATGGTAGCATACTGAATGTCTTTGATGCGCTAGACACGTGTGCTCGACCCGAGGCTTCCAGAAATAAATACTGAAGCTGATGTCCTTAATGATCTCAAAGTCCAGTAGGGGAGACAAATAAATAATTATAATTGTAGTGTGATTAGGTGCTAGGAGAAAACTATGTACAGGGCTCCCGGGAAAGAAGGGGTGAATTAGGAAGAATTCTTACATGAGACTTAATAGACAGGTACAAGTTTCCCATGTGATCCAGTGGGGGAAGGCACTCCAGGTAGACACATCTGCATGTGCAAAGTAAGATGATGACCCCAACATTTTGGTACTTTAGGGAAGGGCAGGCAGTGCACTGGGGCTCCAGATAGATTTGAAAAGCAGAGAATGAGGGACTATGAGGGTGAGATGCAAGGATCCAAGATCATGGAGGTCCTATAATGCTCTGCTGAAAAATCATGCTTTCTCCTGTAAGCTATAAGGATCCCTGAAGGGTTTTGAGAAGTGACAATCAAATTTGCTTTTTAGAAAGGAGAATGATTTGGACATAGGTGAGGAGATGAACTGGAGATGGAGAGACCAATTTCCCGACGTGACCATTTCCATGGTGATGATGAGGGATTGAACTAAAGTAGTAGGAGAAGGAAAGGAAGAGGAGTCCAGAGAGATATTAACAAGTTGGCATTCCAAGGACTCGGTGACTGTTAGGATGGATGTGGATGACGGGAAACTTGGGAATGATTTTGACTGAAGGCATTAAGGAAGACCACGGATGAGATGGCAAGACTTACGGAGGAAACAGCTGTGGGAGGCAAAGAAGCATATGCATTTTCAGGAAGGTGTAAAGGTCTGGGAGAGAGGCATGCGGGCCTGTGAGTGGGACGCTCTTCTGTCTCCGATGCACTGTCTGCCCCGGGACCTGTAGCCACATAGAGCAGGCCCCATAAGAGCCTGTCCTGGGCATAGCCACACCATGGGCACATGCCTCTTTTCTAAAGACTCTCATGAGAGCCCACTGTTGGCAGAGCCGCGTTCAGAAGTCAAACTTGATAACTGATGCTGTAGTCCTCTGGATTCCCTCATCAGCAGCCGCTAATGGCTGGTGTGCTGACGATTCAGTTAAGGCTCTAATAGACCCGCTTGTCAACTGCATCCCTTCAAAGGGAAGAGCAGAGCTGGGAGAGATGACTGAAGCCAGCGGTGAAGGTCCTCAACAGCACCAGAGCCCGCCCCTCCACTGTCCTGGCCTGGGGTGCCCGGGTCTAGATGATGCTCTCCAGAAGCCCAGCCTGGTGGAAGGACATTGGATTGCAAAGGGAAAGACGTGGGCCTGGGACAGCTTCCAGCCAGGAGTCTGGAGACTTTGTTGCAATAAGAGGGTCCTTATTGGGAGAGGTCCTTGCCCTCTCCCAAGACAATAACTATGAATTGTCTTCATTCCACTGCACCCACAGCCCCAACTGAAGGGCATATTCAGAGAACCTGGACAGGATTCACAAAGGATGCTATTGTAGCACCTCCTCCAGCATCTGCCCTTGGGTCCTGGTCCGTTTCCATCTCTCTGCCACTTTTTTCCTCCCAAGACCTTTGTTTTCGGAGATTTGAAACTTGCAGAGTCATTTGGTGGAGGTGATGGTGTTGCCAACCCTAGGACCTGACACAATCTAAAAGGCCCAGAGGAAGGCTCTGCGTGGGGCCTGTGCCTGTGGTTTATGGGACCAGCTCTAAAAAGATCTGACTTTTTAGAGCCAAATTCCTCCCCAGCAGAACTTGGATATCCCTGGTAGCATGTGTCTCTAATGGGAGGGAGACTCATGTATATTTTCCAGTGGTGATTGGAAGAGAGGTAGTCTCAAAACTTCTTCTTTTTTTAAAAAAATATTTATTTATTTATCTATTTATTTATTTGGTTGTGTCGGGTCTTAGTTGTGGCAGGCCAGCTCCTTAGTTGTGGCTCACCAGCTTCTTAGTTGTGGCACGTGGGCTCCTTAGTTGTGGCAGGCAGGCTCCTTTTTTTTAGTTGCAGCTCACGGGCTCCTTAGTTGTGGCACGTGAACTCCTTAGTTGTGGCATGCAAACTCTTCGTGGCGGCATGCAGGATCTATTTCCCTGACCAGGGATCGAACCCGGGCCCCCTGCACTGGGAGTGAAGGGTCTTAACCACTGCGCCACCAGGGAAGTCCCTCGAAGCCTCTTAACCAGCCCTTTATTTAGTTGGTCAGTGGAAATGCAAGCAGGTGAAATTTTCTCTGGGTCAGCATCAGAATTGGGTCAGCATCAGACTTCAATATCATCACCTCTGATGGCTCTATTCTTCCCTTCATTTCCTCTATCCTTTATTCTTTTAATCCTCACTTCTGAAAAAATAAAGAACACAAATGTAGATGTTCCTTAAAGCATGAACTATCCTATCTCATACCCACCAGACTTTTCAGTTCCTGCAACCATCCCTCCCCTGCCGCCCCTGACACAAGCCTTGGAGCCTCCAGTATCACACCCAGACCTTGGGCTAGTCCTCCAAAGTCATGTTGCAAACTCATTGCCACAGAAAAACTAGAAACCCAGGAGCTTAAGCATACCACCTCCTGCTCTTGGCATCTTCTTTCCAGCCCCGCCTGTCTTTCTCACCTCAGTTTTCTTCTGCAACTGACGGCAGATAGTTTCTCTGGAATGCTCTGTCAGAATCGACCAGCATGGGACCTCCCTGGTGGTCCAGTGGGTAAGACTCCACGCTCCCAATGCAGGGGGACCGGGTTTGATCCCTGGTCAGGGAACTGGATCCCACATGCATGCCGCAACTAGGAAGTCCGCTTACCACAACTAAAGGATCAGGCATGCCGCAACGAAGATCCAGCACGTGGCAGCTAAGACCTGGAGCAGCCTAAATTAATAAATAAATTAAAAAAAAAAAAGAATCGGCCAGCATGATACTTGGAATATGCAATTTCCCATGCTTCTTGGGCCTGGATAAGGCGACCAGCAATCCTACCTGCTAGACTAGAGGGCAGGAAACAAACTGAAGACACTATGCAAGGCTTTTCATAGAGATCTCCTAGAGGCCAGAGCAAAGAACTGGCAAAGAAAACAGCTGACCCTGGTATTGACCTAGAGCAGCAGAAACAACATTGAACTAGGAGCTCTGGCTAGTCTTACAAACTTTGGTTAAATCCTGTCTCCCCTCTGGAATAATCTATAAATCTATAAAGGGAATAATAATCTATAAAGGGAATGTCATCATTCTATGACAAGCACCAGAGGAAGGGAGGCCCTATTCCCTTCTGATGTTCCCAAGATCCCAGGCTTGCCACCCGCCTTCCTGCATGTAGCCAGAAATACAGGTGCTGAGCTCACCCTGTCAGAGCTGCCCATGCTGGGAACACACTCTGCAGATCTTACTACATGCCCTGGCCCTACAGACCATGTTAAAGAAAAATCAACATAACTAGGCTGTTTTCTCTCCCCAGGAGAGGAAAGAGAATTTGGCAAAAAGTTGTTAGGAGGTCACAGAGGTAAATCGTGTTACAGGTGAGGCCCCGAAGGAAGGTAATGTGAGCTACAGTTAGCATGGGAAGCAGATTTCTAAGATGGCCCATGACCTTCATCCCTTGGTGTCACTCCCGAGATGATGCTACTGTGCACGTCAAAAGGGATTAGCGGATGTACTTAAGGCTACTCATCAGGTGACTCTGAGACAGGGAGGTTATCCAAATGGACGGAACTTAATCACATGAGCAGTTTAAAGCAGAAAGCTTCCTCTGGCTGGTGGCAGAAGGGGAAGTGAGAGAGAAGTGACATGTTAGAGGGATTTGATGTGAGGGAGGTTCTTTGTTGCTAAGACAGAGGGAGCCACAGGGAATGACCTGAAGAGAGTGGCCTCCAGAAGCTGAGAGTGACCAACGGCCAACAGCCAGCAGGAGGACAGAGACTTCAGTCGTGCAACCACAAGGAACTGAATTCCACCAACAACATGAATGAGCTTCAAAGTGGATAATTCCCCAAAGCCTCCAGACAACAGTCCAACCCAGACAACACCTTGACTTCAGCCTTGTGAGCAGAGAACTCAGCTGAGCTCACCTGGCCTGTAGAGCACTGAGATAATAAATGGGTACTGTTTAAGCCATGGAGTTAGTGGTAATTTGTGACACAGGAACAAAACTAATACAACACTTAACTCTGACTCTCTGCCATTCTGTCCTTACTGAATAAAGAGGCTGGGTATCTTGGATCGGGGTCAAGGGCTGATATCTCAAAAGAAGAAGCCCACCCAGTGCAATGGAAAGATTTCTAAATATGAACATGAGGAGCCTGGGTTTCTGTCCCTGCCCCGCCATTTACCATTTGTGTTACCCTGATGAAGACACGTAGTACTCCGCTGTTTCCTTACCTGTGAAATGAAGGGCTGGACCCAATCAGTGGTTCTCTGACCCGCTTTGAGGAAGCCTCCAGGGGCTATATGGGTAAGAGGTGAGCAGACCCCCGCTTCAAAGATACAAGCTCCGCTTTGACCTGTTCCACTCACAGGGCTTCCGAATGAGATTTCACGAGAAGGGTTTCTGTTGCCAAAATGAAATTTGAAAACCACTGAGCTTGGTGATTATAGAGGCCCCTTCCAGCTCTCACATTCTTCCAACATGAAGTTCAGGGGGACAGCAGCTGGAGCTGCAGGAAGAGTGGTGTGAATGTGGGCTTGAGTTAGTGGACATCCCAACTGAATCAGACACCAAACCGTCTCTTCCTCCCTCTTTTTCTCTGGAGGCCTGAACTTTGAGGAGCTACAGGTTTCAACCAGACAGACTCCAGTCCAAATCATGATTCCACATTCAAATCAAATCCACATGACTTTGGGTAAATAAACAAATCCCTTAAATTCTCAGAGTTGCAAATTCTTAACCTATAAAACAGTGACATCACCTACTTTCCACAGTTGTTGTATATATTAAGCAGTGCAATGGGCTGAATATTTGTGTCCCTCAACACTCATAGGTTGAAAGCCTAATCCTCCAGGTGATGGAATTAGGAGGTGGGGCCTTTGGGAGGTGCTTATGTCGTAAGGGCAGAATCCTCATGAACGGGATTAGTGTTCTTATAAAAGAGACCCCACAGAGCTCCCTAGCCCTTTCTGCTATATGAGGACACAGTGAAAAGATAACAGTCTAAGAACCAGACAGTGAATCTGCTGTCACCTTGACCATGAATTTCCCAGTCCCTAGAACTGTAAGAAATTTCTGTTATAAGCTACCCAGTCTATAGTATTTTGTTATAGCAGGCCAAGTGGACTAGGACAGTGTGGTCTAAATTGCTACACTGGATGAACCCCAAAATGCAATGGCCCAAGCATAATAGAAGTTTTTTCTTTTTCATGTTAGTAGCCTAGAGCGGGCAGTTGGGGAGCGCTGTGCTCCAAGCATTCTTTTGAGGGGTCCAGACAGAGGGTGGCTCTATCACCTTCAACTCATGGCTCCAATGACTACTGGGGGATTGCCGTCCCAGTGATCAAGGAGGGTGGTGGTAGGCACGAGCTCATGAACAAGGTCTATGGCCAGGTCTGAAAGGAGCTCACATCACTTCCATTCACAGTCTATAGATGAGAGCTTTGTCATATGGCCACACCTGGTTCCAGAAGGAGCCAGAAATTAGTCCTTGGCTGAATAGTGACCTCTCAGCTAAAATTCTATTACCCTGGGTTTGCTCAGAAATCCGCGATAGTTTCCATCATATTATACACAGAAAAGTGCTTAATACCTAGGAGGCTGGCGCTCAACATCTCCTAATAAGCCCAGCTTTTTTAATTAAGCGGGTTTCTATGTAGGGATGTGGAGGTGACCAGCATTATTCCATATCCTTATTTCAGAATTCTTCAAAGGGAACCCTCCTATGCTGTTGGTGGGAATGTATAGTTTCCACTATAGGAAACAGTATGGAGGTTCCTTAAAAAACTGAAAATAGAGCTACCATATGATCCAGAAATCCCACTCCTGGACATATACCCAAAAAAGATGAAAACTCTAATGCAAAAAGATACATGCACCCCAGTGTTCATTGCAGCACTATTTACAGTAGCTAAGACATGGAAGCAACCTACAAGCCCATTGACAGATGAATGGATAAAGAAGATGTGGTACATATATATACAGTGGAATATTACATAGCCATTAAAAAGATGAAATAATGACATTTGCAGCAACATGGATGGACCTAGAGATTATCATATTAAGTGAAGTAAGTCAGACAAAGACAAATATCATATGATATCACTTATATGTGGAATCTAAGATATGATACAAATGAACTTAGTTACAAAACAGAAACAGACTCACAGACATAGAAAACATGGTTACCAAAGAGGAGGGGGAGGGTGAAGGGATAAATTAGGACTATGGGATTAACAGATGCACACTACTATGCATAAAATAAATAAGCAACAAGGAGTTACTGTATAGCACAGGGAACTCTATTCAATATTTTATAATAACCGATGACGGAAAAGAACCTGAAAAGAAAATACTGAATCATTTTGCTGAAACTAACACAATATTGTAAATCAACTCTACTTCAATTAGCAAACTAAAAAGATTTTTTAAATAAAGAAGAAAAAAAGAATTTTTCAAAGCTGCTTTCAATCTACTTTCCCTAGGTGACGCTCTTTGGCTGCCCCCCTCCCTCCTAGACTGGATACATTCATCCGCGGAAGCCCTTCTAAGGCCTCAATCTCCCCCAGGTCGCAGACTGTTGCCCTCACTGGCCTACCTGGAATCTGGTCATTTGTCAGGCCTGCTCTTCATCACCAAAGGACTTCAGCAGGAGTGTGCCAAGCAGGCTGTCAGCCACAGGCAAGGTTTCTGAAAAAGATGTGGAGCATCAGAAAATGCAGGTCCCTTGAACAACTCTGTTAATATTTGGAAATTAGTTCCCTTTCTCCTTATCGTGCTACTGGGTATTAGAATACAAGAGTGGGGACGAGAGCAATGCAAATTAAAATGATGTTCTCCTCATAAACTACACGGCCATGGGAGGGCAGGCCCTATTACCTATAAGCTTGGGATTTCTGGAGGCCTCGCTTTCATTGGACCAGAGTCACCTTAGGGATAGTTAAAGGAAATTTTCTGGGATTTTTTTTTTCCTTTGTATCAAGCAACTACTGATAAGGTACATTTAAATTAACATTCTTTGAATCCCAAGCCCCGAAAACAGCTGCTAAGAGCTGAGCTCCACAACTCTGGCTTCAGATTTCACTCCCACAAACATGGAGCTCTGGTTGCGCCCAGTTCAGGGTGACAAAGGGCTGTCCGTTTCCTCAGCGGGGCAATTTAGCTTTAGAACTGGGTGTGAACACGTCACTGTGTCCGCACTCAGGCCACCAGATGAACAGCCATCCGTGGCCCCAGTCTCCCCCTACCTTCCTATCAGGAAACTTGCTGTCAGGAAAGACGTATATACTTTAAAGAGTCAATGACTGGTTAGACCTATATGATCGCTCTCAAGGTTCCTGATATTTTAACAAAAGATCTTGGAAGCGGAAGGGACGAGCAAGCAATGGCAAAATTTTAGGCACTGATGCGGCATTTGGGGAAAGACATGGTCTTCGTTTCTCCCAACACACACAACCCCCCCTAAATCACACGGGTGAGGCAATGACCTGCTTCACCTCATCACAGGACCAGGTCCACGGGGTGGAAGAGACAGGGTGGAACAACCCGTCTTACTACAGGATCATCTTACTACAGGAGGGTGGCGTTGAGGGAACTAAGTGACAAAAACAAAGAAACCAGTGAAAACACACAGCGGGGAGTGGAAGGGCGAAGTTTGAAAGAACTTTCTGCTCCTACTGGGAGGAGAGTGGAAAACCACCCAACTCATTGCCATCCCCCCCTTTGTTTTCCAGATGCAGAAACTGAGATGTTAAAAAAAACCCCAGTGGTGCCTCAGGCAGTCCGAAGGAAAACGAGGTCAGAACCCACGCCCTTCCCCTGGGCTCTTACTCTCATATGAGAAGAGCCACCGCCAAACGTCTGAGTTCCACTGACCTTTGTAGCAACTGAAGTAAGAAAACAACGTGAAAAACCATCGCCTTGTTGGTGCCATTTCCATACGGATTGTCCGTATCTCTCCGCACAATCAAAGGGCAGCATTTTCTCCAGGCCTTCACCTCTTGCCTGATGCAAACAAAATGCGCCGGTATCACCCTTTTCTCCTTTTTCCTCTAGTTGTTTGATGTTCCCTTGGATGCTCGCGCCACGTCCAGGCCTCAGGAAAGTACAACCTCCTGCTCATTTGCAGCAATAGAGCTGGGCATCAGGAACCATCCCCCGGGACAGTCTGTGTGCTCTTAGTCAGACACGTTCTGCTTGACTCTGCCAGCTCCTCTCAAGACCCACCAAGACCAGAAGGAAGAATTGCTGGGAGGGGACAGGGCTGGGGACCGCAGAGAAGGCTGCAAATGAGGAAGGGGGTGGGCAGAAACTAAAGGGAAATGTCAGTGCCCGCAGGTGCCCTGTGACCGGTGTTAGTTACATGGCTCACGTTGCAGCTCTGTCATTTATGTAGATCAAAAAGGATTCCCAGGGCTTCCCTGGTGGCGCAGTGGTTGAGAGTCCGCCTGCCGATGCAGGGGACGCGGGTTTGTGCCCCGGTCCGGGAAGATCCCACATGCCGCGGAGCGGCTGGGCCCGTGAGCCATGGCCGCTGAGCCTGCAAGTCCAGAGCCTGTGCTCCGCAACGGGAGAGGCCACAGCAGTGAGAGGCCCGCGTACCACAAAAAAAAAAAAAGGATTCCCAAAGAGCTTCTCCATAATTTAGCATTAGCCAGCTTTAAAACACAAACTTTCTCTACCTTTTCTCCATCGAGCTTTCCTTCTCCCAGCGGGAAATTTGAGGGAGGATTCTCATCCCTATCCTGTAGCCGCAGAGCTCTGCCGGGAAGGGCGGGTGGCTGCCAGAGTCCTCAATGGCACCGTCCACCTCCTGCCCCCTGGCACCCTGCTTATGCAAATACTGCACTCACATGGCCTATGCGTTCTGACTGCTCCAAGGTGATGACAAATTAGGGGGCGTGCGAACTCCTCTGGCTCACTTACAATCTGCGTAGACACCGAAGGCTGCCAGCCTTATGGGAGTGGGAGGCAAGGCTGAAAGGTTCCCACTTTGGGCCATCACATTGGATGACATTGGGTATCACAACCTCCGCTCTATGAATGTCCTAAGAGCTTTGGAAAGGCAACAGCCCCGGACCTGGCCGCACTTTTCTTTGCAGCGGTGGGGATGCTGGGAAGAGAGGAGAGAGGGTTTTAAAAAGGATAATTGTTAAAGTTGGGCGATGGGTATGTGGGTTCATCATTCTCTCTACTTTTGTATATGTATTTGAAAATTCCCATATTAAAAAGTTTAAAAAAAAGAAAAAGCCATGGTTGGTGTGGATAGGGAGGGTGGGAGGGAGACGCAAGAGGGAGGAGATATGGGGATATGTGTATATGTATAGCTGATTCACTTTGTTATACAGCAGAAACTAACACACCATTATAAAGCAATTGTACTCCAATAAAGATGTTAAAAATAAATAAATTTTTAAAAAGCCATGGACGGCCCATCGGAAGTGCAGTTGGATGCCGAGAGGTGCCAAACGCTGATAGTCGTGCCCAATTTGCTTTCTTGCTGAGGAAGGCAATTTAAGCCCAAAGAACAAATAGATACACAGGAGAGTCCTTAAAGTTCTCACTGTAATTACGGAGCCTTGGGAGATGAGGAACTGGAAATTAGATGTGGGCTTAAACACTGACCATTTTCCCAAAAGGATAATTGTTTTAGTTTGTTTCCAACCCCCTTAGAATAAGGAAACAAAAGTCATATTAATACAGTATCCGAAACTCAGAGAATGAGTATATTTTGACTTAATATAGACTCAAAATAAGAGAAAATCTTCTAACGGTCATCAAACCTAGCCAGAAAAATAACTTTATTTCTGCTCTTAAACACCAAGTTTTAAAATAAGATAAATTGATTGGCCAATGATAATAATTAGACTCTGACCTGACCTTAAGAAGAAAGAAATCTTAGAAAGAAAATAGTCCCCCATTCTGACAAGAACCTCTGCTCTGTTTGGTGGGGGGGGGAGGACAGAGGGGAAGAAGGCAGGGGGAGTGGAGACCCCCTAAGATTGCCACCCACCTGCCAGGGACTTAGGATGCTGGGAAATACAGCTCCGTTTTATTGCTGCTTTGAGGCTCAAATCACTTCTGATCTTCTTTCCCCTACAAAATAAAAAATGGGGACTACATCCTCCTTAGATCACCTGAAGTGTAAATACGATCTCATACTGGAACCAGAGGCAGGAGATGAGGAGTGAAGTGGGTGATTATTTCTCTTTCTTTCTCTATTTTCCAACACCCAAGTCATTAGGCTGCTTTTCCTATTTTGCTCTAGAGTTTAAAACATGCAATGCAATTGAAACATTGGTGGGCTAGGGAGGATTTAGGTAAACTGGTCCTTAATAGCTCAGGCTAATCCTGAAGCCACTTGGAACAACATGAACACACACATCAACTTCTCCCTCCCCTTCTGCCGAGGGACTTGGGGAGCTCCTAGGGCCACCCAGTGAGGGTGGCAGGGAGGAGTGGACGATAAGTTTCAGGTCTTGGGTCAGGGTCTCTGAAGACAATTCTATAGGCATGAAAAATTTGTAAATTCTTAAAATTACAATTTAATTTTAATTAATTAATTTACAATTTAATTTTTAAAATTACATTCGTTAAACATCTGCAGAATCCAAAACCGTAACTTGGGTCTAGAAGAAATGAAGCTTTTGCTCCAGATTTAAATATGGTTTAGTTTCAGTTGCAGGTTTCTGTTCAACACCAAGATTCTTGAGGACCTTCGCGGTGGTTCCAACGTCAAGGACATACACCATCCGCCTCCTGCTTCTTTTTCTCTACTGTGCCCTGCCTTAGAATGCACTGTCCTGCAGAATTCACTCTCAGGTCTGGCTTCCGGGACAATAAACCTACTTTCTGAGAGAGCACGGATATCATCAAAGCATGAACTGTACTCAAGTTTCCAATTACAGAGTAGGCACTCTGTCCAGCATGAGATGAGTCCTTGATTGCCTCGCTCTAGAGCCTTCTTCCAGCTTCTAGACCCATCTACTCAAAATCCAGCTTTGCACTTTTCTGTTTAGTAAGATACCTTTGTTCTTTCCTGTCTCAATGACTGCCTCATAGTCTGTGTGACCTAAGCCCCAAGCTGGGGATCTGGAGTCCTGAGTTTTACTCTCAGCTCTTCCACGAATGCACCATGACCTTGAAAAAGTCACATGACCTCGAACAAGTCACATGACCTCTCTGGGAATGAGTTTTCTCACCCGTAAAATAAAGAAGCTGAGCTATCCTCCCCAGCTTTCATTTTGTTAGAAAATCAGTTGCTTCCTCCTCTGGGCTCCCACAGCATGTTGTTCATCCTCTGTAGACCTCTTATTAGAGTTTATCTCTTTACAAACTATTTCCCCACTGAACTATGAGCCTCTCCAGAAGAAAGGCTGTATTGTAGTTATCTTTGTTTCCTCTGTTCCTGGGGAGGAGGGGGGAAAGGGGATGGAGTAGTACCAGCATTTGTTGAGCTCTTAGTTGTGGCATTCGGGATCTAGTTCCCTGACCAGGGATCGAACCTGGGCCCCCTGCATTGGGAGCACTGAGTCTTAACCACTGGACCACCAGGCAAGTCCCTGTTGAGCTTTTATTAAAGGGAACACTATGTGACACATCATACATAAAGTATTTCTTTTAAAACTCTCAATATAAACATTGTAATCCCAAACCTGCCGATGAAGCAACCCAGAGGTTAATTTACCCAGGTCACAGAGCTGGACCAAAAATGAAATCCAGGTTTCCCTTTTTTGTCTACTCTCCCAGGACTTAGCATGGAGCAGTAGGGCTCTGCTAAGACTCTCCCAATATCTAGAAGATGCTCAGTAAATACTTATTAACTGGATGCTAAGTAAATTATTTTGTATGGCTTTTGGTCAGGCTGGGATGTTCTTTGATTCTTTACCGTCACTGAGGAGGGAGGAGACAGAGTTGAAGTGTGGGATAGGAGATGAGAGCACAGGGTGAAATTTTATTACAAGGACGTAAGGATTCTTTAATTAAGAAGGGGGGCAGGGCAGAGCTCTTACTGGGTATGAAGAAATAATGATGAAATATTCTCAAGGTAACTCAAGGTCTGGGTACTTCACCCTGAAGAATAAGCCAAAGCCCTAATTTGCATCATCACTCAACCTACAAATTCAGAGAGGACATGATTGTTTATACAGCCCTGAAAGGTCACATTACTCTTTCTTGCTCTGGTGCCCCTCCCAATTACATACAGGCGAGCAGACAGAGAAATCTATATCAAAGCCTCAAAGTATAAGGGACTTCCAGCTCCAGAAGCCTGCCCGGTGCTTGCCCCGAGACCACGGCAAACACTGTGGGCTCCCATCATGTTGCCCAAAAGGCAGAGATATTGGAATTGAAATGGATTACTGTCTTCAGGGCACTCCAGACTAGTACCATCACCTCAGAAAGGCTCTTTGGTTCTAGTTAATTTATTTTAAGCACAAATAAATTCTAGGAGCCAGCTGAGTTAATGTTTGCCTCCAGGGGGAAAGGAAAAAGAAAAGAGATCAGCTGTTATTAAGGGCACCTTAGGATGGTGCCCGGAGCTCTTAACCCATTCAGGATACACATCAACCTCTCACAGGGACATCTGATATGGTTTTAGCAAGGAAGCTGCAAAGCAGTGAGGAAAAGGAGGTTCACTTCTGTCTAGTGGCGAGTTAATGCCTGTCTGCAGGCAAAGTACCAAGCAAATAGCACATTGCATTTAGTTCTTTTTAAATAGAGTAGTGCTTTAATAGCTGGTTGGGGGACAGGGCTGTTTGATATCCATTTATGAAACGAACAGCAGGTCCTAACGTTACAGAGGTGGTCTGTGCTATAAGGGGTCCTGTAAATCTGAACGCCATCCAGTGGCCCTAAATTTGTTTTTTTCTGCTCAACCATGTAGGGGATTTTGTGCAACCATTCACTCAACAAACGCTTACTGAGCACCTGCCATGAGAGGTAGAACATCCAAGTCGTTAAGAACGTGGATTCTGGACCCATACTGCCTGGGTCTGAATCTGGGCTTAGCGACTTGTTCAATCTGTGACTCTGGGCAAACGGCTTATATTCCCTGTGCCTCGGTTACTTTATCTGTAAAGTGGGGATAATAATAGCACCAATTTTGGAGGGTTGCTGTGAGGATATATTAGCTAATGTATAAAGCACTTGGAGCACCTCTATCACGTGGTGAGTGCTGTGTAAGTGCCGGTTATTATTGCATGCCAAGTGCAGTAGTCAAACCTATTGACGCGAACAGGACTCTGTGGTCCTTGCCCCCCACACACACATGTCCTCTGTCTGCCTTTTGTCTGTGGACGAAGAATACGTTTAATCAGAGAAGTGAGCAAACGCAGAAACAAAGGAAAACTGTCCAACAAGACTAAATAATAATAGTTCAGTCATTAAGCGTACTCAAGGACTTTCAGTTCCTTCTCACGGACTATAGATAATACTCTGAGCCATATCCTGGGAGCTGTCCTGTGGATACTGAAACCCTCACCAGGTGGAAGAAGTTAACTACATGATGACCAGACTATAGCCATGACATAAGCTGCCACAATTCCGAGAATTTGCCTCAAAGAAATGGAAACAAACCAACTCTGGAACTGAAGACTAACTGTACCTGAAATAATAAGAGGATGCTGGACAGACCACCGATGACCAATTTCAAGATGACTGTGAGAGATAACTGTTTCTGCACGTAGCCCCCTCCCTCCGTCTACAAAAGATCTTGCCCACTGGTTGTCAGTGGTAGGAAGCTGGCCTTTGAACAGGAGTCCGCCCTACCTCCCACCGCCCCCGGCCAGTTGCTGGCATCCAAAATAAAGCAAACTTTCCTTTCCACCAAACTTGCCTCTTCATTGGCTTTCGAGCAGCAAGCAGCCGGACTCCCACTTTTGGTTAGACTATCACCCAGGCTATTAAGATCCATCGGATGAAGACACCTTTCTTGTATGGGTGGAAAGGACAAGGGACACCTACATCAGCGATTTAAGGAAACTCTACAGGTTAAGACAGTATTTTTCCAAAAGTTTTGTACATGTGCCCAAGTTGGTAAATTAGAAGGTTGTATGCAGTATAGGGAATTTTTTCTTAAAATTTTAATATATGTATAAAATCATATATATGTGATGATATGACAAATATATGTCACACATTAAATTTTTTAATGGATATTACTATTTAATAAATTTAGTTTTAAAAAATTACGTTGATTTAAACAGAGAACTTCTAGTTTTTCATAGGATAATGGCAGTTGTTTTAAATTTCTCACATACCCCCCCCCAAAAAAAACAAATGGACGACGAGTGGAACAAATATAGTCAAACCTCTGGCCCTAGTGCATCACTAGGAGACAGAGTAGAGTTCACTTTCCCTCCCACCTAAGAATCACCACCACCACCTCTGACAATGAGCATGGGGAGGTGACTTGCTTCAGCCAGTCACATGTTGGGGACATGATGCAGGCAGAAACCCGATATGTGCTTGGGTGGTTGGGTCTGGTCTCTTGCCATGAAAAGTATATGCCTTATTTAGCAGCTGGTCCAAAAAGGTTGAGGGACACTTGAAGACGATGTGGATGCAACCTGCAGGTTATAACCAAACCCAGCCTAACCCAGAGTATATCAGCTGTCTCCCAGTTAACATGCAAAAACAAGTGAAAGTGAATATTTTTTTATTTATTTATTTTAAAATTTTATTTAATTTATTTTTTTATACAGCAGGTTCTTATTAGTCATCAATTTTATACACATCAGTGTATACATGTTAATCCCAAACGCCCAATTCATCACACCACCACCCCCAAACCCCCACCGCTTTCCCCCTTCAGTGTCCATAAGTTTGTTCTCTACATCTGTGTCTCAATTTCTGCCCTGCAAACCGATTCATCTGTACCATTTTTCTGGTTCCACATATATGTGTTAATATACGATATTTGTTTTTCTCTTTCTGACTTATTTCACTCTGTATGACAGTCTCTAGATCCATCCACGTCTCAACAAATGACCCAGTTTCGTTCCTTTTTATGGCTGAGTAATATTCCACATATATGTACCACATCTTCTTTATCTATTCGTCTGTTGATGGGCATTTAGGCTGTTTCCTGACCTGGCTATTGTAAATAGTGCTGCAGTGAACATTGGGGTGCATGTGTCTTTTTGAATTATGGTTTTCTCTGGGTATATGCCCAGTAGTGGGATTGCTGGATCATATGGTAATTCTATTTTTAGTTTTTTAAGGAACCTCCATACTGTTCTCCAAAGTGGCTGTATCAATTCACATTCCCACCAACAGTGCAAGAGGGTTCCCTTTTCTCGACACCCTCTCCAGCATTTATTGTTTGTAGATTTTCTGATGATGCCCATTCTAACTGGTGTGAGGTGATACCTCATTGTAGTTTTGATTTGCATTTCTCTAATAATCAGTGATGTTGAGCAGCTTTTCATGTGCTTCTTGGCCATCTGTAGGTCTTCTTTGGAGAAATGTCTATTTAGGTCTTCTGCCCATTTTTGGATTGGGTTGTTTGTTTTTTTAATATTGAGCTGCATGAGCCATTTATATATTTTGGATATTAATCCTTTGTTGATTCATTTGCAAATATTTTCTCCCATTCTGAGGGTTGTCTTTTTGTCTTGTTTATGGTTTCCTTTGCTGTGCAAAAGCTTTAAAGTTTCATTAGGTCCCATTTGTTTATTTTTGGTTTTATTTCCATTACTCTAGGAGGTGGATCAAAAAGATCTTGCTGTGATTTACTTCAAAGAGTGTTCTTCCTATGTTTTCCTCTAAGAGTTTTATAGTGTTTGGTCTTACATTTAGGTCTCTAATCCATTCTGAGTTTATTTTTGGGTATGGTGTTAGGGAGTGTTCTAATTTCATTCTTTTACATGTAGCTGTCCAGTTTTCCCAGCACCACTTATTGAAGAGACTATCTTATTTCCATTGTATATCCTTGGCTCCTTTGTCATAGATCAGTTGACCATATGTGTGTGGGTTTATCTCTGGGCTTTCTATCCTGTTCCATTGATCTATATTTCTGGTTTTGTGCAGGTACCATATTGTCTTGATTACTGTAGCTTTGTAGTATAGTCTGAAGTCAGGGAGTCTGATTCCTCCAGCTCCGTTTTTTTCCCTCAAGACTGCTTTGGCTATTCGGGGTCTTTTGTGTCTCCATACAAATTTTAAGATTTTTTGTTCTCATTCTGTAAAAAATGCCATTGGTAATTTGATAGGGATTGCATTAAATCTGTAGATTGCTTTGGGTAGTATCGTCATTTTCACAACATTGATTCTTCCAATCCAAGAACATGGTATATCTCTCCATCTGTTCATATCATCTTTAATTTCTTTCATCAGTGACTTATAGTTTTCTGCATACAGGTCTTTTGTCTCCCTAGGTAGGTTTATTCCTAGGTATTTTATTCTTATTGTTGCAATGGTAAATGGGAGTGCTTCCTTAATTTCTCTTTCAGATTTTTCATCATTAGTGTGTAGGAATGCAAGAGATTTCTGTGCATTAATTGTGTATCCTGCAACTTTACCAAATTCATTGATTAGCTCGAGTAGTTTTCTGGTGGCATCTTTAGGATTCTCTATGTATAGTATCATGTCATCTGCAAACACTGACAGTTTTACTTCTTCTTTTCCAATTTGTATTCTTTTTGTTTCTTTTTCTTCTCTGATTGCTGTAGCTAGGACTTCCAAAACTATGTTGAATAATAGTGGTGACAGTGGACATCCTTGTCTTGTTCCTGATCTTAGAGGAAATGCTTTCAGTTTTTCACCATTGAGAATGATGTTTTCTGTGGGTTTGTCACATATGACCTTTATTATGTGGAGGTAGTTTCCCTCTATGCCCGCTTTCTGGAGAGTTTTTATCATAAATGGGTGTTGAATTTTGTCAAAAGGTTTTTCTGCATCTACTGAGATGATCATATGGTTTTTATTCTTTAATTTGTTAATATGGTGTATCACATTGATTGATTTGCATATATTGAAGAATCCTTGCATCCCTGGGATAAATCCCACTTGATCATGGTGTATGATCCTTTTAATGTGTTGTTGGATTCTGTTTGCTAGTATTTTGTTGAGGATTTTTGCATCTATATTCATCAGTGATATTGGTCTGTAATTTTCTTTTTTTGTAGTATCTTTGTCTGGTTTTGGTATCAGGGTGATGGTGGCCTCATAGAATGAGTTTGGGAGTGTTCCTTCCTCTGCAATTTTTTGGAGGCGTTTGAGAAAGATGGGTGTTAGCTCTTCTCTAAATGTTTGATAGAATTCACCTGTGAAGCCATCTGGTCCTGGACTTTTGTTTGTTGGAAGATTTTAAATCACAGTTTCAATTTCATTACTTGTGATTGGTCTTTTCATATTTTCTATTTCTTCCTGGTTCGGTCTTGGAAGGTTACACCTTTGTAAGAATTGGTCCATTTCTTCCAGGTTGTCCATTTTATTGGCATAGTGTTGCTTGTAGTAGTCTCTTAGGGAATATTGTTTTATACTCCTGAGTTTCAGGGTTATTTGTTTGGCAGCAATAGTTGACAGACATAGAAATTAGTACCAAACAGTACGGTACTAGCACAAAAACAGAAATATAGATCAATGGAACGGGATAGAAAGCCCAGAAATAAACCCACGTACCTATGGTCAATTAATCAATGACAAAGGAGGCAAGACTATACAATGGAGAAAAGACAGTCTCTTCAATAAATGGTGCTGGGAAAACTAGACAGCTACATGTAAAAAAATGAAACTAGAACGTTCTTTAACACCATACACAAAAATAAACTCAAAATGGATTAAAGACCTAAATGTAAGATTGGATACTATAAAAATCTTAGAGGAAGACATAGGCAGAGCACTTTTTGACATAAATTACAGCAATACCTTTTTCGACCCATCTCCCAGAGTAATAGAAAGAAAAACAAAAATAAACAAATGGGACCTAATTAAACTCAAAAACTTTTCCACAGCAAAGGAAACCACAGACAAAAGGAAAAGACAACCCACAGAATGGGAGAAAGTATTTGCAAACTATGCGACCAACAAAGGATTAGTCTCTAAAATTTACAAACAGTACATGTAGCTCAATATCCAAAAAACAAACAACCCAATCAAAAAATGGGCAGAAGACCTATATAGACATTTTTCTAAAGAAGACATACAGATGGCCAAGAGGCACATGAAAAGATGCTCAACATCACTAATTATTAGAAAAATGCAAGTAAAAACTACAATGAGATATCACCTCACACCAGTCAGAATGGCCACCATCAAAAAATCTACAAACAGTAAAGGCTGCAGAGGGTGTGGAGAAAAGGGAACCCTCTTACACTGTTGGTGGGAATGTAAATGGATACAGCCACTATGGAGAACAGTATGGAGGTTCCTTAAAAAACTAAAACTAGAACTACCATATGACCCAGCAATTCCACTCCTGGGCATATATCTGGAGAAAAACATGGTTAGAAAGGATACATACACCCCAATGTTCATTGCAGCACTGTTTACAATAGCGAAGACATGGAAGCAACCTAAATGTCCATCAACAGATGAATGGATAAAGAAGATGTGGTATATATATACATATATACAATGGAATATTACTCAGCCATAAAAACAATGAAATACTGCCATTTGCAGCAACATACATGGACCTAGAGATGATCATACTAAGTGAAGTAAGTCAGACAGAGACAAATATCCTATGATATCACTCAGATGCAGAGTCTAATTTTTAAAAATAAAGATTTTTTAAATTTTTCAAAGTTTTTATATTGGAATATAGTTGCTTTACAATGTTGTGTTAGTTTCTGCTGTACAACAAGTGAATCAGCTGTATGTATACTTATATCCCAGCAGGATTTCAGAATTTCTATGGAGCCCTCTTGGACCTCCCTTCCGCACCCCCATCCCACCCCTCTAGGTCATCACAGAGCACCGAGCTGAGCTCCCCATGCTGTACAGCAGGTTCCCACTAGCCATCTATTTTACACATGGTAGTGTATATATGTCAATCCTAATCTCCCAGTTCGTCCCACCCTCCCTTTCCCCCACCCCTGTGTCCACATGTCCGTTCTCTATGTCTGCATCTCTATTCCTCCCTGCAAATAGGTTCATCTGTACCATTTTTCTAGATTCCACATATATGTGTTAATATACGATACAAACAAACTTATTTATGAAACAGAAACAGACTCACAAAATGTACTTCGAGAACTTATGGTTACGGGGAGGGGGGGAAGGGGGGGAAGGGACAGATTGGGAGTTTGGGATTGACATGTACACACTGCTAGTTTTAAAATAGATAACCAATAAGGACCTACTGTAAATATATATATATATATATTTATATATATTTTTTAAAAAAGAAATTAGTACCAGAAGTGAGATGCTGCTGTAACAAACTTGAAACATTTGGTATTCATTTTTAGACTAGGAAGTAGGCGATGAAATGATGAAAAATAATGTCTATGTTGTGCAGTGGCAAATTATTTGGTAAATATTACCTGCAGTATCTTAGAAGGAGGAAAATGTACCTAATAAATATTTAGTGTCCAATGAAGTTTTGAGGTAGAACATTCAAAGTGTGAGCTGGTTGCTACTAGTTGCATTTGATATACATGAAGTGATTAGATCAGAAAAAGACCACCCAGTTTGCAAGCAATATTTAGAAGAAAATTACAGGGTTGTAAAATAAAAGTGCTTATTACTAAATCAAATTGTTACCATTATGACACAGCCTCAGAGAAAATGCCAAATCCAGGTTCTTCCAGTCACACATGACCTCAGGATAAGCATCAGATCAAGGGTGTGGCTATAAGATGTGCTTATATCTCTGAAGAGATGAAGGTAAAGTCTATTAGATCCTTTCAACTAAACTAAAGGGCAAGTAGAAAGCTGGAGAGCATGACCCCATGGAAGAGTGGAGTGTCCGAATTTGTTGCAATTTAAGTCTAGAAAGAGAAAGGCATGTATCAAAAAATACGTGTGCGTGTGTGTGTGTGTGTGTGTGTGTGTGTGTGAGTGTGTGGTTTTTGGCATTTGTGTTGATAGGAATCAAATGATAAAACAAGAAAGAACCCCCAAAAGGTAGAGCCAAGAATAGCGAGGAACAAGGGACTTAGGACTGTTCCTACGGGGGATCTCCAGGACCTAATGGAGGAAAATTGCTACTCCCAATATAGAAGAACCTGACAACACTTTCCCAGCAGGATTTCAGAATTTCTGTGGATCAGTGACTATGTGCTATATGATTGCTATTCTTTTCCTTTTAAAATTAGAAAGTTTAGAGTGCAGTTAATTGATGAGGGTGCAGTTTACCTGCTTCCGGTCCACAATTGTATACTCTCTATACATGGAGTGGTGGTAGATAACAATTTGTCTTCTTAGTTCACAAATCTCTGGATCAAGAGAAGAAGCCAAATACAGATTTGGTGTAGATTATGAGATCCTGGACTTCAAGCCGTATACCATGATTTGATAAGAATTTGGGGGCTCTTGGGATGGGAGTGAGTTTATTTTGAATATGGGAGGGACATAGATATTTATTTATGAACAAGAGGGAAGCCTACAGTACATAAGATTATTGTTTGGAAAATATTCACTTCCTGTCTCTTCCAACTTCCACAGAGAAAACAAATTTTTCTGCCCCATTGATTTTGGATTAATTCATATGCCTTTCTTTGGTCAATGGGATGTGTTGAAAGCAGAGATTTGAAATGTGTTCTCATAGAGGGGCTTGGTTTCTTACACTCCTGTCTTTTGTCCTGAAATAACATGTCTTCCAGGGCCTCTAGGAGAATGAAAGGCACATTCAATAGATGTGGACCCAACCCACAGTTTGTAATTAAGACCAGTCAAGCTCAGTCTAGATCAGCCAAATTCCAGCAAACCCAAAGATGATTAAGCAAGAAATAAATGCTTGTTGTTACAGGCTACATAGGTGATTTCTTACATGATAATAGCTTACTGATACAAAAAGAAAGCTACAAGCTTCATTTTACAAGTAAGTGGGAAAATAAACATCTAAACCAGAAGAACCACACCTGTAGCTCATGCTAGAGCAGAGATTCCAGGGACGACTGTGAAGAAAAGGAGAGTGCAATGTCCTAGAGATGGCAGAAGAAATATAAATATACCTTCAGCAAGTGACAATTTCATCCTGAGCTGAGAAATACTGAGAAAATGTCTGGGTTAGTAAATAAGACTACTGGTAACTGGGAATTGAAAATAAGGGGGTTGAAAGGGTACTGTTTCAAAGCTGGCAGTATTGGAAAGGCACAGCTTCTGGGAGAGAAGACAAGTTGAAAAGGAACTTCTCTGTACCAGGTATCAGTTTACTGTCTCCCTGTTCCAAACCCACCCTTCCTTGACTTACTTTGTGATAATGAAGCTAGACCCTGTAAACATGTCTAGGACATGTTTGCAAAGGACAAACATGTGAAGCTTTATCAACAGGAGATGCTGGAGTAACACCAAGGTGATAGCCACATGAAGAGGCGCTTCTTCCAGATTCTAGTCTACCATTCTTTATTCAGCATTGCAGCCTAGTGGCCATAATGGACCCATTCTAGCTGTGCCCTCAGGCCACTCTGTCCCTATCTGGTAAACACTTCTGACCCACTCTAGTGGGCTACTTCCTTGGCGCCTCCAATTACATCTTCAAGCCATCCTCTCCCCACTTAGCAGCTGGTTCTTGTTGGTTCCAGTGAACCACTTCCACAGCAGCTGCAGCTACACCCTTAGGCAACTGCATTGCCACTTAATCCATGCCTTCCAGCAAGTCTTGTCTTTACAGGCAGGCTGTACCTTCCTCCTTAAATAAGTCTGAATCTCATGCTTAAGGGATAGAAGGATGTTCTTCTAAATCCTTAGTTGCATTATTTCTATTTTTCCTCAGCCTAAAAGCAGTAGCTGATTTCTTTAACTTGTTCCTTCTGGAATGCTGAGAGTCCTCTTTTATCCCTTAGTAGTCAACTACCTACTACTAGATAACAATTCTTTATATTAAGTTTTCATTTTCCAATTACTGGTGTATTTTTATCTTCTGACAGGACCCTGACTGATCTAGTGTCCCTTGGAGTGGCCTAGTGGTGAAGGGAAAGTAGGAAGCAAGCAGTTGAAATAAGAGTTCTACAGAAATCATAGAAGACTCCATCAGAAAATCAAGAGCCTCCCTCTCCCCAAATAGACACCAGTTTTTAAAGAAAGTGTCCTTCACTGTATAAAAGAAAAGCGAGGAGACTTCGCAAGTCAACCAACTCCTCTCACTTCTCCATATAAACCTGCTATTGCTGGACTAGAAAAATTACAAGACATTTTAAAATAAATGGAAAATATCAGGAAACATCATGCAAAGCTGTTACAAAAAGAAAATAGAAATTGAGAATCAAAACTTCTCAAATGATAAAGAAAATTCTCCCCCAAATCAACCATGAAGCAGAGGAAAACTGTAACACAGTGCCTCAACGTGAATTAAATATCATTTAAATAGCATTTGTAGAAGAAAGACCTCTTTCAACCAGAAATTCAAAAACTCATTACAGACTTAGGAAAAGAAAAGACATAAAATGAGAGTTGGCTGAACTTGAACTCAGTGAAAAAAATTGAAGAAAAAGACAAATTCTTCTCAGAAATGAAGACTAAATTTTTATGAGCTCAGGTGAAAATAGATCTGATTGAAAGTATATTAAGTGAAATTGAGAAGAGAAATGAAAACAGCTGAGAGAAGGATAAGAAAATAAAGAAGTAGATGAAATAATTCCATAGAGGAAAAGCAAGCAGAACAAAATAAAAATGTCTAAACTATAATGCAAGAAACCTTTCAAAAAATAAAAAAAAGAACTGAATCTACATATTGAAAGAGTCCATAGTATACCTCAAAACACTGGAACCCAGATAATTAACACTAGGACATAGCATAGTAAAATTATTAAGACAATGAAGTTAATTAAAACTTTTTTTTCTGGGACTCCAGACATAAAGACTAAATCATTTACAATTCATGGGTACCAATTTAGCCTCCACCTTCTCAAAAAAATACACAAAGCAACTCAATAATGAAGCAACATTGCCAATAACTCAAGAAACATAAAACTGGTGCATTTTTTACATGTAGATTTCACCTCAATACACCCATTTTCTTTTTTTAATGGAACTAAAAAAATGTTAGCAGAAGATTCTGGGGAAATCAGAAGACAGCAACCGCATAGTTTTTCTGGTTTTTTTTTTTTTTTTTTTAGTCTCCCTGAATCCTCACACTAAAACAAAGAACACAACTAGAGAGCAAAACCAAAAGTTCACAGGCAACATGAGGAGAATGTCAAAATAGCTAACAAGTATTGATTGGAAAGCTTGGCAGACCAATTTGACAAAAGAAGCTGAGACAGAGTTATTTTTCCCTCTCAGTTGTGGCTGAGTACAAGTGAACTGCAGTAAGGTTTGAAGACAATGGAGAAGTCTAGCATCTATAAACCCTCAAAATTGACCAGTTAAGGACCCCTTCCAAGAGAAAGACTCAGACTGAGGAGAAACCGTTGGGATGAGATTACAATTGAGCAGGATAAGGAAAATAGAGATGAAGAAAAAATGTAGAATAAATTGGGGAAGAGTAGCACAGCCAGCAGACTTCAGAAAGCCAAGTGCTATTTTTTCAGTAGGACACAAAACCACAGAAGAGAGAGCTCTTTGAAGTTAGAAAGTCTATTTTGACCTGAACACAGCTTTTTTCTAAAATTTCAGGGAAACATTTCATATAAATAAAAGCATGCAAAAAGTATTGAGGTCAAATCCCACACAAAATAACCATAAGAAAAAAATAAGAATAAAGAGCAGAATAATAAGCCTTCCAGGAAAGAAAAATGCCCACAAAGAGATCAAAACTGTAAACTTCTGTTTCAAAACTAACTGAAAGACATTTAAAAGTGGTAAGAGAGATGAATGAATAACATAAATCAGAACTACAAAAATCTCAGAAATGAGGTAACAGAACTCAGGAAATAAAAACAAAAGAACAATTCATCTCAGAAGTGAGAACTAAACAAAAAAGAACACATGGGGGAATAAGTACAATAGACAACTCCTTAAGAGGAATTAGAGGTGAAAACAAGGAAGTTTTTAAATCAAATAGGAAGAAAGAAAGAAAAAATGAGATAAAGAGAAAAACATTAAAGATAGGCAAAGAAAATCTAGTATACAGTTAATAGAAATCCCTGAAGAAGAAAATCAAAGCAAAAGAACATCATAAATTAAATATATATATATATATATATATATAAAATCCAAGGAAATTTTCTTGTAATGAAAAAATATTGAAAAAGCACAACACATATCCGAGCATATCAACTCAGAATGACCATGAGCAAGACAGATTTGTATAATTAACTGACTTTTAAAAAAGAAAGAAAATGAGCAATAACTAGATGAAAAGAGCAGGTGACTTATAAAGGAAAGAAAATTAGATCATTATCAGATGTCTGCCAGCAATGCTTTATGCCAAAGAACCCAAGTCACTTAAACTGAATGAATACCAAGTTAACCTCCAACTTCTCAAACAATATACAAGTGACATAGGAATGATGCAATCTTTTCAATAAATTCAAGAAACTTAAAACTGGTGAATTTTACTGCATGTAAATTATACCTCAGTAAATCTAATTTTTTTAAAAACGCGAACTCAAAAAAAAATGATAGTAGAAGACAATGGAGAAACATTGGTAATATAGTCAAGGAAAGGAAGAATGACCTAAGGATTTTATATCAAGCAAAACTAACCTTCAAGGATGAAGAACACAAACTGTTAATAACATACAAGAACCCAGAGAATACGGTTCTCATGAGCATTTCTTGAGAAATCTAGTAGAGAACAAGCTTCAGACAACGAAAATGACTACGGCACCTTTTACACAAGCATTAAGGATATAATTACTCGAACAGCTATGACTGAGGGCTGAGAAAGAAAAAGTATAGTATGAAATGGTTATAACTCCGACAGTGAAGATATAGTAGAACTATAAAAAATGGGGGAGGGCTTCCCTGGCGGTGCAGTGGTTGAAAGTCCGCCTGCCAAAGCAGGGGACACGGGTTCGTGCCCCGGTCAGGGAGGATCCCACATGCCGCGGAGCGGCTGGGCCCGTGAGCCATGGCCGCTGAGCCTGCGCGTCCGGAGCCTGTGCTCCGCAACGGGAGAGGCCACAACACTGAGAGGCCCACGTACCGCAAAAAAAAAAAAAAAAAAAAAAAAAAAAAAAAAAAAAATGGGGGAGGAAAATGGGCAGTGTATATATATAATTTTAACATCATTTAGTAGTCATTCTGATGGTGGTAGTATTATTATAGGATGAACTTCCTCCCAATTAATAGACCAGATGTCAAGACTGATGATGCCACAAATGGACCAAAAGGGTATGAAAATGTTTTACTCACATGATAAGACTTTCTAGGGATGACAGGGTAGACTCCCAGTAGGTCCAAAATGTCTTCAGAGAATAAGGAGGGGCAATATTGTGGTCGGAGATGAGGCTGGGATGAGGGTTCCCATGCACAGTCTGGGCCTTGTATGTTGTGAACTTTCCAACAACACCATGAGAGGGAATATGTGAGCTTTGTTATGCGCTTACCCAGACATAAGGCTCGAGGGAAAGAAGGAAAAGTGAAGCTTGAAAGCTGTCAGCACTCAAACGTCCAAAGTGGAGTTCGAGACTCATTACACTGAGATTGCTGTGTGTGTGATGTGAGACGAAGAAAACAAGTAATAGGGGATACTTTAATCCTAATATTCCCTGTGTCCTTAGGAAACAGAATTCTCAGTGTGGAAGCAACAAGATAAAAATATATATAATATACAAACGAGATAAAAGAAATGTAATCTAGAAATCTAAAAATGT